>NC_092347.1:45663398-46017843 GCF_963676685.1 Mytilus edulis
TAATGATGCCATTTTTCTATGCAGGTATTATATATCATCATGATGATTTCTGTTTTGTCTCGTATAATCAGAGTTGCAAACACATATCGAGGATCCATCGGTAAAGCGCACAACTTATATAAATGGAAGCATCATAGACGTGGTTTCTTGAACATGCCTATTCAAATAGAAATAAATGTTCTGTAGAATTAACAAAACTAAGTGCTTAAAAGTGACAAATACTTGAACAGAATAACTCTTGCTACGTAAAATTATTAGCACAAAATAAGATAATACATTCACTAATGAATGTAATAGTAAGAGAACTTTGGTTATTACAATTGTGGTTCTTATAATTGCTTTCAATCTCGCAGTTTTCATTTGTACTTAAAAATGTTCTTGACATTTTATTTCCAATTCCACTACGGAAATTGGAATGTAAAAATCGTTTCAAAACAACTAGTTTGAATTTACGCCATGTAAGCCAATTTGAGAAATAGGTTAGTATTGAAAGAATAATGCTTATATGAACATTATCAGGTCTAGTAGTTAATATTTACGATCAAATGTTACGTCACAAATGAACTTTTTATAAGATCTTATTATTTCATAATATAAATCCATCTTGCAATTTTAGGTTGTTTTATTGAGTAATGTTTATACTTTAAATGGTTTAAATGGTTGTGCACAATTAAAGACATCAATTTTCAAAAAAATACACATGTAATTGGGAATAATGAATAACATAACATCCTTAATTGATCCAATCGTAGCTGTAAAGAAACTTGCTGACAGTGACGATTGTTTAACATAGGAGCAACTGCTCACCTTGCTAACCTTGTTTTCGAAAAAAAACAACCACGATTTGCCATTTGTATCAGAAAAACGAAAAACATAAATTATCACCATAGAAGTTCTGTATGTGACGACGTAATGTGAATATTTACCTGTCATTCCAAATAATCTGTGTTTTCGATTGACTTTGACGTAATTATACGTAATACAATTTACTAACGTATGCAGTAAATAGTAGAGTGGGACTCCTCATTTAATCAATTGCTTGTTTTTAATTCAAAGTGATGCCTAAAAACAAGATTAGACAATTTGAAGGGACTAAGAAACGTGTAATGATGCATCACATAATTATGCATTTCAAAGATAATTTAGTGGTGCAAACACAAAAGTAATGAATACTTGTTTTATCAACTGGAAATTTATCCGACAGCAATTACATATTAAAACTCTTATCATCTTGTTTCCCCATTATCCATTTATACTGTATCTTTAAAATACAGTTTCAAGAGTGCACGTTCACTTTCTCTCAGCAACTCGAATGACTATAGTTGACGATATTGATGTTGAGAAAATTTAACCTTTTGATAGACATTAAGCTTATTATGGCATAGGTTTTCCCAAGCATCTAAAGTCGTATGCTGAAGCAATGTCTAAATTTATGAATACATTGACTCAATTCATGATAAAAATGCAAATTCAATGCTAACTTTATCTATGTTAATATAATGAATGTTTTATTAATAGCACTAAATGTGAATATTAAAACAAATATGTCAAGCCATGATCAAGCTCAATCATCAAATAGCAATTGCGAATATGTTTTTATCTGTGATTACTTCTTCTAAATATGTCAATATGGATTTGATAATATTCTATTTCTCTATTTCTCTCGTTTTCTGTGTTTAGTCTGAGCTCCTTGTACTGTTGGCAGTACTAGTGCAACATATCAGTCAAGCAGAAATATTTGCATAATTCAATATATAGGCTACATAATATGTTTTTTTGCAATCGTAAAGAAATTTGATAAGAAGGGAACACGATTATCACAGATAAACAAGAAGTCGATTTTATTTTGTTATTCCGAAATTTTTAGTTACATAGTGTGTAAGGGACCTAATACGATATATACGGGTCAGTAAATTCCATATGGGGGTCGAGCAAAGCTATGAATACTATGTAACGAATTTATCTTACCGACGATCTTAATTTGTTGAATTTAGACTAGAGTTGTCTCATTTGCAATCATACCGAATCTTCTTATTTTTATATTAAAGTGTTCAAGTGTTCAATTTTAAGAACCTACTTCTATTGGTCTGCACAAAATACTAATGTCAACAAAAACAATTTATTATCAACAACCTTGATATAACAATAATAAACAGAACTTTCAATACATTCAAGTAATCAAATAGTGCCAAAGTCGTTATTCCACTACTAACCGTGTATTAAAATAAGCCCTGCCTCCCTACTATCCTAATATGATATACAGGGTCTCCACGCGGACGCTTTTAACCAATCATATTCCTACAAATGTATAGGAGGTAAGATAAATATAGTTGTAGTACCGTCGAGTTCACGAGTACAGGTAAGCATTTCCAATGTATTCATTTCTATTTGGCCTTTTTTTTTTTTTTATTCGAACGTCACTGTTGATTTTTTTTGAGAATAAAAGCTCGTCCGGCGTCAATACGAAATTTTATTCCTGGTATCTATGATGGGTTTATTTACAACCACTGTCGGTGCCACTGCTGATTTTCACTGAAAATCAAAATTCATAGATTAAATTGTCAGCTATGTTATACTCTGGTATACTACTGTTGCCTTTATTATGCCCCACCTACGATAGTGAGGGGCATTATGTTTTCTGGTCTGTGCGTCCGTCCGTCTGTCTGTTCGTTCGTCTGTGCGTCCGTTCGTCCCGCTTCAGGTTAAAGTTTTTTGTCAAGGTAGTTTTTGATGAATTTGAAGTCTAATTAACTTGAATCTTAGTACACATGTTCCCCATTATATGATCTTTTCAATTTAAATGCCAAATTAAAGTTTTGACCCCAATTTCACGGTCCACTGAACATGGAAAATGATAATGTGAGTGGGGCATCCGTGTACAATGGAAACATTTTTGATTATATGCATTGCATTGACTTTGTAGGTGTGTCAAGTGCCCCAATCAATTCAAATTGCTATCTTAAATTTAAAACCATGTAGTATTTACAAACACGTTACTCGTTATGATTCAAATACCCTTAATTGGAATATTTGCAATGGAATGGGTAATGAACTTTAAGAACATTTGTACTATTTAAGGATTTCAGAACTCAACAGAAAAAAATAATCCATTAACCTCTGAAGTCATGAATTAATGTCCCCTGGAATTACAGTTAAACATCAATTACGATTCGGTATCCTTTTAATCCCAAATCGAAATGTGTTTGTTAAATGCTGTTCCTATAAATCGACCTTTATGGATATTAAATGCAATTTGAATCTTAGCTTTGCGAATGATTTACAACTTTGACTTTGCTTACTGTCAACAAAGTTCTAATGTCAAATACGAAAATTGAAGACGCAATCTGGGTTAATTCAGTTAATATTTTACCCATATATTCATGAAATGCTTGCAGCGAAAGTACAAGTCAAATTTAAAAGAGTACTGATGCTGTACAGGACGAAAGTTGTTGTTAACTTGAGATTAATTTAAAAATCCTTTACAACGTTCTTTTTGTTTTTTAAAATGAACGTCATATCGTTCCCGGTATTCGTACTGTATTTGTCTCTAAAATCAATGATGAATCTTTTAAAGACGGGGCGCGAGTACATAAAGTTAATGCTGCTAACTATGATCAGTTTAATTGTACATACCGTGGAAAATGGGATAAGAAAGTTCTCTTGAGAAAATTTCATCAGGAAGTAGTTTCTGTACTTTGTTTATAAATAGTTACAAATTGAACGTACCTCGTTTTGTCAACATCTGGATGATATCAGGTACTGTAGAAAGTATATTCAGTTTTGTATACTCCAGTCGGAAAAGACTAATTGTATTGACAAGTAGTCAAAATCCGTTCAAGGTAGACCGTGAAAACTGTTTTACGTCCAATGTACGCAAAATTGTGAGTTTTACATATTTTTATTCCATGACTATACATTTTTTTGTTTTCTCATTGGCTAAAAGTATAAGAAATCTTCTTTGAGAAACCATAATATTCACTGCGGCAAAAATCACGAGAGGTAAATAGAAGATATGGAACAGCGTCCGTGTACCTGTATATAATTTTTGCCGGCAACGTCAATTGCGTAGGTTTTTGACGCCTGGCACATTCCCGGTTTTTTTCCTTTTTGTTTTCGATGTATTTTTTTTTTGTAAACTTATTGAATATTTAAATTTGTGAAAATTAGTAACTGCAAAAGCGCATGATATATTTTGCATAAAATAGGGAGCCGATTAAAAACTATCTTTAGCAAATACTAGAGAATTTGAGAATGATAAATAAATATGTAATAAAACAATTTGTGACTTGATTTCAGTTCATACAATGATTGCTCAACCCAAGATGTAAATACCACATCTCTGGGGTTGACAAATCATCGTGTTAACCTCGTCATAAGTTAATAATTATAAAATGACACCATGGTTGATATGGATAACAAAATACTCTTGACAGTAATAATTGAACATTAACTGAAGTGATATCTTTCCCATGGAAAAACACGTTTACCTGTCACAAATATGTACAGTCCTTAATCATGTGTTCCATGGCGATGTGGTAATAAACTGCAACTAAAATTAAGGACGTTTAATATTACACTGCATCTTGTTGCTTTCACTATTTCCTAGTAATTAAGATTGAGTGTATGGACCTACGAGTTGTCATTTGAATTCCATTGCACTGTGAGACATTAATTTTATCGTCTGAAGATGTGAGTGAAAATTCAAATAAAGATAGACATCTGTTTATTTCCATTTTGTGTGCATTTAATGATTAATACATGTAAAAGAAGTCTAAAGGGGAAACTACTTTTACCATAAAGTGACTGTAATGGCATACAATGTAATTTGAATCTGAGCTCAAAGAAGAATTAATAGCCTTCAATTTGTTGTTTGCTATCGATAAAATTCTTGTAATCACACAGACTCAAATTGAAGATACTATCTGGGAATTTCATTTATACTTAACGACTACATCAAGTGATAGCTGCTGATTTAGAACATTTAAATGCTGTAGCAAATTGAAAGAAATTGTGGATGGCAAATAATACAAAATCAACCAAATGCAAACAGATAAAACAGGAATACAAACAAGTTTACAACAACTTGAGAGTTATAAATATACTAGTTATAGAGATTAGGTTAAAAAAATGTTGCACACCACACGAGTGTTTCGTCTACAAAAGATTTACAGTGACGCATAAAAAATGTACAAAAAGTCAAAATAAAGTAAGAGGTTGATAAGCATTGATGAACCAAAATGCAAAAGGAACTTTAATACATGTATACAAAATATATACGTTAAATATTCAAAAAATGGTAGGCATATCCAGCGTGCCCTACATTGGTATACAATTAAATGTTAGAACTCGATAGAAGTTTGAGAAATAACTTATCGTCTAACTGTGTTACTTTAAGATATCAGAAAGAGTATATAATGGACAAGTAGACGTCAAACTTGACAAACAATGTAGTTCAAAATTGCTTTCATGTACATGTTTTAATTATTTTTACATTGTTTGCAGAGGCATTTGTTCCTGATTGCATTAACTTCCAAGCTGTTAAACGTACACATTTGAAGATAATCCAATGTTACTCAAATGTGAGTATAACATCAAAACTACAGACAGTTGGTAACTTTCAGTTTATAAAAGATAGTTATTATCCAAACAAGGCAACCGCCAGACACCGTTGACATTGTAAACATAGGTATATATTTACGGTGGTTCTGTAGGACATTGCAAAACTTGCTATAGGTGGCTAGGCTAGGCGTGCAAAAGGTATAGTGATATATAAACAAAACGTTTGTAAAAAAAAATATATTGTGTATTTAAAGAAAGCATGATAACTGTGCAACTGCAAGAAAAAACGTTGAAACTCATTTTTTTCCCAGACATCCATAATTATTGTAATTGATTGATTGCCTCAACTTCAGTGGCCAATATTTCTTGTAAATTTAGGAGAGAACACATTTACAGTTTCTCTGAGCTAGGGTCTGCAATTTTGGAAGATCGCAAAATTGTGTTGCAAGAGGTATTTAACTACTACGAGCGGGTTCATTTACCTTAGCGACGTATATGATTAAGCGTATATTATTCCGATCCGACGAGGCTGCGTATTTATAAATATCGCAAAGCTAAAACGGACGTTACATATTCAGAAAATCAACGCCACTTTGCTTATTTGAATATTACACTAAAGAAATCGGATACGGGTCACGAAAATTATATTGAAATGATAGATAATTGTGAAAAAAAAATGTCTGTTTAAACTTTCATTTTAAGTGTTAGACAGGTTGCGGGGACAGAAAATAAATATACACAACAATACACCATTTAAACGAAATATAATGACTGTCGTTGCAAAATTCAGGGTTCCTGAGCTATTTAAAAAATCGAAGCGAGAGACATTTACATTGCAGTATAAATTACAGGCTAAAATGGCTGAAACGTCAAATCTGCAAACTTTGGGGTGAAAATTGGCTTACTAGGTCATTACAAAAACAGGTTGCGGGGATGAAACTTGAATGTCCAGAGAATAAGCAAGTCCAAACCTGGTCTGTGTAGTCGTTGAACTCTAGGTTTCCATGTAAAGTTAAATTGCCCCTATTTCAAGAAGAATAAACTCACGAAAACACGAAAAATTCACTAAATTCGCGTTCATTGTTTTGATTTTGACCGCCTGATAACTTTACGGAAATATCAAAGTGATTATAAACTTATAATATCCGTGTTTTAAAGATTCTAATGATATCAAGCCAGTCCAGTTCAAATTATTATCCCGTTGTACAATTCTCATGTACATATTATGAATATTAATTAGCAAAAGTACTACTTATTTCTGGCTATGATTGGTGGTTGAATTCATATCCTTCAGATTGATCAACTGGAACAATTACTCTTCCGAAATAGTACCCTCAAGGTAGTTACTTTTAGTTGTTGAACAAAAGCAGGGATTGCAATATTAAATAGTATTAAACATGTGTAAGGTGTAATGGTGTATTGCATATGGTGCAATGGTAGAATGTGTGTAGTGTTAAGCCATGGTCACAACGAACTACGACACATCTATGCAGCGCCACGCCAAGAAAATTTGTCAAATCGTGGGTCATTTGTGATCATCGTACGACAGTCGCACGATATTTTGAACATCGTGGCGTTGTCGTGTGTGGTGGGACGAAAATTGTACATGCACCTTTTTTGCTCTACGATTTTTTGTCGTGTCACTGTCTGGTGGCTGTCGTGATAGTGTCTTACCACTGTCGTGCGATAAACACATTGCCGTGGGTACCACCATAAACCATTTTGACAAAGAAAAATCGTACGATTGTTGCACGACTGTCGTACGACAATCCTAAGACTGTCACAAGACACTCGTGATACAGTCGCGCGATTTTCTCACGAATACCAAATTTCGTATGATGCTCGCACAACATTGATTGTCTGTCGTACGACAGTGGTATTTTCGTCATGCAACATATTTTTGTTTTATTTAAAAGAATACAATTCGGTGGGAATGAATGTTTGGAAAACACACCGTCTGCCGTTTAAAGAATATGGTTATTCCACTAGAACATTTGCGCTTGGCCCTATTGAACAGTCGACTTGCCGGACTCCAACTAGAGCAAAATATGGTCCTGTTAGCGTTGATTCGAGCCCGTGAACAGTATAGGAACCAGCGAAACGCTCGATGATGGTGGGTTATGCCATGGATCAAACGGCGACTGATGTTTTGGCAGTATAGTATACACTGATGCAAGAGTTGGAGTGGGAATCTGCCTGTGATTTCGTTAGATTCATGCGGATGGAGCCTGGACATTGACACGACAGTAACATGCGCATCCCATGACATGAAATCCTGGAAAATAGCCCCAAACAACTCACGACTGTCGCACTACCGACTTGTGACTAACCTACGATAGTACAATTACAAATCTTTTTTCTCTGTCGTGTACCCACGTGGACATGTCGTAGCTGATGTGACCACTCGAAATATTTTTTTGGCATTTTGAACGACAACTGTTATATAGAACTTCCACGACAAAAAAATCGTACGATCTGCTGAGACCGGGGCTTCAGGGGAATAGTGTATGAGGAATGGTTTGATTGTGTAACGTGTATACAAAGTGTGGTTATAAAAGTTTAAAACTATGCAAAAATTGGTAAGAACTGATTTTTAATTTTATACATTAATCTACAATATTATGATCGAAATTTGTTTTTTTAAATAAATAAATCATTTTGTAGTCGCACGCTTTCTTTGAAATGAAATTGTATTTTTAGTAATTTCAGATGGTGTAGATAGAATATGTAAGATGTATGGTGCAAAGGTGTAACGTATACGGTGAAATGGCACAGGGTTAATGGTGTATGGAATTAGTGGGATGTTTACACCATCTAAGGACTGTATCTACCCAAAGATAATAAATGAAAAGAAAATATTGTTAAGACTGGTTTGTTGGCTCTCTTCCAATACTTTCCTGATATCTGCCTTTGGTATTAACTTAATTAAATTCGACAAAAAAAAAGTTCAATAAGATTCACATTTCAAGGTGGTATAACTCCCACGATATTGTTGATATAAACACATAATATATTTTTCATATCAAATGTAGGTGTGAGAGAGCTTACAATGCAATTTTAGATAGAATTAATATTTCCCAGGTGCGTATATGTTTTATAAAACATTTATCAGCACTTTTATTTTAGTTCTATCAAGATTATTCTGAGAAAAAACCTTATATATAAATGTCATAAATATCTGGCAAGAATAGCACACTTGGGAGCGCTTAGTATAAAAATTGATATGGAAAGTATATATGTATTTGGTCTGTGTAGTCATGTTATAAAGACTACACTCGTTGAAAACGTGGCAGAGTCTTGTATATTCTAGGAATTAAAATATTGGGGTTTGAGTGTTCCAGAAAATATCTTTGGACGCATTTAATTAGTTTTCATTCGTGGAAAAAATTGTTGTATACGTATTCATCAATTAGTCAGAAAATTCACACCAATAAACCAAAATTGTTTCTGGATTTGCATCACCTTTGCATATTGATCAAATTTCCCACATCTACTAAAGTGTCATGTATATAATAAAGTTGTTCTCCCCACATAATGATTGATGACCGCCACCAAAGTAACTTCCATTATATTTAATTAAGTCTGACAAGACATTTTCCAGAAATATCCAGTATGTTTTAATGTGTAGAGCGATAATCACCTCCTACAGATGTCAAAAGAAATAAGAAGCTCATTACAAGATATAAAAAACGACAACTAGTGGTAAATTACAACTAAACTTTGAATTATTCTTTTGAATTTTGGTTCTTCAATGCTATTTCTCTACATTGGCTAGAGGTATAGGGGGAGGGGGATATATCAAGCAATATGTTTAACCCCTTTGTTAGTCATGTGTGATGTTTAATTTTAGTTCATTTATATATATATATCGGAGTTAAGTATGACGTCAATTATCACTGAACTAGTACACATTTTGTTTAGGGGCCAGATAAAGCACGATTCCATGTGAGGGATTTTCTCGCTGGGGTGGCTTTCATCAGTTTTGTGCTCTTTGTTCGGGTTGTTGTCTCTTTGACACATTCCCCATTTCCATTCTCAATTTTATTTTCAACTTCGTACTTTATTTCACATCTTGAAAACAGTGAGCCTCAATAAGTCTGATGTATAAAATTTTAATCCTGGTATTAATAATGAGTTAAGTTACAACGACTGGGTCGATGACACTGCTGTTGTCAGTACTTCTATGTTAACATTTTCGAAATATTTAGGATTTTTTTTTTCACCGGGTTTAAAGCCTAGGACTTGGGTCTTAAATGCTCTCCAACTTTGTTCTGTAATGTGACCTTTTATATTTTTTCTTAGTCGAGCGTCACTGATGAGTATTTTGGAGACTAAACGTGCAACCCAAGAATATATACATATGTTTAGTTTATTTACACACAGCTTAACTTATAAACAACTTTCTATTTCTACATGAAAATTTAATCAAATGGTCTTATAACAAGCAGTTTTGATAGTATCAGATTATTACATGGCTTGTTTATACCAGATGTTTCATCAATGGACATGACTTTTTATCATGTACTTTAGAAGAAAATATAAGAACTATTTTAAAAACTGTGGAGATGTATTAAGCTAGCTTTAAAATCAGATTAATCCATCATTTTCTACATGGGAAAATGCCTTACTCTCAGGAATATGGCAGTTGTTGTCCATTCGTTTGACGTGTTTCAGTTTTTGATTTTTGATGTCATTTAATAAGGAACTTTTCTTTTCCTTGGATTTAAGTATTTTTGTGATTTTTCTTTTTATTGCATCATTTATTTTGCATTACTCAAAACATATTTTTCTTTTTTTTCTGATATTTTTTTTTTATTAGTATATCTTGTTATGATTTCACTTAAAACGTACTAATAATGTGTATTTTCCCAAATAGGTAAAACAATTTCAAAATGCCATTCGTTATGATAATTAACTGTTTATAAAGTTTTTATATCAATCCGCCAAAAAAAGGGCTATTATCGTACAGTGAAAGTTACAAATTATTGGCTTTAAGTATATGATATTTTATATTTATCTCATAATGGACAAATACTATTCTAAATTCACGATATATGTTTAGATATTCGAATGAGTTACATAATAAATGTTAAAGTATTAAAAAAAAGCACGACATTTGTCTTTCGTTCTGCATTTAAATTAATTTGATACTTTTATAGCAAAGAGAGTTTGGTCACCAGACATAGGGATTTCATGTTCTTTGGGGAATGCAATCCTATCTCTATAAATGTAATTAAACCATTATGTTGCAGATGATGAATAAAATGCTTTTGGTTTACATGTAACTGAAATTGTTGCATCTAGTTTTTCTATTGTGTTCAATCTCATTCATATCAGAAATAATCAGATTAACACCTGTTGCCACATAGCCAATCTTTTCTGGAAAATCATATGCAGGAAGATGTGGCTGATTGTCCACTGGCGCAATTGGTATGTTGGAAGGTCGACCAAAGCCTTCTGATGTTCCACATCGTAGGTATGCCTTATTATCGATGCATCTCCTAATTGCATATTTGGAGAATTGTGCTTTTTGTTGACTTGAAAACAACATTCTGGTATAGTACTTAATATGCGCTTTATTGTAGTGGACATTAATGTGTTCCTCAAGAAAACAATTCTGTGGTTTCCTGTGGCAATATAAGTTTTTACAACGATGTTGCTTTCTTTGTATACTTCTTTTGTTCCTAGGTTTTGCCCAAGTTCGTACTGTCTTATATGATTTTATTAGACGCTTCTCATTTTTTTCAAGATATTTATTACTAATGTATCTCAATTCCTTTCTTTGTAATCTGCATTGAACGTCAGGAATACCCTCTCTACGAGCATGCGCCACCATTTGTTCTTGTTATGTATTGAATACTGCAAGTTCAGCTCCTCTGTCAATTCTATACTTTCCATACCCTTTGTTATATTTGTTTCATCAGTTGCATTTTCCACTTTCTCATTTCAGCAGATGCTACACGTCTAATCCAGTTTATTTCATTTAGCTTTATGTTGATTAATCTATTTTTCATGTTAGACATATCTTGCTGTTGGTTTGTCTTTTCTATTTCATGAAAATTCTCCATCTTGTCTTGCAATTTAGTTTCCTTTACCAAAATATTTTCCTCAAGCTTTGCAATAACATCATGAAAATGGCTTTTCCCATCTCTCAGTGCCTGTTTATGTTTGGAGTCTAAATCTTGTGTATACTGTATTATGGTTTCAGTACACTTTGCTATATAATTTTCCCTGATATCAAACAAATCTCTCATTTTATTTGGTGAGAATATCAAAGCTAGAGTGCAAATGATGATTGCACGTTCACGCGAAGATGTCAACAAATCCATAATCGAACGCATATAACCATCAAGATTTAAAGAGTCAACCTTTTCATCTTTTGATAAGATATTGTCCAAAAGTGTAAGCTTTTGTCTTACCATCTTATTGTTGCACTCATATAACATTATAAATCTTTTTTTCAGAGCTGATGATTACAATTAACACTGTCAAACGTGCTAAAATTGAATCTTGAAAATCTTTCTGTGCACTAGATTTTATGTTTTCCGAATGAAGTTCTATTGGTAACATTTCTCTATATTCATTATATGCAGCATGTAAAGGTAGATACCTTGATACTTGTAACTGTTCTATAAGACATAGTTATGAAAACAGTTTTCTCCTAATTACATCTGAATTGCCTTTTATATCAATTTTTAATTGAAGTTCTTGTTTACACTCTTTAACTGTCATTCCAATAGTGGAGCATTGAAAAATGTTTCCAATTCTACTGATTTCTATAGTAAGGGAGTGGCTTGTGTTCTTTTCAGACATTCTGAAAAATATAAAAAAAGCAATATTGAATTTTAAAATATAATAGGATATAAATGATTAGATATTTATCAAATATACATTACAACTGTTTCAATAATACAATAATCTTTGTAATATATAGGCGACATAAGCATCAAATATTCATGCCATAGTTAGTTTTCATCGATAATTGTATTCTTGTATAAATGAAGTTGTGACTAGCATGCCTAGTGAGTAAATCAAATGCGTGAAACTGCTTATTTTATTTTTTTTATTTTATCTTTTTATCATTATAATTACCGGTGACCTTAACATTGTTAATAACACTTCTCTACGAAATGTGTTATCGAAAGGTCCGAAATATCGTGAGCCTAAATCCATCAATTGGAAATACAACTTTAAAATTTTGATGGACTCAGTCGAGGATTATGCCAGGCAATGGGTTAAACGTGAAAAGGAAGACGTAGACACTCTATCCGAATGGATTAAGGCAGTGAGGTCGTTAATACAAATCAGAATCAAGAAACTGGATGGGTCCATCAATGCCCATGCTACGTCAATTTTTAAAGACCCAAATGTTGCTAAACACTTATCCCACCTCCATGATAAATATGTTGTTGTCCCTGCAGACAAAGCCCCAAATAACATCGTTTTTGTCTGTAAAAATCACTACATTAATTGCTTGATAAACGAAATAGGTATAGACAATTCACTTGGAAACTCAACATATACCCTCACGACACTTACCAAAGAGGAAATCCTGGATAATCATAGGTCTGTTCTTTGTTCCTTTGGTATTTCAACCAAAGATGAAGAACTGGATCTTCCATCACTGTATTGGATACCTAAACTACATAAGTGTCCTTACAAACAACGGTATATTGCTGGGTCTTCCAAGTGCTCCACGAAACCTCTTTCTAAATTATTAACATCTATTTTATCAGCAATCAAAGATGGGCTTCAAAGTTATTGTGAAACTGCCTATTCTAGAGGTGGCGTGAATCAGATGTGGATACTTAAAAATTCCAAAAATCTTTTAGAGTACATACAATCTAACTCTCTTTCATCTTGTAACAGTATTAAAACATTTGACTGTTCTACTCTTTATACAAGTATTCCACATTCCAAACTAAAAGACAAATTGAAAGGTTTGGTATTACTTTGCTTCATAAAAAAGAATGGCCAACGTAGATACAAGTATCTTGTCTTAGGGAAGGATAAATCATACTTTGTAAAGAATCACTCTGATTCAAACAAAAAATTCTCTGAAACCGATATTATCAAGATGCTTGATTTCTTGATTGACAACATATTTGTAACGTTCGGAGGACGTGTTTTTTAACAGACTGTCGGCATCCCAATGGGAACAAACTGTGCCCCTCTACTTGCCGACTTGTTTCTTTATTATTATGAGGCTGACTTCATGCAGGAACTTCTTAGGAAGAAAGATAAGAAGTTAGCAATATCCTTTAACTCTACTTTCCGCTATATAGATGACGTTCTTTCACTAAACAATTCAAAATTTGGTGACTATGTGGAACGCATCTATCCCATCGAATTGGAGATAAAGGATACTACAGATACAGTTAAGTCGGCTTCATATCTTGACTTACATCTAGAAATTGACAATGAGGGTCGGTTGAAAACAAAACTTTACGACAAAAGAGATGATTTCAGCTTTCCAATTGTGAACTTTCCATTTTTAAGTAGCAACATTTCAGCAGCACCTGCATACGGGGTATATATCTCCCAATTGATACGATATTCCCGTGCTTGCGTTTCCTATCATGATTTTCTTGATAGAGGGTTACTGCTCACAAGGAAGCTATTAAACCAAGAGTTCCAAATGGTGAAGTTGAAATCATCCCTTCGTAAATTTTACGGACGCCATCACGAGTTGGTTGACCGTTATTGAATAACCGTTTCACAAATGATATAGGATATGTTCCTTACGTCGTAACTACAATCCCCTTCCCTTTCATGAATGTGACCTACCGAATTAGACTATTTACCGGATTTGTAATCACATAAGCAACACGACGGGTGCCACATGTGGAGCAGGATCTGCTTACCCTTCCGGAGCACCTGAGATCACCCCTAGTTTTTGGTGGGGTTCGTGTTGTTTATTCTTTAGTTTTCTATGTTGTGTCATGTGTACTATTGTTTTTCTGATTGTCTTTTTCATTTTTAGCCATGGCGTTGTCAGTTTGTTTTAGATTTATGAGTTTGACTGTCCCTTTGGTATCTTTCGTCCCTCTTTTATAAGAGTGCACATGCTGAAATGTCTCCCCTTTTTTGACTATAAATCATTGATATTATGTTGATAGTGCTAAATATAAAGCTTTCTTACAACTGTCACATAAACATAACATTAACTTAGAAAACTTACTACAAGAAAAACTATCCCAAACACGGAAATGTAAATGGCAAATTGAAGTTGCAATATGCAGTCGATTTGTGGTAAATGTATGTCATATAATCCACATGAAGCAACTATATCAATTAAACATAAAATCAATCAATCTGCTGATTCAGCTTTGATTAATAGATATAGGAAGATGTGGTGTGAGTGCCAATGAGACAACTCTCCATCCAAATAACAATTTAAAAAAGTAAACCATTATAAGTCAATGTACAGCCTTCAACAAGGTGCCTTGGCTATTACCGAACAACAAGCTATAAAGGGCCCCAAAATTACTAGTGTTAAACCATTCAAACGGGAAAACCAACGGTCTAATCTATATAAAAAAACGAGAAACACGTATAAATTACATAAACAAACAACAAGTACTGTACATCACATTTTATATCGTACCGCATTCGTATCAGAAATATATATGCATTTTTGAAACTGCAGACAAGAAATAAATATATATTGTGCCAAACGAACCAGACAGATTTTCTCAACAGGAATCAGGTTCGTATAAATCATTTATTCTATTCTCTACATATATTAAATATATATCAAAATGTTTCAGACTATTTGGATTGCGATGCGATGTCCATGTCAAAAATTAAAAAGTACGACGAGATACACATTCAGGATTCATTGTCGCATGGGAGATGGGTGTTGTGCTATTTTTGTACTATTTGAATTTCATACATTTCATGAATTTAGTTTCGCCCCACGCCCCGATAGTATAGATCATATTAATATTAAATACTAAAAACTGTTCTCTGTTCTTGCTCTGAGTGCACTTTATATGTAGGAATTATGATTTTCATATATCAAACACTGCAGATATTTATTAATATATATATAAAAGTTATTCACTGAAACAAAACGAAATTAAAAATATTTCTATACAAGTTTTTATCAGCTCATCATGTGAATGGTATATGTCATGAACTGTATATGTTCAGATGATTCATATACTAGTACATTATTTTTGTTTCCTTTCAGAATGTTTAATATACAAGAAGAACCTGAAGAATCTTTATCAGATTGGTTGATAGATCTAGACTTACAAGAGTATCTATATAAAGTTAAGTCGTTAAAAGAGTGTCGCATCTAAAACATGTCAACAGAAAACATCTTGATAATATTAATATGCTTGAAATAGAGCAACTGAGGTTCATGCACACGTCGCCAGAAAAGGTAGAAGTCAGCGACAAGGAGGTGAATACCCCTCCATTCTATAATGCCTGGTAATGAGTGTAGACACTTCAGATCTATTCTTATCGCAGTCTCCAACTAAAGAAGATACTAAGCCAAACATTTGTGTTCTTGAAGAAACAATTATAGATTTGACAATGTCAGATGAGGAAGATTACAGATCAGATACGTCCTCCGAAACAGATACAGCAGCAGAATCAGTTGAATCCCATATAGAAACCGTTAGGGTAGTGATAGAATGTGAAGACTAAGACATTTGAATTTTAAATTGTTAATAATATATATGTTATTTATCAGGGTATAAAATTGTGTGATTGTGTGTATGATAGGAGTGTGAGTTCTGTGAAAGTAAATTTGAAGTGCTATGAGGTTTAGAGTCTGTTCGGGACGAACAAATTTTCAAAGACGGGGCAGTGTAACGAATTTTAAGTTTCAATGTTCCCTTTGTTTGATTTTGATTGATTGTTGGTTGCTTTACGCCGCATTAGCACAAAAAAAGCAACCAACAATCAATCAAAATCAAATGTTCCCTTTGTAATCACGTTTGTAATATACAGAGTTTATAATATTATGTATAAATTTTTCATGTTGATTATGTATTGTTATTATTCCAGATGTGATTTAAAAATAGCAAATGACGTCATGCTACTTTCATTTTTAATTATAGATAATATATTGTTCTGGTTTCAGAATATTTAAATTATTAAGAACAAAAGTTTATATATAGTTAGAAAGTGTATTTATTATGGTTTAAAAATGCTGATATTTCATGTAAAGGGGATAACCTGGACAAGTATTTGTTACGTACACAACGTTGATTGACGTTAATCAGCTGTTTTTCTGACAACCGATGTTTTGGTAAAATAACCTTATTTGGGTTATTAATACATACGTTTTTGGTATAAAACATGATTACTAAATCATTTTCTAAAACACATGTGATTAACAGTGGTCTTTAAAGTTAAATTGTTGTATTTATTAAGCATGTTAAGGAAAACGTTATTATAACATTGCATTTTAAGGCTTGAGTCGTCGTTTTACTTACATTTTGAACAATTCTTCCTATTTAATATCTACTGGATGGTTGTAAATAACGATGTTTGAAAAAGGCATTTTCATTTGGTCCATTGATCAGAGGCAAAGATCTTATAGTTTAATCGTAGCATTCAATATTCATGTTGGCCAAAAGCACAAACGTAACGTCGTCCACCATTGTTTACTTGCAGTAAACCATCTCAATGTCGTTATTGATAATTGTGACGTCATAAGCAGGTGCGTAGCTACTTAGTATAAATAGAGGACACATTATTGTGTTTCTTCAGTCGTGAATTGACTCCCGAGGTACACAGTACACTCGATAAAAATATATAGCAAACGCTTAAGTCTCAGACTTTCTTTCATTCACTATATAATGAATAAAGACACACGCTTTTTCAAGGTATTATTTATTTATAGTGACTCAGTGAATATTTTGAAAAAACAGTAACGAATTATTCTTTCGAAATAAATATAAACAATATTTGTTTACAGAAATAAGCGACTCAGTCGATTTATAAGTTACATTAAATCCATATTTGTGAGACGCATTTCTCCAGGTAAAACAATGAGTGTGGACATGCATTAATGCTATTTCGTAATGACCGATTCAGTCGGGCGATATGCAAACAAAGCCGTATTTTATGATGGTCTGAATAATGAGCATAAACACATCCAGTAGATGAATTAATATCAAATTACATTTATCCGTATTCTACTAATATTTTATGAACCGGAATACCATAGTTATCCCTACTGTATTATTTGCTTGCTTAACATTGTTTATAAAGTATAGTCTTTTGAATATTTGTTACATAAACTAAAAAGTAAAATCACAAAAATACTGAACTTAGAGGAAAATCAATTCGGAAAGTCGATAATCACATGGCAAAATCAAATAACAAAACGCATCAAAAACGAATGGACAAGAACTGTCATATTCCTGACTTGGTACAGACATTTTCAAATGTAGAAAATGGTGGATAAAAACTGGTTTTATAGCGCTAACCCTCTCACTTTGATGACCGTCTCATCAATATCCGTTATATTTACATTGATGCGTTAACTAAACAGACACAATAAATACAATAGTCAGAATATTGGTACATCAGTCATCATCGTATAACAATTTTAAAAGGAACAATTTAACAGAACACAAAAACATCTATCTACAAACACATTCATTGATTTGTGTCTGACGTCTGAAAATTTTATACGTCACATAGATTTGTCGTTCAATGTGCATACAAACAGTTACAATACATGCTGAATATGTAAATAGGTAGTAGATTATATCAGAAATATAGGATATGATACAAAATTGTTCCCATTGCTTTTTAAATAAAGAGCCTGGTATTTTTTTTCACAGCCGAAAGTCTGGTTGTTCATAGCTGTGTTTCTAGCCACAAATTTTTGCTCTTCAACACTTTTGTAGTCAGTTTTTTAACACACCAGATGAAACCAAACCAAAATGGAAAAAAGTTACACTTTCACATACGCAATGTTTTAAATGTTATACATTTTAAAAATCTTAATTATACGAAATATATATATTTATTTATTTATAATTTATTTTATTTTCAATAAAGATACACAATGCAGTGCATCATAAGCCTATTTGGCTGGCTGAAAATTACTTGTATATATGAATGTCATTGTTTGTTATAATTCAGGTTGCACTTTAATATTAAAATATTCATTCATTCATATACGAAAAGGATATCGCACAAGAAGCCCAGCGGCACCCCTTCTGTCGATAAATTCATTCATCTTAAAAGCGGTTCCATAAGGCCCGCAAAAAAATTTCCTTCATGGATTTTTTTTTCATTACAATCGGTGTTGCGGATGAATTTCCGCTATGTATAGATTTGTCTTATGGTATGATGAAATGGTCTTGTGATATGGTGAAATGATAGTACGATATGATAAAATGGCCTGATGATATGCATGGTGAAATGGTATTATGGTATGATGAAATGGTCTTATGATATGGTGAAATGGTCTTATATCGTAATCAAATAGTCTACTGGTATATAGATGACACCTCGTTATATAAGAACTGTTAGCTTGATATTAAAATATGTCTTTATAAGATAGGTATATGACATAATAGCAAGACAAATGTGTTCCATGGTGTATCGAGATGATTGTATAGTATACAAATTTATCGTTATAATATACTGTGGTGACAAAATAGTATGAACAAGTTGCTTCATGTTATATTAAGATATCTTTATAGTATAAAATGTATCTTTGTGACATAGCAATATCACATAATAGTTTAGTTAAATGACAAATCAGTATGCAAATGTAGCTACATGTTATATCAAGATATCTTCATAGTATGAAATATTATCTTCATAACAAAGGGAAACGACAGAATAGTATGAAAAGGTAGATCCATGTTGTATCATAAGGCATTTGTGGCGTTCCATAAGCCCACGTATACCGAGACATGACATGAACAAAACTCATCATTACAGATGATACAACACTCCATGCGCATAGCACAAATATCAATATACAAATAAGCAGATGTGGTCAAACATGAGATGTAAACACAAAAGACCAGGATGTTAACAACTTCGTGTAGAGTTCAACGTATAGCTTTTAGCAATGATCAAAACTCAAACCGTATAGTTAATAATACAATGCCCCTGACAAGAAATGTGAATCAATTCAAGATTGTCATGAAACAACGAAATTGAGGGACACATATGGCATTTTACGATCAAAGCGATACCCGGGGAAATATAAGCATGTATATGTTTTTCTATTCCACTTATAAACGAAAACAATAATATATTTCTTATATAAAGCAATACAATAGTAAGATTTTGAATGAAACGTGTATTATACTTGCTATCGAAACATATTTAAGTATGAAGCGATTTTATTGATCTTGTAATGTTATCACAATCAGTGCAGTATTTGTCTGTGAAATGCTGTATCGTAGTGACTGCTTATTCTTAATTGTATGACATAGGAAATCAATTCTATTAACCACTCGCGTCTTCTTGATAACAATTGTTATATATAACTTGACAGCATTTTTCTTAAAGAGAAGATGGCACATTGCATAATATAGATCGGGAAAGTAATTAACTAAAAGACACTAAATGTCACCTGTACTTTATTTGGTATCAGTAAGTTATAGAATGTGGGTGGTTTCTGGTCCTAAATCTTTTCTTTATTTAAAATACGTAATAAGTCGCTATCGTTACACATTGGAGAATGGCACAAAATCCACAAATCTAACCATTAAGTACAATTTTCATCACAATCTAGTTTATTCCTTTCACGGATTTGGCTATACTTTTTGGACCTTTTGGATTATAGCTCTTCATCTTTTATATAAGCTTTGGATTTCAAATATTTTGGTCACGAGCATCACTGAAGAGACATGCATTGTCGAAATGCGCATCTGGTGCAAGAAAATTGGTACCGTTAATTTTATTATTATATACAATCTATTCAACAGGTCAGGACCACTACCTTATATGGAAATGCATAAATTAGCATACTTATGTTCTTGCACATGAAATTGTTTATTTACATGTGACGCAATTTATTTTTACCTAGGTTTTTGACCAATCCAGTAAATGAGTCACAATGCATGATGGACTACTACGTGTTTACAATCAACCAAGAACACGTGTTATTTACTGAAATACAACACATTTTTTCGTGCAATGCGGGATTCACATTTTCGCTTAGTTTTTCATTTTGTGTATCCTCATTTATAGTTCGTGATATAAAGTATTACTTCCATGCTCAGATTAACGAAGAGTTGTTTCTTTGCGAAGAAAAAAGGGTTTGAATTACCCGATATATAGCCATTAACATGTTTGATGATGGCACAGAGATTTCATGTATTTGTCCACCAGAAGCAACGAAACAACAGCGAAAAAACACAATTACCCATGAGACAAACTTACTGGTGTAAAGTGAGCCGTCGATAACAGCCGGTGCTGATATTCAAGAGTACAGCAATGTTCGTATAGATAATTAAAGGCAAATGTGGGATCCTTGAATTTTGTGTTCGTAAAAAAGGCGAAGAAATATTTACATAGATATAGGAAGATGTGGTGTGAGTGCCAATAAGACAACTCTCCATCCAAATAACAATTTAAAAAAAAAAGTAAACCATTATAGGTCAATGTACGGCCTTCAACACGGAGCCTTGGCTCACACCGAAAAACAAGCTATAAAGGGCCCCAAATTACTAGTGTAAAACCATTCAAACGGGAAAACCAACGGTCTATATATAATCTATATAAAAAAAACACGAGAAACACGTATATATTACATAAACAAACGGCAACTACTGTACATCAGATTCCTGACTTAGGACAGGTGCAAACATTTGCAGCGGACCTTCTCCCTTTTTCTGAAACAATAGCATAACATCACAACATAGAAAAACACACGATAAAATATCAATTGGCAGACTTAACTCAATCAAAAAACGTAAATTAATACACAATGAATGGCATACATGGCAGTGTTAACAAAATCTATAAGTATTTTTCTTGGTCACATTTCAGTATATGGGACTTCCAAACTGTTCCCTTTGTTTTGAAGGTAGTGAAGTCAGCAACTGTTTCAGTTTGTTCGTTTTTTAACGGGCTCGGACATTTGCCAAACTAAATAAAATCATTACAGCTGATTTCTTAAACCTGCAAAGTAAAACTTTGGTTGGCTTGCTTGCTTTGTTTGTATAGTTGTTTATACAAGCTTTGAAAATAAGATTGACATCTTTAAACAATATATATATATATATATAGGCATAGTTTAACTTGTATATTTTATATTTTGTACAATATACAAACAAAGCAAGCAAGCTAACCAAAGTTTTGCTCCACATGCATTAGAAAATAAGCTGTAATGATTTTATCCATATGTATTTGCGACAAGGTGGAAAATTTGATATGTTTTGTGAAAATTGCAGCGTTGGATCTATAATAAAAAAGAAGATGTGGTATGATTGCCAATGAAACAGCTGTCCACAAGAGACCAAAATGACACAGAAATTAACATTTATAGATCACCGTACGGCCTTCAACAATGAGCAAAGCCCATATCACATAGTCAGCTATAAAAGGCCCCGCCTATGACAATGTAAAACAATTCAAACGAGAAAACTAACGGACCTTAATTACATGTATATAAAAAAAAATTAACGAAAAACAAATATGTTACACATAAACAAACGACAACCACTGAAATACATGCTCCTATACAATATACTTTTTTTGATGGGATAGATTTCTTGTCCTTTTATATATTTAATTGGGTAGGTTTTTTTTGGTTTTTTTTTTTTTTGTTTGGATGGTTTTACACAAGTAATTTTTGGGTCATTAATAGCTTACTTTTAAGCATTGGACCTATGACTGCTTACTTTACTAAATTTTGTCTTTGTTGGAAAGATGCCTCATCTTCTTATTTCTATATACAAAGCACGTTTAAAAAAAAATAATAGGCAATATGGCACCCACTATGATCCAGAGACTTTTAATATTGGAGATATTTGACATATGTCAACAGGACAGCAGCCGAACGATAAAAAAACCTCTGAGGTATATTTTGTGATAAAATTAGCAACAAACGGATATTATCGATGGATGAAATTATGAAAAATGTATTGAGCTATATACCGTACCTGCTCAGTGGCTGATCCAGGGGGCGGGGGTTCCGGGGGATGGACCCCCTTTTTTTTGGACAATCAGTGCATTTGGATGGGGACATGTAGTTGGAACTCCCTCCCCTTTTGTCCAGGGTTAGGACCCCCCTTTTTAAAATGGCTGGACCTGCCCCTGTCGCTTTCATAACACTTATTTTTAGCATACTGAATATTATGATGCTCTTAATACTATTAGTTCAGGTCATGTTAAAAAAAAATACACATTCAGTACAGAAAGAAAGTGTTTCAATGAAAGTTTCGTGTTTTTCTAGGCAGAAATGATTTTGCAATAACATTATACAGGTTTAAAAGAGCTCAAATGATTTTCTTACTGGACAGTGGTCACTTCATTGGATATTTCACTGTGTCATGTCGTGAAATTAATGCTGGTTCAATTCATAACAATGCACAAAACCGGTTCAACTACTTTTGCAAGGCGAAAAAGAAAGTCGAATCGTGAAGCCAATAAACAATATTTTTTTAATCTGAGCATGCAAATTGAAGATTACTTTATATATTTTACATTAAATATATTTGCAGAATAAAAACTTTGGTAATGAGAGTCCCAGACAATATATTAATTGACTGTTTTCCCACTAATTCCACGTGTTTTAAGTAGTAGTTTACTCGTAGTAGCCCACAATGCATTGTAGTTCATTGAGTCGATTGGTCAGTTTTTCAAGGCCATATTGGCCTTGTGTTTTGGAAATTACTATGCAAATATATTCTGACGTCAGAAAATCTAGAGTTCTCGACCTGTTCAAGCATTTACAAAAAAATGCAACAAAAATGTATCATGACTAAGTAAGGAAGTAGTCTCATTCTGTGCTAAAACACTTGGGTATTAAGTTTAGTTTTAATATTAAAAAAAAGAGTTAGTATGATTGTCAATAAGACGAAAGTCTACATGAAGTGGATATAAGCAAGTATATGCAACCGTACGGCCTGCAATTAGTAGAAAACCCTAACAGTATAGGCGGATAAAAAAGCCTCGACATACAAAAAATGAAACAAATCAATTAAAAAAAATACCTACCTTTTACCAAACAATTTACGACAATTAGTATGAAAGATAATTAACCAACGACTTATATATTTATCAAAGTTGTACATATATCGATGCTAGTTTGTTATGTTTGGTAAGGAATATGTATTTATGCAATTTATAGAAAGGTTTGTTTGATTGGATTTATAAAGTATGCGGGAAGAACTTCATGCACGGGTGGTTTGATAGTAGTTAAAGTCATTCGAGTCATTGAAGTCAAGTGCTCTAGATGCTTTTTCCAAATAAATAATTATGAAAATTATTTATTTACAGGTTGATAGTCCAAGAAGAGTCGCAAATATTGATGTTGCAGTGCTAGTAGGGAAGTTCTCAAACCTGTTTATTTTGGCACCTTCTGGAGGAATGAAAAAAACTGCACGGCAAAATCCTGGTGAGTTTTTATTTTTCTAAAACATAAAACATATTTGAAATTTATTTATCTAGGGCATACTATGCCTGAAATTTTTTACAGATGCGCAGGTTTGTCTGTACTCTGGGTAAATTTTGAGGTGAAAATACGGCCATTTTAGCCATAGGGTCCACATGAACCTTAACCCTCCCCCAAATTGGGGCAGCGGTGTAACAGAACAACACAAGAACAAACTAAAAAAAAGTTGAAAAAGTTCTAACTCATCAGATCGATAACAGAAAACAAAAACACAGACCGATCATGGCAGGATATCTATCCATCCTTCATCCCTAACAATTCAAAGTACATTTGCAGCTAATGACTCGATACAAATTAACATCGAAAAAACAATCACAGTCAGTTATCTCAAAAATCGTTCTTTTAACAACCTGAATTTTTTTTTAAGTGCGAGCTACTGCTCACTGATGATACACCCGCCAACTATTTGACTGTCAATATGGAAGTCGTTTAATTATGAATCTGAAACACGGTATAGCTGACTTATATAAACCCGGAAACCAAATTTTAGAAATGCTTGCAGTGTATAGTAAAATATGACGAAAGTTTTCAACATGGCTTTTATGTGTAAAATGATACGTGTTTGGTAAACATGAAAGTTGCTGAGTGATGAATCTGAAAACAAATGATGGTTGCCCTTCAATGGTTTTATCTTGGACATTGAAAAGACATTGTCGATGAACACAACTTCACTGGCCGGTTGATGCATAGTTGATTGTCCTAAAAAAAATACATGAGAAAAAAATTCAAACGTACTATGTGTTTTTTTTGGTTTTTTTTATTATTAATTTTAATTAGTTTGTCTCAGATTTGTATAACAATCTGGATCTAATATAACGAGTGATTTCAATGAATTTGTGTTATCGTTTAAATGGTTTATCGAATTTCTAAATTTTTATCTGTTGGTTTCTTTCAAATATTATAGGATTAAACGCCTTTTTTAAGGAATTTATTGGTGTATAAACTCGGAATTTTATGGTATGTTTGTGAGTGACTTGGTCCAGTTTATACACCAATAAATTCCTTTAAAAAGGCGTTAAAACCTATAATATTGGAAAGAAACCAACAGATGAAGGACTTTCATGATATGTTTGTAAGTGACTTGGTCCAGTTTATACACCAATAAATTCCTTTAAAAAAAGCGTTTAATCCTTAAAATTCTTTGAAATTGGAGATAGGGAATATATTTTTCCACACTCGTGACCTCTATCACACGCAAATTGTATATTTATGTCATTGAATAGGCCTGGCGCATGAATATATTTGTTGGGTAACGAAAAAATAGGTACTCAATGTAATTTGCTATCTGATAAAAAGTTAACTGCAAAGACTTTTATTATCATTCAAACGAATTTTTTCTAAATTATTTTATTGAAGGATAAACGTGCAGTGAAAATAAATTTTGTTAACTTCGTTGTTATTATCGCCACCATCTTGTTTACATTGGTTACGAAAAGAAGTTCGGTCAACGTCGTCTATCGATATATAACCAACGTCAAGATCAATTACCAGAAGTCCTCTCGACCAATCATATTAACGTACACATCCAACATCCAATGGATTTACAATCTCCGGCGCAAAGATCATATCTGTTCCGTTCAATACTTTGTTACATTACACTCAATACTTAGACTTTCCCCATTTCCATTCTCGATTTTATTTCAAAACGTAAGTTATATAAAAAAGAAGATGTGGTATGATTGCCAATGAGACAACTATCCACAAAAGACCAAAATGACACAGACATTAACAACTATAGGTCACCGTACGGCCTTCAACAATGAGCAAAGCCCATACCACATAGTCAGCTATAAAAGGCCTCGATAAGACAATGTAAAACAATTCAAACGAGAAAACTAACGGCCTTATTTATGTAAAAAAAATGAACGAAAAACAAATATGAAACACACAAACGACAACCACTGAATTACAGGCTCCTGATTTGGGACAGGCACATACACAAATAATGTGGCGGGGTTAAACATGTTAGCGGGATCCCAACCCTCCTCCTAACCTGGAACAGTGGTAGAACAGTACAACATAAAAACGAACTATAAAAATCAGTTGAAAAGGCTTAACTCATCAGATGGACAAAAATACAAGTGAACGTGGCCCGGTACTTATACATCCCGACACAAAAAAGACACAATGAACAGATATGAGAGTACTCGCAGTTATCGGACAGCTAGTTCAAAGCCACTAACAAAAAAAATCATGCATCTAAGACTAAACTATCAATCCGTACATAGATAGTAAAAAAAAATCTTTCATTACTAATTTTCAAATCAGTCCAAAACATTGCCGATATCAACCTATGAATTAACTTTCTTAAATTTCCGGTATGAACTGTACATATGAGAGCGCTTAAAATGAAATTCTCCCTATAAATAAATATAAACCTATGATGTAAGTTTTAATAAAATTCTGACAAGAATTGTACATTAGAGAGTGCTAACAATGCAACTTTTTAAAATAACTAATGTTTCCAAGGGGCATGACTCTTAAAAATAAATGATCGGCACTGATTTTCGAACTAGCCCAAAATTTTACTATAAAACTACGATAAACGTTTCAAAAAAAATCCGGCAAGAATTGTAAACATGACACTGGACGGATGAACGCATAGACTGACGGACGGTGTACAAAAATATATAAATGTAAGATTTGCCTTTTAGGCCCACCAAATTTAGAAAAATGCTTTTTTCTTTAGTCGATTAGTTAATTTTATACGTAATAATCGCCTTTAAACAAAGTATCAATATTTTGGTGACACAAATATGTTTTAATTTGGATCTAAACAATGACAAATGTAACCAAAACCATGACGAATTTCTAGACTCTAAAATGCACCATTTAGTTTGCTGTGTATTTGCTCATTTGAAAAAAACTGAGGCAATCGTTTTGGAAAGTAACATAACTTATCCATGACAAACTTAACCAAACTATGACAAAATCACTGTACTAAACGCTCCTCGATATGACGACCTTACTACATAAAGGCATGTTCAATCTCCTAAAATCCATGGACATGCAAACAACAAAATCAGGGTAACATACTAAAACCGAGGGAAACGCATTAAATATAAGAGAACAACGACACAACACTACAATCATTGTTCTATCATAATTTTTGTAGTCTTATCTTTCTATTTTTTTTTGGGGGGGGGGCTAAAATGCCTTTTTCTGTCTCTGTTACATATAACGTGGCTCTGTACTTATATATCCCGCTATTGTGTTTCATGCCATGATAGTTTATATAGTGGTTAACATAATAACACAATATTGACTGCTGTTCCAGTATTTTTTGTCACTTATACCTATTATTTCTGTGTTTTGTTGACACATCGTTGTCCATATAATGTGAGAGGTTTAGCTAGTTATAAAACCAGTTTTAATCCCACATTCACTATATGAGAAAATGGCTGTACTAAAGTCAGGAATATGACACTTGTTAGTCCCTCGTTTGATGTGTTTGAACTTTTGATTTAGTCATTTGAGGTGGGACTTTCCTTTTTTAAATTTTCCTCGGAATTCAGTATTTCAGAAATTTTACAATTTACCATACGGCGGTGTATCATTTAAGTTCGGTGCATTCTGCTTATGATATGGTATGGAACATGACTGCATTTTTTTAGACAGTAATGGATATTGTTTTCAACCGAGACGTTTAGACCAACCATCTTGGTTGGTTAGCTCGGGCGGAATATCATGAAAAACAATTCGTTACTCGGGTCATTTTCAAAAAATGTCGAATTTTCAGTACACCCATGCTAAATTTTATATTTCTAATGGAAATTTCAGTTGTAATGGTTTAAATGAAAGCTTGTCGAATTTGTGATTCAGAACATTAATAATAAACACACCTTACATCTATTTTTATAAGATTAAACTGCATTTAAGTCCGATTTTGGGGGTATTTGTGTGCGTACATTGTCAGAAAAACACATTTCAAATGATTTTTTCCGATTTTCTGATCGCCTTGATATCTGCAAAAGGGACTTTTTAAGAACGTTAATTATAATTCTAATGAAAAATCGTAGCTTCTTTATCATTGTATGTAAGAGATTATCTACAAACTAAATTCAATCAGCGTACAGGAGGTTCATGTCTATCCTGTTACCGCTACTTAGGCAGCAACCATTTGATTTTCGGGGGGGGGGGGGGGGGGGGGGGGGGGGCCTATGTTTTTTTTTTGGAAAAAAAAGTTTGTTTCCAGTTTTTGGAGAAAAAAATAATTTGTTTTTTGATTCTGAGAAAAAAAAATTGTTTGTTTCACCCTCAGCTGCCACTATATGTAATGCTAAAATTGAAATAAAAAAATTGTTTTCGACTTGTCGCGAAAAAAATAGATTGTTTTAGATTGAAAAAAAATTTGTCCAGAAAAATAAACCATAGCCCCCCCCCCCCCCCCCCCCCCACCCCACCCCCCCCCCCCGAAAATCAAATGGTTGCTGCCTTAAATCAGTCGTTAAATTAATCTCCCTTTGAATATTGAATTAGTCAGTGTTGATTTCAAAAATGCAAAGTTATCTTTACATTTAAAACGCCTCGTTTCTTGACCGAAAGTGTAGAGAAAAGAAATTTTAAGACATTTAGTAAAAAAAATAGAGCGTACTTTTTTTCATGTCCATGCTGTTACCAACCATTTTGATTAATTACACTAACAGTATGGTCGTAAAAAGTGCAATAACGTGTTGGAAACCAAATTCACAATAGAAAACCATAATCACTTTACCAAAGGGAGTAGTTATTTCACAACAGCAATCAATAAACAGCTGCGCCATGAGCGCATGATACGCCCGACGTCTTATGTGGAAGTCTTATGCAATAATCATAAATAGTTTATGAGAAAGTTTTAAGCAATAATCATATATTGTTTTAGAGACACAGCGGGACATGTGAAACCCCCCACCCTGTTTTTTTTACAAAAACTAAATATTACCAAAATAAAATTTTGAATCAAAACCAAAAAGTATACAGATCTTTAGATCAATATATCAAAGAAGTGTGTAAAGTTTTAAGCAATAATCATAACTTATTTTTTAGATACGGCGCGACATGTAAAAAACCCTCCCCTGTTTTACAAAATACTCAATAACTCAAAAATAAAATTTTGAATAATCACCAAAAAATATACAGATCTTTAGATTAATAGAACAAAGGAGTGTGTAAAGTTTTAAGCAATAATCATAAATCGTTTTTGAGATACAGCACAACATGTAAAAAAAACCCTCCCCCTTTTTTACAAAATACTAATAACTCAAAAATGAAATTTTGAATCATCACCAAAAAGTATACAGATATTGAGATTAATATAACAAAGACATGTGTAAAGTTTTAAGCAATACTCATAAATAGTTTTTGAGATATGGCGCGACATGTAAAAAAAACCCTCCCCCTTTTTTACAAAATACTCAATAACTCAAAAATGAAATTTTGAATCATGACCAAAAAGTATACAGATATTGAGATTAATATAACTAAGAAGTGTTTAAAGTTTTAAGTCATAATCAAGAATAGTTTTTGAGATACAGTGCGACATGTGAAAAAAACCACCCCCCTGTTTTAGTTATAAAGTGCCGTAACTCAAAAAGTTTAAATCTTATTTTCACCAAAAAGTATACAGATCATTTGACTATCATAAGAAACAACTATATTAAGTTTCATGAAATTTGGATAAGTTGTTCTCGAGTTACGGTGCGACATACTACGCCGGACAGACGGACGGACAGACGGACAGACAACGGACATTTGTATACCATAATACGTCCCGTCAAAATTTTGACGGGCGTATAAAAACGAAGAAATTTGTCTATCCTGTTATTCCTGTCATGTTACTATGGTTGCTATGGTTACAGTAACAGGATAGACAATTATAGACAAAAACGTCGTTAAATTTTTATGCCCCATCCACGATAGTAGAGGGGCATTATGTTTTCTGGTCTGTGCGTCCGTTCGTTCGTCCGTCCGTCCGTTCGTCCGTCCGTCTGTCCCGCTCCAGGTTAAAGTTTTTGGTCAAGGTAGTTTTTGATGAAGTTGAAGTCCAATCGACTTCAAACTTTGTACACATGTTCCCTATGATATGATCTTTCTAATTTTAATGCCAAATTAGAGTTTTTACCCCAATTTCACGGTCCACTGATCATGGAAAATGATAGTGCGAGTGGGGCATTCGTGTACTGAGGACACATTCTTGTTTATCTTAACATGTAGGTGGAAAACGAATGAAATATTTCATTGTTTGAACTCATCTTAAGGTTATAACGTCTTAATCTACCCAATTAAGCATTTGCAGGTGCAATACTGATATCGGTAACAGGATAGACAAAAAGGTAACAGGATAGACTTTTATATAGTGATATATCAGAAACGTACGTTCCTGTTACCAAAGAAATAAAGAAAATTAATAAGTAAATTAACTTATGAGGGATTTACTTGATGTTGGGTTTATTTGAAAGGGTGAAAAAAGGCCGAACAATATAAATTGCTATCTTAGACTTGCATTACTGGTGGTAATTTTTGCAACCTTTGAAAACCAATTTTTAGAGCCATTTTTCAGTACAACCTAGAAAATTGGCAAATAATCTATTATTTTACAGACTGAATATATATAGAAGTTTATTCTCTTGAAAACCATCTAATTGGTAACGTAAAACAAGCTTAACATTTTATCTAAACCTTTTCTTAATAACCCAAAACTTCTTTTGAAAATGGTAACAGGATAGACAAAATATTGTACCACCGATCAAAAAATGTTTCTTGTATGACATCATTAAGATTGCATCTTTTAATATGTTGTTCTTAAAGTACTGTTTGTTTTGATTTGCTTATGTAGAGGGTTGTTTGAATAAGTAACTTTTAATAAATTTTTCAATTTCTAAATTCGACATTTTTTGAAAATGACCCACTCATTAAACACCATTAATTACATATAATCTACAATTCATTACATAACTGGAATATCAAATAACTAAAATGTTTTTCCTGGTAAAGTGCATTCGTACATTATGCCTTTCATTACAATCCTGTTGATTAATGATATCATTGTATTTCTCATGAAACTCCAATTAGTTTACAGATGTTTTCTGGAGTGTATTCAATCATAATAATTCCGTAACGAACCATACCATTCAATAGACAATTGTCATATTAGTATTGAATGATCAGTGTGGTATTTTTACCTGGTTTGAAACCGTAACAAACTACTGAAAATGAGAATGGGTCATTTCCATGTACATGTAATATAATCGTTGGGTATGTTTTTAATAAGCCACGCCATGATGACTGAACTTGCTTACTACTTGCACAACTCATCTCTAGGTGAGGATTGCATCTAAACGAATAAAAAATCAAATATGATGAGAAAATTGAACCTTCCTCAACTACATCGCATTGATTTAAACTAGTCTAGTGGTCTATAGGTACTTACTTGCCTCTGATAATTTATTGTTGTGTTTGGCAATAGATCCGAGGACGGATGAATTGCAAAAGAACCGGTTTTTTTTTATCAAAGGCATCTCTTTCGTATCGTGTTACCTTGTTGAGGAAAACTACGATATGATCAAATCAATTGATACGAATTAAGTTACAAATGCATATTAAAATCGAGTGTGAATAGGGATAACAAATTCCGTCAATGACAGGGCAGGGCAAAACAAGACTTGACAAAATTAGGGAACAGTGGACGAGATCCCACTCAAAAGCAAAACTGGAAGCATGTGCCTTCTTAAAGAGTCCGAAACCAGATCAGCAGATGACCGCTTGTAGAAAACACCTGCATGAATAAACTCATCATATATACCAGGACTAAATTTAGTATATATACGCCAGACGCGCGTTTCCTCTACAAAAAACTCATCAGTGACGCTCGAATTCAAAAAAGTTAAAAAGGCCAAATAAAGTACGAAGTTGAAGAGCATTGAGAACCAAAATTACTAAAAGTTTTGCCAAATACAGCTAAGGTTATCTATGCCTGAGGTAGAAAAGCCTTAGGCATAGATTGCTCCACATTTTTAGCTCACCTGGCCCGAAGGGCCAAGTGAGCTTTTCCCATCACTTTGCGTCCGTCGTCCGTCGTCGTCCTGTGTCCGTCGTCGTTAACTTTTACAAAAATCTTCTCCTCTGAAACTACTGGGCCAAATTAATGGGCGTCAAGTTGGTTACCTATTCCCTATTCCCTATTCGTTACCTATTACCTATTCCCTATTCGTTGCCTATTCGTTACCTATTCCCTATTCCCTATTCGTTACCTATTCGTTACCTATTCGTTACCTATTCCCTATTCCCTATTCGTTACCTATTCCCTATTCCCTATTCGTTGCCTATTCGTTACCTATTCCCTATTCCCTATTCGTTACCTATTCGTTACCTATTCCCTATTCCCTATTCGTTACCTATTCGTTACTTATTTGATTTTTAATATCCTTCCCCTTTTTTAATTATGGCATGGAATAGTTTAATATGACTGCCGTTACCATGGAAACGGCACAATTGTGAAAAAAATGAGCTTTTGGCTTTTGGTGAACTGTTTGGATATGCTTCAACTCAGAATCATCATATTTTAAAACAATGTAGGTGCCCACTATATACAGGTGTTGGATGATTTTGGCGATCATTGGAACTACTATGTTGCCATGGAAACTACACCAAAATTTTCAAAATTCTAAAAATGCTCAAAACTTCATGAAACTTCACAGTAATGATGAGCAACATTGGAGTTGGAATTTCCAAAATAGGTCTTGTTACCATGGAAACAATGCAAAAAGGTCAAAAATTTCAAAAATAAGAATTTTCCGCAAACTGGATGAAACTTTACAGGAATGGTAACTGGCATAGGCAGAGTTGGATTTTGAAGTTAGAATTTTCAAAATGGCCGCCGTAACCATGGAAACAGCAAAAATATCAAAAATTCAAAATGTTCAAACTTAATGAAACTTTGCAAAAATGTTACTAGACATCTGTAGATGCTCTCTTTGACTTTGGAATTGTCAAAATGGCTGTCGCTCACCTGGTAATAGGGGGAAGGGGTGCCTTCCGTTATTGCTAGCAATTACAAATCTAGTTGTTAATAGTCTTACATATGGTAATAGTTCTGAATTGGTTGAGGTAAAATGATCTTTTTATGACCTATTTATATGTGTTTGTGCTCAACCGATCCTTTTACTTCATGTTCGATACGCATTTGTTTCTTACTTGTTTTTTATACGTTCTACCTTTTAACTGCTTTATGTCCGTATGTTTGAAGATGGATCTTGGTTCGACGGGATGAAATCACCGTGTTAGCGCTTGCGTAAAAACGAAGATGTGGTATGATTGCCAATGAGACAACACTCCACATTAGACCAAAATGACACAGAAATTATCAACTATAGTTCACTGTACGGCCTTCAACAATGAGCATAGCCCAAACCGTGTAGTCACCTATAAAAGGCCCAGACATGACAACCTCATACAATTCAAACAACAAAACTGACGGCCGTATTTCATATACAAAAAAATAAACGGAAATATGTAACACAAAAACAAACGATAACTACTTAATTTCAGGCTCTTGTCTAGGGACAGGCACATACTTACATAATGTGGTAGAGTTAAACATGTAAGCAGGGTGTACATCGTTTCGGAGCATGCTATTACCTTGTTTAATTCGTTCCATCACTCGCTTATAATTCGCTTATAATACGTGTATCTTACGTTGCACCTTTTAAAACATGATTTTCAATTGTTTTGTTGTCTCTGGTGGAAGATTTGGGCTCTTAGAGGTGATATAACTCTATAAGTGCATTTGTATCCGTTCCAGCGGTCGGATAATACCCTGTTAAATATTCGTTACTAATTCGCTTTTAAAAAGTTTGTTGTACGTTGCACCTTTTAGAAAAGGATTTTCAATTAAATTCATATCTCTGATGGTAACAATGTGTTCTTAGAGATGAAATGACCCCATTAGAGCGCATGTACCCGTTCCAGCGCTCGGTAAATAACCTGTTACCTATTCGTTACTTATTCGCTTTTAATGCGCGGGGTATACGGTGCACCTTGAAATAAATCGTTTTTTAATTGTGTTCAGGTCTCTGGTGGTAAGAATGTGTTCTTAGAGATGAAATTACCCTTTAGCGCGCATGTACCCGTTCCAGCGCTCGGTTAATACCCTGTTACCTATTCGTTACCTATTCGTTACCTATTCGCTTATAATACATTTTTTTATACGTTGCACCTGTTAGAAAAGGATTTTCAATTATGTCCATGTCTCAGGTGGTAACAATGTGTTCTTAGAGATGAAATGACCACATTAGAGCGCATGTACCCGTTCCAGCGCTCGGTAAATAACCTGTTACCTATTCATTACCTATTCGCTTTTAATGCGCGGGGTATACGGTGCACCTTGAAATAAATCGTTTTTTAATTGTGTTCAGGTCTCTGGTGGTAAGAATGTGTTCTTAGAGATGAAATGACCCTATTAGCGCACATGTACCCGTTCCAGCGCTCGGTTAATACCCTGTTATCCATTCGTTACCTATTCGTTACCTATTCGCTTATAATACATTTTTTTATACGTTTCACCTGTTAGAAAAGGATTTTCAATTATGTCCATGTCTCAGGTGGTAACAATGTGTTCTTAGAGATGAAATAACCCTATTAGCGCTCATGTACCCGTTCCAGTGCTCGGTAAATAATCTTGTTACCTATTCGTTACCTATTCGCTTTTAATGCGCGGGGTATACGCTGCAACTTGAAATAAATCGTGTTTTAATTGTGTTCATGTCTCAGGTGGTAACAATGTGTTCTTAGAGATGAAATGACCCCATTAGAGCGCATGTACCCGTTCCAGCGCTCGGTAAATAACCTGTTACCTATTCGTTACTTATTCGCTTTTAATGCGCGGGGTATACGGTGCACCTTGAAATAAATCGTTTTTTAATTGTGTTCAGGTCTCTGGTGGTAAGAATGTGTTCTTAGAGATGAAATGACCCTATTAGCGCGCATGTACCCGTTCCAGCGCTCGGTTAATACCCTGGTACCTATTCGTTACCTATTCGCTTATAATACATTTTTTTATACGTTTCACCTGTTAGAAAAGGATTTTCAATTATGTCCATGTCTCAGGTGGTAACAATGTGTTCTTAGAGATGAAATGACCCCATTAGAGCGCATGTACCCGTTCCAGCGTTCGGTAAATAACCTGTTACCTATTCGTTACCTATTCCCTTTTAATGCGCGGGGTATACGCTGCACATTGAAATAAATCGTGTTTTAATTGTGTTCATGTCTGGTGGTAACAATGTGTTCTTAGAGATGAGATGACCCCATTAGAGCGCATGTACCCGTTCCAGCGCTCGGTAAATAACCTGTTACCTATTCGTTACTTATTCGCTTTTAATGCGCGGGGTATACGGTGCACCTTGAAATAAATCGTTTTTTAATTGTGTTCAGGTCTCTGGTGGTAAGAATGTGTTCTTAGAGATGAAATGACCCTATTAGCGCGCATGTACCCGTTCCAGCGCTCGGTTAATACCCTGTTACCTATTCGTTACCTATTCGCTTATAATACATTTTTTTATACGTTTCACCTGTTAGAAAAGGATTTTCAATTATGTCCATGTCTCAGGTGGTAACAATGTGTTCTTAGAGATGAAATGACTCCATTAGAGCGCATGTACCCGTTCCAGCGCTCGGTAAATAACCTGTTACCTATTCGTTACCTATTCGCTTTTAATGCGCGTGGTATACGCTGCACCTTGAAATAAATCGTGTTTTAATTGTGTTCATGTCTGGTAGTAACAATGTGTTCTTAGAGATGAAATGACCCCATTAGAGCGCATGAACCCGTTCCAGCGCTCGCTTAATACCCTGTTACCTATTCGTTACCTATTCACTTATAATACGTTTGTTGTATGTTGCACCTTTTAGAAAAGGATTTTTTAATTGTCTCCATGTCTTTTGTGGTAACAATGTGTTCTTAGAGATGAAATGACCCTATTAGCGCGCATGTACCCGTTCCAGCGCTCGGTTAATACCCTGTTACCTATTCGTTACCTATTCGCTTATAATACATTTTTTTATACGTTTCACCTGTTAGAAGAGGATTTTCAATTATGTCCATGTCTTAGGTGGTAACAATGTGTTCTTAGAGATGAAATGACCCCATTAGAGCGCATGTACCCGTTCCAGCGCTCGGTAAATAACCTGTTACCTATTCGTTACCTATTCCCTTTTAATGCGCGGGGTATACGCTGCACATTGAAATAAATCGTGTTTTAATTGTGTTCATGTCTGGTGGTAACAATGTGTTCTTAGAGATGAAATGACCCCATTAGAGCGCATGTACCCGTTCCAGCGCTCGCTAAATAACCTGTTACCTATTCGTTACTTATTCGCTTTTAATGCGCGGGGTATACGGTGCACCTTGAAATAAATCGTTTTTTAATTGTGTTCAGGTCTCTGGTGGTAAGAATGTGTTCTTAGAGATGAAATGACCCTATTAGCGCGCATGTACCCGTTCCAGCGCTCGGTTAATACCCTGTTACCTATTCGTTACCTATTCGTTACCTATTCGCTTATAATACATTTTTTTATACGTTTCACCTGTTAGAAAAGGATTTTCAATTATGTCCATGTCTCAGGTGGTAACAATGTGTTCTTAGAGATGAAATGACCCCATTAGAGCGCATGTACCCGTTCCAGCGCTCGGTAAATAACCTGTTACCTATTCGTTACCTATTCGCTTTTAATGCGCGGGGTATACGCTGCACCTTGAAATAAATCGTGTTTTAATTGTGTTCATGTCTGGTAGTAACAATGTGTTCTTAGAGATGAAATGACCCCATTAGAGCGCATGTACCCGTTCCAGCGCTCGGTAAATAACCTGTTACCTATTCGTTACTTATTCGCTTTTAATGCGCGGGGTATACGGTGCACCTTGAAATAAATCGTTTTTTAATTGTGTTCAGGTCTCTGGTGGTAAGAATGTGTTCTTAGAGATGACATTACCCTATTAGCGCGCATGTACCCGTTCCAGCGCTCGGTTAATACCCTGTTACCTATTCGTTACCTATTCGCTTATAATACATTTTTTTATACGTTTCACCTGTTAGAAAAGGATTTTCAATTATGTCCAGGTCTCAGACGGTAACAATGTGTTCTTAGAGATGAAATGACCCCATTAGAGCGCATGTACCCGTTCCAGCGCTCGGTAAATAACCTGTTACCTATTCGTTACCTATTCGCTTTAAATGCTCGGGGTATACGCTGTAACTTGAAATAAATCGTGTTTTAATTGTGCTCATGTCTGGTGGTAACAATGTGTTCTTAGAGATGAAATGACCCCATTAGAGCGCATGTACCCGTTCCAGCGCTCGGTAAATAACCTGTTACCTATTCGTTACTTATTCGCTTTTAATGCGCGGGGGATACGTGGCACCTTGAAATAAATCGTTTTTTAATTGTGTTCAGGTCTCTGGTGGTAAGAATGTGTTCTTAGAGATGAAATTACCCTATTAGCGCATGTACCCGTTCCAGCGCTCGGTTAATACCCTGTTACCTATTCGTTACCTATTCGCTTATAATACATTTTTTTATACGTTTCACCTGTTAGAAAAGGATTTTTAATTATGTCCATGTCTCAGGTGGTAACAATGTGTTCTTAGAGATGAAATTACCCTATTAGCGCTCATGTACCTGTTCCAGCGCTCGGTTAATACCCTGTTACCTATTCGTTACCTATTCGCTTATAATACATTTTTTTATACGTTGCACCTGTTAGAAAAGGATTTTTAATTCAGTTCATATCTCTGGTGGTAATAATGTGTTCTTTTAGATGAAATACCCCTATTAGAGCGTATGCACTCGTTCCAGCGCTCGGATAATACCCTGTTACTGATTCGTTCCCTATTCGCTTTTAATGCGCGGGTTATACGCTGCACCTTGAAATAAATCGTTTTTCAATTGTGCCCATGTCTCTGGTGGTAACAATGTGTTCTTAGAGATGAAATGACTCTATTAGCACGCATGTACCCGTTCCAGCGCTCGCTTTATAACCTGTTACCTATTCGTTACCTATTCACTTATAATACGTTTGTTGTACGTTGCACCTTTCAGAAAAAGGATTTTCAATGGTGTCCGTGTCTCATGTGGTAACAATGTGTTCTTAGAGATGAAATTACCCTATTAGCGCGCATGTACCCGTTCCAGCGCTCGGTTAATACCCTGTTACCTATTCGTTACCTATTCGTTACCTATTCGCTTATAATACATTTTTTTATACGTTGCACCTGTTAGAAAAGGATTTTCAATTATGTCCAGGTCTCAGGTGGTAACAATGTGTTCTTAGAGATGAAATTACCCTATTAGCGCTCATGTACCCGTTCCACCAGAGACATGAACACAATTAAAAAACGATTTATTTCAAGGTGCAACGTATACCTTGTGCATTCAAAGCAAATAAGGAACGAATAAGAAGCAGGGTATTAACTGAGCGTTGGAACGAGTACATATGCGCTAATAGGGGTATTTCATCTAAAAGAACACATTATTACCACCAGAGATATGAACTGAATTAAAAATCCTTTTCTAAAAGATGCAACGTACAACAAACGTAATATAAGTGAATAGGTTACGAATAGGTAACAGGGTATTTATCGAACGCTGGAACGGGTACATGCACGCTAATAGGGTCATTTCATCTCTAAGAACACATTGTTACCACCAGAGACATGGAGACAATTAAAAATCCTTTTCTAAAAGGTGCAACATACAACAAAAGTATTATAAGTGAATAGGTAACGAATAGGTAACGAATAGGTAACAGGGTATTCACCGAGCGCTGGAACGGGTACATGCGTGCTAATAGGGTAATTTCATCTCTAAGAACACATTGTTACCACAAGAGACATGGAGACAATTAAAAATCCTTTTCTAAAAGGTGCAACATACAACAAACGTATTATAAGTGAATAGGTAACGAATAGGTAATAGAGTATTAAACGAGCGCTGGAACGGGTTCATGCGCTCTAATAGGGTCATTTCATCTCTAAGAACACATTGTTACCACCAGAGACATAAACACAATTAAAAAACGATTTATTTCAAGGTGCAACGTATACCTCGGGCATTAAAAGCAAATAAGGAACGAATAAGAAGCAGGGTATTAACTGAGCGCTGGAACTAGTACATACGCACTAATAGGGGTATTTCATCTAAAAGAACACATTATTACCACCAGAGATATGAACTGAATTAAAAATCCTTTTCTAAAAGGTGCAACGTACAACAAACGTATTATAAGTGAATAGGTAACGAATAGGTAACATGGTATTTATCGAGCGCTGGAACGGGTACATGCGCGCTAATAGGGTCATTTCATCTCTAAGAACACATTGTTACCACCAGAGACACGGACACCATTGAAAATCCCTTTCTGAAAGGTGCAACGTACAACAAACGTATTATAAGTGAATAGGTAACGAATAGGTAACAGGGTATTTACCGAGCGCTGGAACGGTTACATGCGCGCTAATAGGGTAATTTCATCTCTAAGAACACATTGTTACCACAAAAGACATGGAGACAATTAAAAATCCTTTTCTAAAAGGTGCAACATACAACAAACGTATTATAAGTGAATAGGTAACAGGGTATTAAACGAGCGCTGGAACGGGTTCATGCACTCTAATATGGTCATTTTATCTCTAAGAACACATTGTTACCACCAGAGACCTAAACACAATTAAAAAAACGATTTATTTCAAGGTGCAACGTATACCTCGTGCATTAAAAGCAAATAAGGAACGAATAAGTAGGAGGGTATTAACTGAGCCCTGGAACGAGTGCATACGCGCTAATAGGGGTATTTCATCTAAAAGAACACATTATTACCACCAGAGATATGAACTGAATTAAAAATCCTTTTCTAAAAGGTGCAACGTACAACAAACGTATTATAAGTGAATAGGTAACGAATAGGTAACAGGGTATTTATCGAGCGCTGGAACGGGTACATGCGCTTATAGGGTCATTTCATCTCTAAGAACACATTGTTACCACCAGAGACACGGACACCATTGAAAATCCTTTTTTGAAAGGTGCAACGTACAACAAACGTATTATAAGTGAATAGGTAACGAATAGGTAACGAATAGGTAACAGGGTATTAACCGAGCGCTGGAACAGGTACATGCGCGCTAATAGGGTAATTTCATCTCTAAGAACACATTGTTACCACAAAAGACATGGAGACAATTAAAAATCCTTTTCTAAAAGGTGCAACATACAACAAACGTATTATAAGTGAATAGGTAACAGGGTATTAAGCGAGCGCTGGAACGGGTTCATGCGCTCTAATAGGGTCATTTCATCTCTAAGAACACATTGTTACCACCAGAGACATGAACACAATTAAAAAAACGATTTATTTCAAGGTGCAACGTATACCTCGTGCATTAAAAGCAAATAAGGAACGAATAAGTAGCAGGGTATTAACTGAGCGCTGGAACGAGTAAATACGCGCTAATAGTGGTATTTCATCTAAAAGAACACATTATTACCACCAGAGATATGAACTGAATTAAAAATCCTTTTCTAAAAGGTGCAACGTACAACAAACGTATTATAAGTGAATAGGTAACGAATAGGTAACAGGGTATTAAGCGAGCGCTGGAACGGGTTCATGCGCTCTAATAGGGTCATTTCATCTCTCTAAGAACACATTGTTACCACCAGAGACATGAACACAATTAAAAAAACGATTTATTTCAAGGTGCAACGTATACCTCGTGCATTAAAAGCAAATAAGGAACGAATAAGTAGTAGGGTATTAACTGAGCGCTGGAACGAGTACATACGCGCTAATAGTGGTATTTCATCTAAAAGAACACATTATTACCACCAGAGATATAACTGAATTAAAAATCCTTTTCTAAAAGGTGCAACGTTCAACAAACGTATTATAAGTGAATAGGTAACGAATAGGTAACAGGGTATTTATCGAGCGCTGGAACGGGTATATACGCGCTAATAGGATCATTTCATCTCTAAGAACACATTGTTACCACCAGAGACACGGACACCATTGAAAATCCTTTTTCTGAAAGGTGCAACGTACAACAAACGTATTATAAGTGAATAGGTAACGAATAGGTAACAGGGTATAAAGCGAGCGCTGGAACGGGTACATGCGTGCTAATAGAGTCATTTCATCTCTAAGAACACATTGTTACCACCAGAGACATGGGCACAATTGAAAAACGATTTATTTCAAGGTGCAGCGTATAACCCGCGCATTAAAAGCGAATAGGGAACGAATCAGTAACAGGGTATTATCCGAGCGCTGGAACGAGTGCATACGCGCTAATAGGGGTATTTCATCTAAAAGAACACATTATTACCACCAGAGATATGAACTGAATTAAAAATCCTTTTCTAACAGGTGCAACGTATAAAAAAATGTATTATAAGCGAATAGGTAACGAATAGGTAACAGGGTATTAACCGAGCGCTGGAACAGGTACATGAGCGCTAATAGCGTAATTTCATCTCTAAGAACACATTGTTACCACCTGAGACATGGACATAATTGAAAATCCTTTTCTAACAGGTGAAACGTATAAAAAAATGTATTATAAGCGAATAGGTAACGTATAGGTAACGAATAGGTAACAGGTATTAACCGAGCGCTGGAACGGGTACATGCGCGCTAATAGGGTCATTTCATCTCTAAGAACACATTCTTACCACCAGAGATCTGAACACAATTAAAAAACGATTTATTTCAAGGTGCCACGTATACCCCGCGCATTAAAAGCGAATAAGTAACGAATAGGTAACAGGTTATTTACCGAGCGCTGGAACGGGTACATGCGCTCTAATGGGGTCATTTCATCTCTAAGAACACATTGTTACCACCAGACATGAACACAATTAAAACACGATTTATTTCAAGTTGCAGCGTATACCCCGCGCATTAAAAGCGAATAGGTAACGAATAGGTAACAGGTTATTTACCGAGCGCTGGAACAGGTACATGCGCTCTAATGGGGTCATTTCATCTCTAAGAACACATTGTTACCGTCTGAGACGGGGACATAATTGAAAATCCTTTTCTAACAGGTGAAACGTATAAAAAAATGTATTATAAGCGAATAGGTAACGAATAGGTAACAGGGTATTAACCGAGCGCTGGAACGGGTACATGCGCGCTAATAGGGTCATTTCATCTCTAAGAACACATTCTTACCACCAGAGACCTGAACACAATTAAAAAACGATTTATTTCAAGGTGCACCGTATACTCCGTGCATTAAAAGCGAATAAGTAACGAATAGGTAACAGGTTATTTACCGAGCGCTGGAACGGGTACATGCGCTCTAATGGGGTCATTTCATCTCTAAGAACACATTGTTACTACCAGACATGAACACAATTAAAACACGATTTATTTCAAGGTGCAGCGTATACCCCGCGCATTAAAAGCGAATAGGTAACGAATAGGTAACAGGTTATTTACCGAGCGCTGGAACGGGTACATGCGCTCTAATGGGGTCATTTCATCTCTAAGAACACATTGTTACCACCTGAGACATGGACATAATTGAAAATCCTTTTCTAACAGGTGTAACGTATAAAAAAATGTATTATAAGCGAATAGGTAACGAATAGGTAACAGGGTATTAACCGAGCGCTGGAACGGGTACATGCGCGCTAATAGGGTCATTTCATCTCTAAGAACACATTCTTACCACCAGAGACCTGAACACAATTAAAAAACGATTTATTTCAAGGTGCACCGTATACCCCGCGCATTAAAAGCGAATAAGTAACGAATAGGTAACAGGTTATTTACCGAGCGCTGGAACGGGTACATGCGCTCTAATGGGGTCATTTCATCTCTAAGAACACATTGTTACCACCAGACATGAACACAATTAAAACACGATTTATTTCAAGGTGAAGCGTATACCCCGCGCATTAAAAGGGAATAGGTAACGAATAGGTAACAGGTTTTTTACCGAGCGCTGGAACGGGTACATGCGCGCTAATAGGGTCATTTCATCTCTAAGAACACATTCTTACCACCAGAGACCTGAACACAATTAAAAAACGATTTATTTCAAGGTGCACCGTATACCCCGCGCATTAAAAGCGAATAAGTAACGAATAGGTAACAGGTTATTTACCGAGCGCTGGAACGGGTACATGCGCTCTAATGGGGTCATTTCATCTCTAAAAACACATTGTTACCACCTGAGACATGAACACAATTAAAACACGATTTATTTCAAGTTGCAGCGTATACCCCGCGCATTAAAAGCGAATAGGTAACGAATAGGTAACAAGATTATTTACCGAGCACTGGAACGGGTACATGAGCGCTAATAGGGTAATTTCATCTCTAAGAACACATTGTTACAACCTGAGACGGGGACATAATTGAAAATCCTTTTCTAACAGGTGAAACGTATAAAAAAAATGTATTATAAGCGAATAGGTAACGAATAGGTAACGATTGGATAACAGGGTATTAACCGAGCGCTGGAACGGGTACATGCGCGCTAATAGGGTCATTTCATCTCTAAGAACACATTCTTACCACCAGAGACCTGAACACAATTAAAAACCGATTTATTTCAAGGTGCACCGTATACCCCGCGCATTTAAAGCGAATAGGTAATGAATAGGTAACAGGTTATTTACCAAGCGCTGGAACAGGTACATGCGCTCTAATGGGGTCATTTCTTCTCTAAGATCACATTGTTACCACCTGAGACATTGACATAATTGAAAATCCTTTTCTAACAGGTGCAACGTATAAAAAAATGTATTATAAGCGAATAGGTAACGAATAGGTAACGAATAGGTAACAGGGTATTAACCGAGCGCTGGAACGGGTACATGCGCGCTAATAGGGTGATTTCATCTCTAAGAACACATTCTTACCACCAGAGACCTGAACACAATTAAAAAACGATTTATTTCAAGGTGCACCGTATACCCCGCGCATTAAAAGCGAATAAGTAACGAATAGGTAACAGGTTATTTACCGAGCGCTGGAACGGGTACATGCGCTCTAATGGGGTCATTTCATCTCTAAGAACACATTGTTACCATCAGAGATATGAATTTAATTGAAAATCCTTTTCTAAAAGGTGCAACGTACAACAAACGTACTATAAGTGAATAGGTAACGAATAGGTAACAGGGTATTAACCGAGCGCTGGAACGAGTACATATGCGCTTATAGGGGTATTTCATCTATAAGAACACATTATTACCACCAGAGATATGAACACAATTGGAAATCCTTTTCTAAAAGGTGCAACGTACAACAAACTTTTTAAAAGCGAATTAGTAACGAATATTTAACAGGGTATTATCCGACCGCTGGAACGGATACAAATGCACTTATAGAGTTATATCACCTCTAAGAGCCCAAATCTTCCACCAGAGACAACAAAACAATTGAAAATCATGTTTTAAAAGGTGCAACGTAAGATACACGTATTATAAGCGAATTATAAGCGAGTGATGGAACGAATTAAACAAGGTAATAGCATGCTCCGAAACGATGTACACCCTGCTTACATGTTTAACTCTACCACATTATGTAAGTATGTGCCTGTCCCTAGACAAGAGCCTGAAATTAAGTAGTTATCGTTTGTTTTTGTGTTACATATTTCCGTTTATTTTTTTGTATATGAAATACGGCCGTCAGTTTTGTTGCTTGAATTGTATGAGGTTGTCATGTCTGGGCCTTTTATAGGTGACTACACGGTTTGGGCTATGCTCATTGTTGAAGGCCGTACAGTGAACTATAGTTGATAATTTCTGTGTCATTTTGGTCTAATGTGGAGTGTTGTCTCATTGGCAATCATACCACATCTTCGTTTTTACGCAAGCGCTTACACGGTGATTTCATCCCGTCGAACCAAGATCCATCTTCAAACATACGGACATAAAGCAGTTAAAAGGTAGAACGTATAAAAAACAAGTAAGGAACAAATGCGTATCGAACATGAAGTAAAAGGATCGGTTGAGCACAAACACATATAAATAGGTCATAAAAAGATCATTTTACCTCAACCAATTCAGAACTATTACCATATGTAAGACTATTAACAACTAGATTTGTAATTGCTAGCAATAACGGAAGGCACCCCTTCCCCCTATTACCAGGTGAGCGACAGCCATTTTGACAATTCCAAAGTCAAAGAGAGCATCTACAGATGTCTAGTAACATTTTTGCAAAGTTTCATTAAGTTTGAACATTTTGAATTTTTGATATTTTTGCTGTTTCCATGGTTACGGCGGCCATTTTGAAAATTCTAACTTCAAAATCCAACTCTGCCTATGCCAGTTACCATTCCTGTAAAGTTTCATCCAGTTTGCGGAAAATTCTTATTTTTGAAATTTTTGACCTTTTTGCATTGTTTCCATGGTAACAAGACCTATTTTGGAAATTCCAACTCCAATGTTGCTCATCATTACTGTGAAGTTTCATGAAGTTTTGAGCATTTTTAGAATTTTGAAAATTTTGGTGTAGTTTCCATGGCAACATAGTAGTTCCAATGATCGCCAAAATCATCCAACACCTGTATATAGTGGGCACCTACATTGTTTTAAAATATGATGATTCTGAGTTGAAGCATATCCAAACTGTTCACCAAAAACCAAAAGCTCATTTTTTTCACAATTGTGCCGTTTCCATGGTAACGGCAGCCATATTAAACTATTCCATGCCATAATTAAAAAGGGGGAAGGATATTAAAAATCAAATAAGTAACGAATAGGTAACGAATAGGGAATAGGTAACGAGGTAACGAATAGGTAACGAATAGGGAATAGGGAATAGGTAACGAATAGGCAACGAATAGGGAATAGGGAATAGGTAACGAATAGGGAATAGGGAATAGGTAACGAATAGGTAACGAATAGGGAATAGGGAATAGGTAACGAATAGGCAACGAATAGGGAATAGGGAATAGGTAACGAATAGGGAATAGGGAATAGGTAACCAACTTGACGCCCATGCCAAATTAATCCAAACTTGGCCACAATCATCATTGGGGTATCTAGTTTAAAAAATGTGTGGCTTGACCCGGCCAACCAACCAAGATGGCCGCCATGGCTAAAAATAGACCATAGGGGTAAAATGCAGTTTTTGGCTTATAACTCAAAAACCAAAGCATTAAGAGCAAATCTGACATGGGGTACAATTGTTTATCAGGTCAAGATCTATCTGCCCTGAAATTTTCAGATGAATCGGACAACCCCTTGTTGGGTTGCTGCCCCTGAATTGGTAATTTTAAGGAAATTTTGCTGTTTTTGGTTATTATCTTGAATACTATTAAAGATAGAGATAAACTGTAAACTGCAATAATGTTCAGCAAAGTAAGATTTACATATAAGTCAACATGACCGAAATAGTCAGTTGACCCCTTTATGAGTTATTGCCCTTTATAGTCAATTTTTAACCATTTTTCGTAAATCTTAGTAATCTTTTACAAAAATCTTCTCCTCTGAAACTACTGGGCCAAATTAATCCAAACTTGGCCACAGTCATCTTTGGGGTATCTAGTTTAAAAATTGTGTGGCGTGACCCGGCCAACCAACCAAGATGGCCGCCATGGCTAAAAATAGAACATAGGGGTTAAATGCAGTTTTAGGCTTATAACTCAAAAACCAAAGCATTTAGAGCAAATCTGACATGTAGTAAAATTGTTTATCAGGTCAAGATCTATCTGCCCTGAAATTGTCAGATGAATCGGACAACCCGTTGTTGGGTTGCTGCCCCTGAATTGGTAATTTTAAGGAAATTTTGCTGTTTTTGGTTATTACCTTGAATATTATTATAGATAGAGATAAACTGTAAACTGCAATAATGTTCAGCATAGTAAGATTTACAAATAAGTCAACATGACCGAAATGGTCAGTTGACCCCTTTAGGAGTTATTGCCCTTTATAGTCAATTTTTAACAATTTTCATAAAACTTCTAAATTTTTACTAACATTTTCCTCTGAAACTTCTAGGCCAAGTTCAATATAGATAGAAATAATTGTTAGCCGCAAGAATGTTCAGTAAAGTAAGATGTACATACACATCACCATCACCATCACCAAAACACAATTTTGTCATGAATCCATCTGTGTCCATTGTTTAATATTCACATAGACCAAGGTGAGCGACACAGGCTCTTTAGAGCCTCTAGTTTTGATATTAAGGCGGCTAGATATCAGGTTGTGCTAAGCAAGGTCTTGAGATGCAAAAGGTATATATCTATCTTAGCATAGACAGTGTTAGGAAAAGAAAAAAAGTATGTGGTGCAGCCTCTTTATTATTTTTACAAGAATTCCCCATAGCAGAGTAACGGTTTTCATATTTCTCTTGATGTTCCGGCAAGCAGATTACAATGCACCTTGGTACACATAGACCGAAAATTGATGAAATAAGCATACCTTATTGGTCTATTAATACTTCAACAGGTGTGGAGCAATCTCCATCGTAAAGTTTTTTTTTGTAGAAAAAAACAGACGCATATGTCATATGATATCGGTACTAATTTTTATTACATATTTTACTGCCATCTTTCCTGGTGTCTTGGAGAACGAATTATGCAATTTCTTTTTTTCTTTAATTATCGAAATTTTCTAAAGCAGTTCATTTACACCTTTTGATGTTTTACTTAAGCTTTTTAAATTAAATTATTGCTGGTCATTAAACTTCAAAATTGTTTCCGACTTGACTGATAGTACGATAATTATATGACAAAGTTATCGAAATAAACTTTTCATTAGACTTTTTTCATTCTTTTAATTAAATCCGTATTGAAGAGCGGGATCTGTTTACATATAGCGATGAGGGATGTATAAATACGCAGGCACGTCATGTTTGCCCTTTGTCTTGTTAAGGAAGATTTCCGCACTTCTTTCACGTCAAGACTTCTTTTCAGTATTGTTTTAATAGGTGGTATCTGAGAACAACAGTTCTTTTAATCTCCAATACAACTGCACTTAGGGACTCTATATGTCTCGCCACTTGTTGTAATCCAAACAATGGAGGAACGTACCTCATGAGTTTATTTTAATTTTTCTTTTCCTAAATTTGAATTTATTTTTAAGTGCATACAAGCAAAAAGTAAAATCACTAAAATAATAAACTTCCCAAGAAAATTCAAAACGGAAAGACTCTAATAGTCAAATGGCAAAATTTAAAGCTCAAACACATCAAAGAGGGACGAAAGATACCAAAGGGACAGTCAAACTCATAAATCTAAAACAAATTGACAACGCCATGGCTAAAAATTAAAAAGACAAACAAAACAACAGCACACATGACACAACATATAAAACTGAAGAATAAACAACACGAACCCCACCAAAAACCTAGGGTAGATCTCCGGAAGGGTAAGCAGATCCTGCTCTACATGTGGCACCCGTCGTGTTGCTTATCAAACGGAGGGATAACAAATGGCACATTCCTATTACTAGGTAGAAACAATTAAATCATCTATTCATTTACTCTGTTTTGCTCTCAGTCATTGTTCCACCCTTAAATGAACTTGTGTGGGAATTTTAATTTGTGCTTATTAATCACACTTAAATTATAAAATTGAGAATGGAAATGGGGAATGTGTCAAACAGACAACGACCATAGAACAGACAATATTAGTTTACATTTTAGTTAAATGTATATCAGATTCAAACTTCTAGATAACATTTTATTTCACATACAACAAAGATATATAAACGGTTTGAACTGCCTTATTCAATGTAGCACATTCATCAGTTTAGTAAGATTTTTTTCTATAGTTCATTTGCGTGCGTTGTAATTATTTATCCATTAATCACAACAACAAAAAGTGATTGAAAATTGATTCTATTGACTGGTGTTTGCCAAATAGTTCCTGTGACATATATTGATGTTTAGAAAAGATTAAAAATGAATCAATAGTTTTACTTGCTTTTTTCATTTAATCTTTTTGTACTATAAATTGAGTGTATGGTCTTTTGTGTAAAGAGCTTTAAATTAAGATACGCATGCGCAATTATACGTGTAACATACAGAAGTTCAAATAGGCTTCCAGACTCTTGTAAAAAAGTCAGTGAACTAATAAATGTTAAAAGTCGTTTTTCCTTAACTTATTATGTATTGATGGAAATCTTTTTCAGTCACTGTCTGGGTAAACACATTCTTCTAGTCTTAATTGACAAATGCAAGCACTAAGATAGTTTGACAATTGTAACGTTTTTACACGTCTTTTTTACATACTTTATTTCGTATCGGTTAAGAATTAGCTTTTATGTAAGATAACAAGTGGCCAAATGACATTCTTTGTCCTTATTAAAAAATATCATCAGTTTTAATTTTGAATTTTTTGAAATACTAAGGCTTTTCTACCTCAGGCATAGATTACCTTAGCTGTATTTGGCAAAACGTTAAGGAATTTTGGTCCTCAATGCTCTTCAACTTCGTACTTTATTTGGCCTTTTTAACTTTTTTGGATTCGAGCGTCACTGATGAGTCTTTGGTAGACAAAACGCGCGTCGGGTGTATATACTAAATTTAGTCCTGGTATCTATGATGAGTTTATTTAATATACAACAAAAAAACGGACCAGAAAACCGGTCATTTACGGACTTGTTCATGTTTATGACCAGTTGTTTCTCTGTTTAGTGTGATGTCAATTTTAAATTGATGTTGTTGCATTGTTTACCATATGTTTTCGTTAATTATAAAATAATGGAAAATTTTATTTTGTATTCATAGATCTTCATATAATAAAAAAATGCACTTAAATAAATTGCTGTGACTGAAAGCTATCACTATGACTGGTCTTCACTCTTTCCAATGAAAATTACACGTCAATAACTCGAGTTTGCTTTAAATAATTTGAATTCATAAGGATTTTTAAAACATGGTTTCTCAATATTATTAACATAATAGTTATTGAAGAACTGGTCATTAACGTGATACATGGACTGCCCGTAGCGGACAGATGTCTTGACTAAGACAGTGATAGTGTCTATTGACCTCGATGAACTAAAATTCAAAATCATACAAAACTAACAAACGAATCTAACTATTTTGAATTTAAGCTCTTACTATTAACACTGGTATTAAAGAGATAATAGTAACTGCAATTACGATTATCCCAATATGGCGACGGTAGATATAGATAAAATCTTTACACTCGTTTTTCTTAAATGTAGCATGTATTTGTCAATAGTTACTCAGCTGCAAGGTTTATCTATACCATTTCATCATATTTGAATCGTAACGGTGCACTGGAATTGTCTAAGCGCTGTGAAAATAGCCGTTGAAAAATTCGGGATGATAATCGTAACTCGGAAAAAAGATAATCGTAATTATGGTATCTAAAAATAAAAAAGATAATCGTAACTGGAAACTGTTTTATTGATATTGACACTTAAAACGTAAATCTGATAGCATATTATGAAATTATGGCGATGAATTATTTACGAAACGTACCAACATCTTATGACATTTCTTTTAATGCATATATAATCAATAGTTCTGATGAAAACAGCTACATACTAATATATCATAAAATTGGAAGGGTGAAAAGCTTCAAGAAATTTGGAAATGGGAAAACACGAACTTTGTTAATTTACAGAAATTTCCAAACACTAGGTATGCCACAAAATATGTGAATGAGCGATGGAAATTATGATACATGACAATAATTGTCAGGCGACACGCATGTGTCACCTTATATCATATTTCTGATTAAGACAGTAAACAAAAATTAATTTATCCTGAAGTAAATAGTAAATATAGTTAATATTGTTTAAATTCATTTATTGCATGTGGTTATATGTGCTATTTCTGCCCCCGGGAAGCCACTGCTGATTTAATTCTAGAACATAGCCTGTTATGCCATAACGAAGCAGGAAAGACATTTAGTATTCGTCAAAAACCGTTTGACGAGAAATTAGTTGCTACAGTTTTCATGTCACTTCGATCATTTTTCATGGATGATATCACAACTTAAAAGTTATGATGAATAAGGGATAACTTCGAAAAATGTTTTACAGTTACTTTTCGGAGTCTTTTGTAGCTGACTATGCGGTATGGGCTTTGCTCATTGTTGAAGACCGTACGGTGACCTATATTTGTTAATGATGAGTCATGTCGGTCTCTTGTGGAAAGTTGTCTCATTGGCAAACATACCACATCTTCTTATTTATATTGGCTACTTCATGACTGTCACTGAAATTTCAGTATCTCAGACATAAACTATAAAAAACACAAATTTAATTTTGAATTATGATAATATTAGAATTTAATTCAATAATAATTAAATTCGGTTATTGTAATTATATAACTTGGTATGATTTTAATTGCCGGTGTGTTTGATTCATTTTTTACTGGTCACTTGTATATGCTAATTAGTTTAGCCCGCGAAATGTTAGTCCGTGCAATTTACCTCGTGTAGTTTGGTCATTTGGATTCAAACCTTACACGGAGCTTGACCAAAGCTATAAGATTTAAAAGAAAATTCTACACGAAGAAAAGATGAGTATTTTAATTTTATTTTAAGCTTTTGAATTAACAAAGTTATAAAGAAGAGTCGATAAATAATATAAAAGGTTGAACTTTAATGTCATTTGTTTTATAATTCTAACTTTGTTAAAGGTTTGTTAAAAGTCGTAATTTTCTTTGGTGTAATATAAATGTAATTTAATTCTGTTATTGCGTAAATTGTCGAAAGTCTGTTAATAGATATTATTTTATAATTTTATTTGTAAATCGGTGAATAGTTAATTATAATGCGAATTGTAATACATAATTGTTTAACTGTTTTACTACGATAATGGACATTTCCCATGCAATTGAATTTTAATCCAAATCTGGCAGTACTAAGTAACTGGTGAGTACGGCATATATAAGTTTCGACATAAATGTAGATACATTTCTGTTTATCCAACATATGTATGAAATATGCGACACTGGACATATAGCTACCAACAATCAATCATTATTTTCGTAAATTATTGCTAGTTATCAAGGAAGTTTATAGTTGTTTAATTTAATAAGATATAATTTTCGTTTGAATTGTTTCACAGTTTCATTCATGTTAATAGCCGATTATAGGGTTAAAAAATTTCTCATTGATAAAAGCCACGTCATTTTTTATTTTGGGGGATAACTCAATTTAATTTTGTATGATTATCGTCATCATAATTTTGTGATTATCATTGTGAATATAATGTGAATATAATTGAAATATCTGCCACTGGACATTGAACGAAACAATCATGTTTTTGCGTTCTTTTCTTGTTTTTTGGTTTTATATATGTGGTTTATACATTGCATCTTATTAATAATAACCAGTCATTGAACATTTTGAAATATTTGTTTTTCATATTGATTCAAATTTTTTTTTTTTAACTAGGGAAGCAGCATTGTCAAATGTTAAAATTTCACTTATGCATTCACTAATAGCGTATTTATTTGTTTAAGTATGCCGAGAGGAAAAGGAAAGAGGGTACTGCCAAACCGTGCTGCACGCAGGCAGGACAATCCGGTACAGCTACCTGTCAACAGAAGGCGTCAAGCAAGAAGAGCTGAAATCATTGGTCAAAATGAAGCCAATCCACAGTTGCCAATAATGCCACCACAACAGCCATTATTGCCTCCACAACAGCCATTATTGCCTCCACAACAGCCATTATTGCCTCCACAACAACCATTATTGCCTCCACAACAGCAACTTTTGCCTCCACAACAGCAAATTTTGCCTCCACAACAGCAAATTTTGCCTCCACAACAGCCATTAATGCCTCCACAACAGCCACTAATGCCACAATACTTGCCTCAACAGCCAATTCTACCACCACAACAGATTGGAGCTTCAAACATCCCTCAACAGCCCGCTGAACATCAAGTCCCGGGTCAGGGAGGTGTACAACTAGGGCAGCCAGCAGCTCGAAATACTGTAGAAAATGGTGAGAATTTAATTATACCTACTAGTAACGATGTTGATGTGTTTGTACCACAAAAAATTATAAATCAAATTTGGAATTTAGAATATGTTGATTTGGCCCAATTACTGTACAAAAATTTTGTTTCAAATATCGATCAACCGAAAAAAGTGCTAGGTTTTGATGAAGATGGGGACATTTTAATTGAAAGAAACAAGTTTTCGAAAGTCAAAGCATTATCTAGCATTGGTGAGTGGACTGAAGGTTTTTTAAATTACATGAAAATTTTATTACAAAAATTTCCGGCTTTGGCAAATGAATTAATTAGCTACATGACGATTATTAGGGGGGCTAGTGTACCTTTTGAGAACGTTTATAAATATGACATGCAATTTCGACTTAGAAAAGCTAGAGATCATACGCGTGCTTGGGACGTCATTGATGGGCAGCTATGGCTTCAGTTTATTGCAGTAGGCATAAATCGGGTTCAACAGACATCTTCTTATACATCTCAAACAGTCAACCCTTGCTACGATTATAATTTTAAGGGCGTTTGTACTCGTATGAATTGTGTATACCTCCATTCATGTATAAGATGTAGCCAGTTCCATCCTTTGATATACTGTACAAATAACGCAAGTAGTAGGAGTAATCCTCGAAGTTCTGCAACTTCGCACTTTTCTGCTCCTAGGTATCAAAATTACCCTAGGGCACCTGTTACACAAAATTTTGCACCAAGGTATCAGTCCAATGCCAGAGCTACAACACAGTCAAATAGGTTTTCGAATCCACGAAGAAATTTTAACCAAAATTCTCGTTTTTCATATACTAATAACAGATTTCCTGGTCCACGAATGCAATTTTAATATCTTCAAATGTTGAATTTATCTCTTTTTTACAGCTTTCAATCATCAGTACGATATTTGGTGTTTGGGTTTTACCCCTATTAATACTACGGTTTTAGGGAATATGTTGATAGACTACCCCGATATAATTTCGGCAAATATATTATACAATGGTTTTAAATATGGTTTTCGTACACATTATACAGGCCCAAGGGTTGCTTATGAAAGCAAAAATTTAAAGTCTGTTTTACAAGATCCAAGTTTAGCTTGGCGAAAAGTCATGAGTGAAGTGGAAAATGGCAGAATTGCGGGCCCCTTTTATTATCGGCCTATTTCAAATCTACGAGTTTCTCCTATTGGCATCGTGCCAAAGAAAACGGGTGGTTTTCGTTTAATAACACACTTGTCTTCCCCAGCTAATGGCGGTGTCAATGACTTTATCGATGAGTTCTATACTTCAGTAAAATATTCAACTTTTGACCATGCAGTAAACATGATAAAAAAGCTAGGTTTTAAGGCGGAAATTGCAAAAATGGATATAAAGTCCGCCTTCAGATTATTGCCAATGTTCCCTGGTGAGTTTGATTTATTGGGTTTTAAAATTGAAGATTGGTATTTTATAGAGAAAACGTTACCTATGGGGTTATCTGTGTCGTGTAGTCATTTCAATAGATTTTCATCGTTTTTGCACTGGGCTGTAGAAAGAAAATCGGGAATTAGTGATATTGATCACTATCTAGACGATTTTTTATTTGCTGGAGCGGAAAATACCGACAACTGTCGAAAATTAATGAGCACGTTTTGCAATGTATGCGTTGAATTAGGGGTTCCATTAGCTGAGGACAAAACTGAAGGGCCAAGCACGAGAATAACGTATCTAGGTATAACAATTGACACAGAAAAAATGCAAATTCAAATCCCAGAAAACAAGATAATTGAATTGCTCCAAAAGTTGAACGATACCAGTAATCGTAAAAAGATAACGTTAAAACAATTACAATCTTTATGCGGTTCATTGGCCTTTTGTGCCAGAGCTTTACCAGCCGGACGTGCTTTTAGCAGACGTTTATATATTGCATGTCAGCGAGGGAAAAAACCGCATCACTTTATCAGAATATCAAAGGATATTTTGAATGACATTTCAATTTGGAAAATATTTTTAGAAAATTATAATGGGATTTCTTATATTTTGGACGACGAGTTGTTGTCGAGTTCTGTTTTAAATCTCTTTACCGATAGTGCTGGGGGAATAGGAGGCGGATGTGGTATATATTTTAATGGGAAATGGTCGTATTTACCTTGGCCTATGTATTGGAAGGAAGACGTTTTCAGAGACATAACTTATTTAGAAATGATCCCTATCGCATTAGCGATTTATTTGTGGGGTAGCTTATGGCAAAGAAAGAAAATTATGTTTCATTCAGATAACCAGTCCGTTGTTAAAATTATCAATTCCTGCTCATCAAAATCACCTCGCGTTATGTCACTTGTTAGACACATCGTATTGTGGTCTTTGCTGGGTAGTTTTCACATTAAAACCGTTCATATTCCTGGTTATAAAAATGTTTTTGCTGATTTAATCTCTCGTGGAAAATTTCAGAAATACAAGGAATTGGCTCCATGTGCAGAACCTCACCCAACTTTAGTTCCAGCGGACTTTTGGACAATTTTAGACCAGAAGTGCTGAGCCTAATTGAAGCCTCAAATTCTTCAAATACTTGGCTTACGTATCAAAATGGACTAAATTCATTTCAAAACTTTAAACATAAAGTAAATTTGTACGACGTATGGCCATGCCCTGTTTCACATTTAGTTAATTATATAGCTTACATGTTTAAGGAAGAATATTCTTATTCAACTGTGAAAGTGTACCTTTCGGGCATTAGTTTTTATCATAAGATTAATGGTTTGATGGACAACACTCAATGTTTCATAGTTCAAAAAATGCTCCGTGGCATGCTTCGTTTAGATAAGCGACATGACTGTCGTAAGCCTATTACCATTGATATATTAACTAGACTTTTAGATGCACTGAACTTAATATGTTATTCAGTATATGAAACATGTTTATTTAAAGCTTCATTTTCAGTTGCATTTTTTGGATTTCTTCGCGTAGGAGAAATTGCAAAATCTAATTTTAATGAGATTCATATCGTAAAACGATCTAATATAACATTTGGAAATAATTCAGGGTCACTGTATATAGTAGTTCCTTCTTCTAAAACTGATCAGCTGGGTAATTCAGTAACGATCGTTCTGGAAAGGTATAAAATTAGTTCAATTTGTCCTGTTCAGTTGATGTCGGACTATATTGCCATGAGACATAAAGATGATGGACATTTATTTTGTCATGCAAACATGAAAACCCTAACGAGGTACCAGTTTTCTAATATTTTAAAGAAAACACTAGCTTTTCTAGGTTATAATCCTTCTGAATTTAATACACATTCATTACGTATTGGAGCTGCAACACAGTCGATGGTTTAGATGAAAATAGTATTAAATTGAAAGGTCGATGGAAATCGGCTGCTTACAAAGGTTATATAAGAACAAACCTCCTATAGTACTAAAACACTTAATTTCAGGGTACCAGAAAGATATTTGGATAATTGGCTCTTCAATTGTCACAAGAGCTAGTGAGCACGCTCACATTAGGCCTATAGGTGATTCGCTAGGATTAGAGAAAATTGGATGTGAGTTAGTTTGGATCGGTATGTCGGGTATGAAATGGCAGAACTTGGTTAGTTTAGTACAAAGTATTCTCAATTGGAGAAGTATTCCGTTTTCTGTTATCATTCACTGTGGGGGTAATGACATTGGGGACACACCATGTGGTGAATTACTCTACCATATGAAGTTTACCATAGCCATTCTTTCAAAGATGTTACCGGACACTGCTTTAGTATGGTCAAATATTTTACCTAGATATAAATGGAGGTTCTCTAATAATACTGGAGCTATGGAAACTACTAGACGGAGAATAAATAGGGGAATGCGTTCTTATTTGGTAAAAATAGGAGGATACGTTATAAAACATACTGATTTTGAAGATAAACATGTTGGCCTTTTTAGTGATGATGGGGTTCATCTTTCCTTCATCGGCAATGATATATACCTTAATCAGATTCAAGGAGCTCTGGAAATGTTTTTCAAATTTCCTCATTGTTTGGTTTTCCCTTACAATGAATAAAATAGCTTAGATGTTGACAATATTGAATTTAAGTTGATTTTAATATTTCAATTAAATTGTCTAATAACTTTTATAGTATTGTATTTAAGTTGATGTTGATGTTGAAGTTGATAATGATGTTGAAGTTGATAATGAAGTTGAAGTTGATAATGAAGTTGAAGTTGATAATGAAGTTGAAGTTGATAATGTTGTTGAAGTTGATAATGACATTGATTTTGTAGTTGATGTTATTTAAAATGTTTATTCTTGCTGTTAAATTTGTCATGCGGTAAATGTTATGGCGGATTACCAGTCGCGCAACTATTTACTCTACTGGTAATTTTGGCCGAATTTACCTTAAGCTGCTATGGATTACCCAGTGGCTCCTGATATAACTTTATTACTGCTGGATCGCCCTTCAGTAATTCAATCGTCATCAAGTTTTGATTGACAAGTTGGTTGTGTTTCTTAGTTGCAATAAATGCCATGACAAATTTACAGCCAAATAAATCTTAATTTCTTTATGCCTTTGATTCATAGTTTAATTGTTAGATTCATTACATCATAAGGTCAAACAATGAGATTACATAATTATACCTACAAGTACACTTGACATTTTATCTAGCTAAGGCCTCATTTTCAATCTATGTGCGCGTATATATATATATATATACAATAATAGAATTTAATTCAATAATAATTAAATTCGGTTATTGTAATTATATAACTTGGTATGATTTTAATTGCCGGTGTGTTTGATTCATTTTTTACTGGTCACTTGTATATGCTAATTAGTTTAGCCCGCGAAATGTTAGTCCGTGCAATTTACCTCGTGTAGTTTGGTCATTTGGATTCAAACCTTACACGGAGCTTGACCAAAGCTATAAGATTTACCCGCCCTCCCAGTTTCCCATTATGAATTTTTTCTGCTGCTTTTCATTTATCTTTTCAGTTTTGGAAAAATGATGATAGAACCAGCGTCATGGCATAAATAACAGATTCGAGTTTAGTGCTTTCGTTTATTGTGAATGGACAGGCCGAATTTACCTTAAGCTGCTATGGATTACCCAGTGGCTCCTGATATAACTTTATTACTGCTGGATCGCCCTTCAGTAATTCAATCGTCATCAAGTTTTGATTGACAAGTTGGTTGTGTTTCTTAGTTGCAATAAATGCCATGACAAATTTACAGCCAAATAAATCTTAATTTCTTTATGCCTTTGATTCATAGTTTAATTGTTAGATTCATTACATCATAAGGTCAAACAATGAGATTACATAATTATACCTACAAGTACACTTGACATTTTATCTAGCTAAGGCCTCATTTTCAATCTATGTGCGCGTATATATATATATATATACAATAAGACATCCTTAAAACATTTAATGCTATATAAGACTAGAGAAAGATTGGCCCTACATCGGATTCTTTGTGTATTATGAAATTAAGTAACGTGGAGTTCATTGCCAAACATGGATTTGTGTTCTTTAATAGTTTGGCCAAAATCCCGAAAATCAAGAAATAGAATTGATGTGGCTTTAAATTTTCTTACAAGAAATACTTATTCAAAGAATGACTGCAAAGTTGAGAATTAAATTACGCATATTCCGCAAAATAAGAAACAAACTTATAAAAAATTCATAAATACTCGGTATATGAAAAGTATGCTGCATACATATGCATGGAAGATATTGTAGAGAAAAATATTGAAGGTACTAAACAAGGAACATTTTTGTATTTGCATGCTTGCCATATAATTAGTACTTTTCTATTAAATGAAACCAAAAATTAGCCTTACCTAATTTTCATGCATTTTTCTGAAGCACAAAATATTTGTTTCAAAATCTATAAACATCTTTGTAATTAAACCAGTTCCGACTGTGATGATCTACATTTATGCCCTTTGGTGTAATTTATTAATATACATATTTGTGGGTTTTTTTCGTCTGTCAAATGATTCGTAAGACTATAGGTAAGGCAAATAAAAACAAAAAACAAAAGTAACAATAAACAAAAGTAACGATAAACAAAAGTTAAAAAAACAAAAGCGACAATAAACAATAGTAACAATAAACTGGTAACTATTCTAGATCCTTTACCATTGCACTGTTTAAAAAAACGTCCTAAAATACATGGGTATAATTTGATCAAAACATTTGAACTTATTTTTTTTAAATCATATATTATATCAGTATAAAATAGAAAAAAGTGAATCCAAGGGAAAAATATGGACGGCTGAATTTTTTGAATTATAAGGAAAAGGGAGATATGGGGGGTCAGATATGAACACTAAATCCGATCATGCAGTTTTATAGATTATCGTTGATTATCTTAACGAGATTGATTTTCTGGCTTGAGCTGGTACATCGACAGTGAGAAAAGCCATCGAGTTGAGATGACCAATGAGAATCTGATTATCGCTATTTTACCTATGACGACGTTGTCAATTTTGAATGTTAATTTCGTTAGCAACGCCACGTGGCCTCCTTAGTTTCTAGCGATAATTTTTCCATCTCAAGCGAGAAGCATGATATGAAAATTATCACAAAAAAGATCAAAGGAAAAATGCACAAAATAGCGATAAATAAAGTTATTGATGGAAACTTTTGTTCATTTCGCACAGAATTTTAGTATAAACGTGATATAAGAGGCAAACAACATATGACATATGAAAATGTTGTATACGTGACTTTCATTTTGAGCAATGAATTGAAAGTTTGCACTTTTAGAATATGGGATATAGCTTATTCATCCTTTTTCTCATCAAATAGAGATATATAGGTAAATTTATCCAAATATTAACCTGTAAGTCTCTTCATTTATTTTTATATGCGTTAATGTCATCGTTAAACTGGGCATTTACATTTTTAACACACAAAATACCATTGAAATGCTGAAAGACACATTTATTATGTTTCAGTTACTATTATCCGATTAAGAAAATTACGATTATCAAAGAAGAAAAATACCATAGAGTTACGATTATCATCCCGAATTGTTCAACGGCTATTTTCACAGCGCTTAGACAATTCCAGTGCACCGTTACGATTCAAATATGATGTAATGGTATAGATAAACCTTGCAGCTGAGTAACTATTGACAAAAGCATGCTACATGTAAGAAAAATGAGTGTAAAGATTTTACCTATATCTACCGTCGCCATATTGGGATAATCGTAATTGCAGTTACCATTATCTCTTTAATACCAGTGATTAATACACTCAGGAAAAGTATCTTGTTTAAACAATAATATATTTTATCAAAAACTATGACACATGTCTTCCGATATATTTCTAGGAGTATACTTACCTGACTTAAATTTAAAAACAAAATGTATCCGTGAAATATTAAAGAAAACACAAAATATTATTTATTCTTTGAAACTGTTTGTTTTTATTTTACAGACATACAAATATTCGACAACACTTACTATTTTAACTTTGACGTGTCTATGTTTATCATTTAACTGTTTTCATACAGTTATGCTCTTCTAATATCCACCTCCTCCTGTTCTTTTGAACTCTGAATTTATATTGAAAAACATTAATACCAAGCTTGAGGTTTGTACGCCAGACAAATAATCAGTCACAAAACAATATATACCTACACAAGTAATTATCACGAACCTACCATTTTATTGAAACTACGTAGTTTTAAATAAAATCGGTCATGGTATTCATCATTTCGATATTTGTTTCAATTGAGAGATATTTTAATTTATTATATTAACAGCATATTAAATGTTACAGAGTCGTAAGTATCATATGCATAAATTCATAGTATATTTTTTTGTTTTTTTTATGAAAAGAGTTCTGATACGGACTGTGTATTGGTGAAATTTTAATGATATGTAAAAATAATAGGGATGTCAAAAGATCTGAAATTTACTACTCGGATACTCGAGTACTCGCGAGTACTCGGATGAATCTTAAACGTCTATTAAAAAGTTTAGATTTAAGGTGGGAAGCAGTGTTTTTGTTATAACCTTTCATAACCATAAGTCAAACGATTTACGAACATAGCTTGCTCTTCTGTTTTTTGTTTGTGTCAATTTAACAATGAGTTACCGACCGCCGTTTCTACAAATATCATATCTATCATAATACCAATCTTTGTTTGTTTACGTGTTTATGAACAAAATTTCAATAAAATAGAGAAAAAAAATATTTGAATATAACGTCCAACACAGTAGACAATATATGTATAAATAAAGGCAACAGTAGTATACCGCTGTTCAAAACTCATAAATCCAGGGACAAAAAACAAAATCGGGGTAACAAACTAAAACCGAGGGAAACGCATTAAATATAAGAGGAGAACAACGACATAACACCGAAACGTAACACACACAGAAACGGACCAAGCATCAAACAAAACACCACGAGAATAACAAATATAACAAGAAAACCAAAATACATGAATTTGGGATAGACAAGTACCGTGCCACGTCTGATCTCAATATCTCAAAAATAAGAGAAAACACAAACGACTCAACGTTAAAATGCAACACACACAGAAACGAACAATAATATTACAATGACCATCTTCCTGACTTGGTACAGGACACTTTTAAAGGGGAATAAAAGTGGTGGGTTGAACCTGGTTTTGTGGCATGCCAAACCTCGCACTTTAATGGCAAAGTTAAATATAACATTGAAATGACAACATAATATTACAGGACTACAATACAAATAAATAGGAGAACATATTAGACAAAGAAAAACATGATTAATAGATAATAAAAAGCATCAGGTTTAAAATTCAATACGTCAAAAACGCGCCTTGTCCACACAGGACTTACAAGTGACGCCCAGATATAAAAGATCGAAAGTGAAAAAAGTACAAAGTTGTACAGCACTGGAGATAAAAAGTTGAAAGGTTTCGCCAAATACGGCATTATTTTTATGCCCGGGATAAGAACATTCTTATTATATAGAACAATTCATGATATTGCAAACAGTAAATTTTATCAAATGAATATGAAAGAGATATACATAAAGAAACTGAAGTATTAACTAATTACAGAAAACTAAACCCGAATACATAACGCCCAGATATAAAAGATCAAAAGTGAAAAAGGTACAAAGTTGTACAGCACTGAAGATCAAAAGTTGAAAAGGTTTTGCCAAATACGGCATTGTTTTATGCCCGGGATAAGAACATCCTTATTATATAGAACAATTCATGCTATTGCAATCTGTTCCTGGGAAGTAGTTATTTTTTATGATACGAATTGTCCATTAATCATCAAGAATATTGGTCTTCAAATTACTCGTGCTTTTTCGTGCCTCTCAGTCTTACTTGTTTTGTGTTGTTTGGTTTTATTTAGCACCATTCGTTTGTCTGATTTTTTATTTTTTAGCCACGACGTTGTCAGCAGTTTTTCGACTTTTCAGTTTGAATGCCGCTCTCATATATTCGCCTATCTTGTAATTGTTAATTAAACAATTATAGTTAAATTTCAAATACAGTGTAATCAAATTAATTTAAATGTAAATCGCATACCAATCAAGTTTACATAGAAGAATTGATCAACTAACAAAGATAAGTTTTACGGCTTGTGTGATGAGTTAATTATTAATCCATGAAAATATTGATCTGTGTACAAACACCGTTAACAATGTCTCCAATCAGTTGCGTATGGTTTACCGCAGGTCACTCTGATTTTGTTCTTGTTTAATAATATGATATGGTCAACTATTTCAGACGAAAGACTGGTTGACTTTCCATTTTTAGCTCACCTGGCCCGAAGGGCCAAGTGAGCTTTTCCAATCACTTGGCGTCCGGCGTCCGTCGTCCGGCGTCCGTCGTCCGGCGTCGTTAACTTTTACAAAAAATCTTCTCCTCTGAAACTGCTGGGCCAAATTTAACCAAACATTGCCATAATCATTATTAGGGTATCTAGTTTAAAAATTGTGTTCGGTGACCCGCCCAACCAACCAAGATGGCCGCCATGGCTAAAAATAGAACATAGGGGTAAAATGCAGTTTTTGGCTTGTAACTCAAAAACCAAAGCATTTAGAGCAAATCTGACATGGGGGGGGGGGGGGTAAAATTGTTATCAGGTCAAGATCTATCTGCCCTCAAATTTTCAGATGAATCCGACAACCCGTTATTGGGTTGCTGCCCCTGAACTTGTAATTTTAGGGAATTTTTGCTGTTTTTGGCTATTATCTTGAATATTATTATAGATAGAGATAAACTGTAGAAAGCAATAATGTTCAGCAAAGTAAGATTTACAAATAAGTCAACATGACCAAAATGGTCAGTTGACCCCTTTAGGAGTTATTGACCTTTATAGTTATTTTTTAACCATTTTTTCGTAAATCTTAGTAATCTTTTGCAAAAATCTTCTCCTCTGAAACTACTAGGCCAAATTAATCCAAACTTGGCCACAATCATCTTTGGGATATCTAGTTTAAAAAATGTGTGGCGTGACCCGGCCAACCAACCAAGATGGCCGCCATGGCTAAAAATAGAACATAGGGGTAAAATGCAGTTTTTGGCTTATAACTCAAAAACCAAAGCATTTATTGCAAATCTGACATGCGGTAAAAGTGTTTATCAGGTCAAGATCTATCTGCCCTGAAATTTTCAGACAAATCAGACAACCTGTTGTTGGGTTGCTGCCCCCAAATTAGTAATTTTAAGGAAATTTTGCAGATTTTGGTTATTATCTTGAATATTATTATAGATAGAGATATACTGTAAACAGCAATAATGTTCAGCAAAGTAAGATTTACAAATAAGTCAACATGACAGAAATGGTCAATTGACCCCCTAAGGAGTTATTGTCCTTTATAGTCAATTTTCAACAATTTTTATAAAATTTGTAAATTTTTACTAACATTTTCCACTGAAACTACTGGGCCAAGTTCATTATAGATAGAGATAATTGTAAGCAGCAAGGATGTTCAGTAAAGTAAGATGTACAAACACATCACCATCACCAAAATACAATTTTGTCATGAATCCATCTGCTTCCTTTGTTTAATAGTCACATAGAGCAAGGTGAGCGACACAGGCTCTTTAGAGCCTCTAGTTTTTTGTTACAAGTAGTGCACACAAAAACATTCCCTTGGAAGAAAAGAACTTTGCTGGTACTGATATAACAAATAGAAGCCTCATGATAAACATATGCATGCTCTTAATTGTTTTATTTAGTTTTACGAATGTGATATTTCAACGGAACTAAATGGAGTTGAAATGTGAAGAGAACATAATATCTCAAGAAGTATAACAGGCAAACGAGTATCCGAGTACTAAAACTGTACTCGAGTACTCGGTCTTCCGATCGAGTACCCGAGTACTCGAGTACTCGTTGCCATCCCTAAAAAATAATCAAAGTTCTGAAGTATTGAACATTGGATGACTGTAGGTTCTTGCGGATGGTCAAAAGCACTCGTCTCAGAAAAAAATCACATATCTATATTTGAAACTGAGGTTAATGTTCAGAGATATATTTTTTCTGCGACAAGTTCGTACGTGGATGATGAATAAATGACAAGTCATTCAACCTCACCGTAATAACTATTATATCGTATATGTAGTGATTTAAATCAGTGTACACTGGTTTGTTGTTATATATATGAGACAATATATGAACAAGAGGCTGTCACAACGACAGCAAACCGGATTTATTAACATTAATTTGTGTCCCGGCAATATCACAAGAACCATAAGTGATGAACAGTGAAAGTGAAAATCATCAATATCAAATTTGACCTCCATTTTGTCATAAGTATCAACATATTTAAATATGAAAGCTTGGGTTAAATAGTTCATGAGTAAATGCAACAGCATGAATGGAAACGTCATTTTTCGATCTTTCAAGAACCATAACTCCTGAACGGTAAAAGTCAAAATCGACATTATTTAACTTGACCTCCATTTTGTCATCAGTAACAACATATTAAAATTTGAAAAGCTTTGGGTGAACAGTTCATAAGTAAATGCACGGACACGACTGGAAACGTCATTTTTCAATCTCTCAAGAACCATAACTCCTGAACGGTAAAAGTGAAAATCGTCATGATTGAACTTGACCTCCATTTTGTCATCAGTAACAACATATTAAAATTTGAAAAGCTTTGGTTGAACAGTTCATGTGTAAATGCACGGCCATGACTGGAAACACCATTTTTCAATCTTTCAAGAACCATAACTCCTGAACGGTAAAAGTGAAAATCGTCATTATTGAACTTGACCTTCATTTTGTTGTCAGTAACAACACATTAAAATTTTAAAAGCTTTGATTGAACGGTTCATGAGTTAATGCACGGACAACATTTGATTGCCGCCCGACCGCCGTACATCCCTAAATCAATAACCGACATTTTTGTCACAAAAATCCGGTTAAAAAGTCTAATTTCCATGTCCCGCCTTTCACCAGCATTTATTTTTTTATTCAGGCATCTTTTTGGAAAATTTTAAGTTTCAGTATAAACTCGAGTATATAATGCACCAACTGCAACCGATTAAACATTCTTTTTAATATTTCATAATTTAAATGGTTGACCCCCCAAAAAATCATGTTGTCCCCTGTTATTTTCTGAAAACTAAATCATTCAAAGAATATTTAAATTAAGTAGACAGCCTTCCGATTTTCACAAATCTGATAGATTATATAAACAAAACTTCTCCATTACTGGTCCTATTTTGTTATAACTAAAGCATGTAGGAAAATTTAGCATTTTTAAGGGTCTTTTGAATGTTGTCCCCAGGGGTACTTTCCCTCCTGTTACCGCTGGGTTTTTTCCACCTGTGGACACGTTTGAAAGACCAAAAATTTATTTCTTGTAATGTAATGTGAAGAGCATCATTTTTTGAATGTAATATGAATCCTTTTATTTTGGTGAATAGCAGCCAGTTTAAAAAAGCTGAACTCCCTAAAGATCAGAATTTGGAGAAAAATAATTTTGATGTTCTCTCCTGTTACAGCCTTTTTGTGTACCTTCTGAGAATATTTCATTGTCAGCACTATAACAGTACATGTGTTTTTATGGTATCTTATCAAATTGATATGCAGATAAAAGTAAACTTCTACACAATTTGAGTAAATGAACAAAAAGTACTGCGTAATTCCTTTCTGTTACGTTCTGTCATGTTACCCGATAAAAAGTAACAGCATAACCATAATCAGTAACAGAAAGGATGTTCAAGACAAATTCACTGATGAATCAAAAAGTTAATCTACTATATGTCAACCATTTTAAATAAATTTCAAAATAATATACAGTATATTGAATGAAAAAATAGGTTTTTTGCTTTTGATAACAGCAGAGAACATTGTGCAATTTTAGTATAGTAGATAGTAACAGAAAGGAATTTATTTTAGAATTTTTCATTACCTAGGCAGATTTTCATCTGGCAAATACAGTTTTAAAGGATAAATGACATTGTTTGCTGTTATCTTCCAATTGTGACAAATCTGAAGTGATGTATTTTTCTTAAACTATAAAATAAAGCAATTTTTGAGTTACCGTTGTCCTGTTACTCAAGATTCTTTCATGTTACCGACATCTCTGACTATATTTAAGTATATTTCTTAATCTTTTGTATAACAAATGCAAAAATCAATAATTGGCATTTACTAAACTATTGCAGGATATATTAGTAAACCACAAATAGTGTCTTAAACTTAGTCCTAGGTGTGTTGGAAGTAGCCGAACAAAACAGTCATGAAAATTTTAGCTCCAACGAAAAATGTGGAATTCAATGTAAAATGAAGGTATATATTACGGAAAACATTACACAATAGCTGCTTTGATTACTTTTTCCATCTTTCGGAATATTACTTCGTAAAAATCAAGGACACGTTTGATATCAATTATTATTTATTTGCTCGAAGTTTAGTCTTGAGGGAAGGTTGAGATTTTACAAACATGTTTAACCCCGCCGCATTTTTGCGCCTATGAGCCTCTGGCCTTTGTTTGTCTTGTATTTTTATAATTTTAGTTTCTTGTGTACAATTTGGAAATTGGAATGGCGTTCATTATCACTGAACTAGTATATATTTGTTTAGGGGCCTGCTGAAGGACGCCTCCGGGTGCGGGAATTTCTCGCTACATTGAAGACCTGTTGGTGACCTTCTGCTGTTGTTTTTTTCTATGGTCGGGTTGTTGTCTCTTTGGCACATTCCCCATTTCCATTCTCAATTTTATCTTGTATGTATTCGGCAAACGTCGCCAAGGAACTTCAACGTCATAAATAGTATCTAATAGTTTTTCATTGTTCTCTTAAATGGCGTCTGAGTGACAATCCGTACATTACGAAATCTATAGATACAAGTAAAGATTTGTTTATATATTTTTTATACGTGAGTGCCGATAAGAAATAAAACATGTCTGAAACAAAAGTAACCTTCGGTCAAAGTGCGGATGAAGCACTAGCTCTTCTAAAAAACATTCAAAACATTGTTTCCAAACTTGAATCTCGTATTGAAAATATTGAAAAAGAAGTAAGCAAGATAGAAGATATAAAGATACAATTAATTTCAATGCCTTCCAAAATAAATGATATGGAAAAGCGTGTTCAGAAAGTCGAAGACCGAAACAGCAAAATAGAGGACAGCGTCGAGGAGATGAGTCAAATTGTTAACTCGGCATTAGATAAATATACTGACAACTCGGATCAAATCGAAATTTCAAATAAAGCTATCAAAGCTCTTCAAAATACTAAAGATAATCGGAAACTCGATGAAGTACATGTTTCCAAGTTGCGATCTCTTGAAGAAGATGTCGTAGAAATGAACTGGAGATCTATGCAAAATAGTTTAGTTTTCAGTGGACTAAGGTATCAACCAGACGAGGATACGGAAATAAAAATACGAGATTTCATCAATAAAGAGCTTGGCCTATACAACACAATATCCTGTGGAAATGTCCATCGATTCGGGGAAAAAGAGCGAAACGGTATTAGACCTATAGTAGCTCGCTTCACATCCAGAAGAGATCTTGAGTATGTCTTGATATGCGCGTACAGGTTGAAAGGTATCGATTAAGGGATAAAGGAACAATTTCCCAAAGAAATAGAATTAAAACGCAAAGAACTTTATCCTATATAAAACAGGCCAAAAGGGACAATAAAAAAGCGGTTCTAGTACGAGATCGATTATATATTAATGGAGACCTTTACAAACCGCAACCAAATATTTGAAACACTCAAGGAAGGGAATTTAAACGCTAAATATTTGATGACCATGATGTGCAGCTGCTCATGTTAACCCTGTAAACATATGCTTATCTGACTAAGTGGTCTGTTGATAACCTGCTGTATTGGATCTGTTGTACATTTATCATGATGATGCAGCAATGCTACACAATTTTAATCTCCCCTTTTTATTAAAATAATGATTAAAAACAGCAAACATGAAAATCCAAAAATAAATAACTTGCTCATTGTTTACGGCCGTACGGTGACCTTCAATGTATAGTTGTTAATGTCTGTGTCATTTTGGTCTCTTGTGGATAGTTGTCTCATTGGCAATCATACCACATCTTCTTTTTTATATTGAACTGTTTTATGTTACATTGTGTAAATTCATTTTTTTTTGCACAATAGGTTAAAATGAGCTTTCTCATGGGCGGACATACGCATGAGGATATCGACCAGATGTTCAGCAGAATCAGCTCCAAATTAAATAGAACAAATGCGCAAACTTTGCCAAAGTTGCACCAGGCAATACAAGAAAGCTTCCAGCCTATACCAGCTGTAGAGCACCTGCAGAGCCTTTGGCATTTTAAAGGACAGTACCAAGGTTTACCAAAAGCTCACTGGGCTTAAGTGTCCACATGTTTTTAAATTCAAACTTGGACCAGATGATCTAGTCCATGCATCCATCAAAGATTGGCCTCTCAGTGAAGAGGCATACAGGACTATTATTGTGCCTCATATTCCAGGTAAGAATATTTTTTACTATTTCATGTATTTTTATCGTGTAAAAAGAAGCAATTGGGTTTTAACATGGTTAAGGTAGTTAATAAAAACTAATCAAAGATATGGTGGGTTATACCTATTACAAATTATCAAAGTCCTTAACTACACTGTAACACTTTTTTATTTTTGAAAGAAAACAGCTTTATTTATGGTGATAAATGAGCCAACATTATCATATACAAGACATTTTTAATAAATTATTAAAATATTAGACAAATTCAAGATTTTTAAGGGCAGATAATTCTCAAAATATAAAAAAGAAGATGTGGTATGACTGCAAATGAGACAACTGTCAACAAGGACCATAGGACACAAAAATTCACAATAGGTCTCTGAACAGCTTTCAAGAATGAAAAAGTCGCATATACAGCTATAAAGTGCCCTGAAAGACAAATGTAAAACAATTCAAACAAAAAAACAAATATGTAACACAGAAAACAAACTACAACCACTAAAAGAGGGACGAAAGATACCAAAGGGACAGTCAAACTCATAAATCTAAAACAAACTGACAACGCCATGGCTAAAAATGAAAAAGACAAACAGAAAAACAATAGTACACATGACACAACATAGAAAACTAAAGAATAAACAACACAAACCCCACCAAAAACTAGGGGTGATCTCAGGTGCTCCGGAAGGGTAAGCAGATCCTGCTCCACATGTGGCACCCGTCGTGTTGCTTATGTGATTACAAATCCGGTAAATAGTCTAATTCGGTAGGTCACATTCATGAAAGGGAAGGGGATTGTAGTTACGACGTAAGGAACATATCCGATATCATTTGTGAAACGGTTATTCCATAACGGTCAACCAACTCGTGATGGCGTCCGTAAAATTTACGAAGGGATGATTTCAACTTCACCATTTGGAACTCTTGGTTTAATAGCTTCCTTGTGAGCAGTAATCCTCTATCAAGAAAATCATGATAGGAAACGCAAGCACGGGAATATCGTATCAATTGGGAGATATATACCCCGTATGCAGGTGCTGCTGGAATGTTGCTACTTAGAAATGGAAAGTTCACAATTGGAAAGCTGAAATCATCTCTTTTGTCGTAAAGTTTTGTTTTCAACCGACCCTCATTGTCAATTTCTAGATGTAAGTCAAGATATGAAGCCGACTTAACTGTATCTGTAGTATCCTTTATCTCCAATTCGATGGGATAGATGCGTTCCACATAGTCACCAAATTTTGAATTGTTTAGTGAAATTACAGGTTCCGACTTAGACAAGCACATACATACATTATGTGGCGGGTTTAAACATATTAGCAGAATACCAACCCTCCTCTAACCTGGGACATTGTTATAACAGTACAAAATAAGAAAGAACTATAAAAATTAGTTGAAAAAGGCTTAACTCGTCAGATGGATACAAATAGAAATACATATAACAAAAACACAGAGTGGACATGACCAGGTATTCTTATATCTCAACAACAAAAGGTACTAAATACAGATCTGAAAAAACTGCAGTTACTGACAGCTAGGTCAAAGTCACTAACAAGTTTTATAAAACAATATTAAACCATGCATCTAAGACCAAGTCAAGCATTTACAAAGACATGCACTATCTACTTTCAATTTGTTTTATAGCATGTGAATAATCATGATGGTGTCCATTATTTAACTGACCTGGCTTAACATCATTGTTGTCTATCAATGTTAACTAAAAGAAAAAATATTCTTTGAAATTACATTACTAATTTATGCTAAACTTTATCTAAATGATTCTTTAGAGTATATTTAAAGGTTTTTTATTTGTTTTGCCAAAAAATGGCCGCCATGACTAAAAAAAAAAACAAGGCCACTATGCAGTTTATATTTTCAAAACTAAAGCATATATGATACAATTTGACACTGGGTAAAAGTATTCTCTACATCAATTTGAAATTTACATAATACTAAAAATTTTATAAGAAAAAAATCAACCCGTGGAAATATATAAACTTAATTTTATTTTATTTCAGATTTCCCAAATATTCTTGATGTAATAGAGCCAAGAAGAGAAAAAGTTCTCTCTATATTGAGATCACTGCAGCAGGACATTCCAAAATATAAATCAGCTGGCCGTCTTGGGGAAGATGACGCTCTTTGGTGGACAACATATCTGGAAGATATCGAATTGAATGAAAGAAGAGTACCTTCTATTCCTCTGCCTAGTATTCTACCTAAATTCCGTGAAGATGCCAGACCAAGACAATCAATTCTAGACATTTCCCTGATGGATGCTTTAAACCAGCAAATTTTGAAATTACAGCATGTGTCAAACACTGAATCGTCAAAGAATATCTTTGTAGACATTGAATATAATATGCTTTCTAATGACATTATTACACTGAATGTTCAAGTCTATCTCATTAAATTAGGCAAAGGTGAAATACATGTGTGTTTCCTATTACATTACATGCCTAAAATTACATTTAGTAAGTTGGTAGTAAGGAAAACATTTTATTTTATAAGAATTATTTTCATTTTAATTTTTTCCAAAATTATGTGTCAACTTGATTGCATTAATTATAAAATCAGGACAGCAAGACCCATGGACACTTTCCTTTTTCTGTAAGAACAAATTATTCAAAACACTATTAATAGTATAGCTTCTATCAAATGATAACTTTGCATGTGAAAATGTTATGTAATAATAATTGATGATGGATTGCTGTATGCATTTTATTGTTGTGTACATACATGATATATATAAGTAGTGTTCTTCTAATATATGTATAAATATTTATTGAGTTGTTTAAGTTTTGACAGTTAATAGTTGCTTTTAATAGTGGTTAATGATGTTTTTATTTTGTGATCTTGATGCTGTGACTTCTTGGATATGGAATTTTTAAATTACTGTTTCCAAAACAATTTTTCCTAAAAGTCTATGATGCATATATGTATTGTTAAGGAAAATTTTACATGTTATATAACAAATTGCAAGTAGGAATCAAAACCTCTGTTTTGAACTCATACCTTTGATGTAGCCTTCTTATCATTTGTCTGTTCTGCATTTACTATTTTCATTTTAAATTAATAGAACTGTACAAATCTACACCTATCAAACTTTAGAATTTAAGATATTAAATTTCTGCCACTTTGAAATCATGAACATGCTGCTTTAATTATAGGTATATTATATACCAAAGAGAATCTTCTTTCAAATGGATAGTTGTACTGAAATAAATATGGAAACCGCAGTTTGAAATATATTCAAGTTATGCTTAATATTCATCAAGTATTTTCTTTTTCTTTATTGAATTCTAAAATAAATAATCCATGATTAATTAATCCACAAGAATCCACAGTACATTGATTGTATACTTGTTAAGTTTTTTGTTTATATTGTTATGATTTTATTGTATATTCATGATGAAAGTCTAAATTGATTATAGTTGATACAACAAGAAATTTATGTACATGTAGTAATATGGTTGTAAAAGTGAGTAAATTGTAAAAACCAAGGATCACCGAAAAAACTAGTAGCTACATATGTTGCTCTTCTGAATAAATATTTCTTGCTGAATGTGTGCATTTTTATTTACGAGGTACATACCAATATTGAAAAAAAAAATTGTTAAAAAAAGATAAATTTAAAATATACTTCAATGCAATATTACAAAGGTATGAATTTCTTGGAGGTAATTAAAAACAAAGAATCTTTTTTCTTGGAGGAAATTTGAAAAAAAAAGTTATAAATTTCTTCAGTGTAAATTTACCGATGCATCAGTTCCTTTGAGGAAATTAGGTGACCCCAAATTTCCTCAGTGGAAATTTTCAATCATAAAATTTCCTTTAGGGAAATTTGGAATCATGAAATTTCCTTAAGGGAAATTTGGATTCACGAAATTTCCTTAAGGGAAATTTGGAATCATGACATTTCCTTAAGGGAAAAATGTTTGTTAAAAATTTCCTCAAAGGAATTTAAGTTGATAGAACTTCCTCGAAGGAAATTATATTTCCTTTAAGGAAAAATTTATTCAGCAAATTCCCTAAGGGAAATCTTTTTCCTCTGAGGAAAAAAATATTTCCCTTGAGGAAAATTATTTTTCCTTCAGAGAAATTTGATTTCCCTTGAGGAAAACCACTTTTCCTCTGAGGAAATCTTATCAAAAAGGGGCATAACTTTTTCAACAGTGGTGCTAGAAACCAATTTTTTTAGGACAAATATCAGGGAGCCAATACCAACCAAGTTATCAACTTCATTTTGACCAACCCCCAAAAATTCAGGTGACAACTTTTGCACTCAGCGGAATTGCAAACTTGTCCCGGAGACTGTTATATGTGGACTTAAATCAAAATCTTTAGCACCAGAATTTTCAGATCTCGTTATCAACAACGATATCTCTATATTTGTAGAAACAAAAACAGATAAATTACACATTATATCACTCCCTAACTGATATAGTTGTTTTAGTAAACATCGATCAAAGTTTTAAAGAAAGTCAGATGGCATAGTAATTATTTACAAATCTGAACATGAAAAATTTCTTACATTTCCAAAAACAAAATCAGTATTTGTACAGTGGATACAATTTTCGAAAGATCTTTTAAATGACAATGTAATAATGGGCTGTGTCTATATACCACCAGAAGGATCTAAATACTCATCGTTAGATGCTTTTACTAAAATTGAAAAAGAATTTCTTCATTTGTCTGAACATTATCTATAAAACGTCTTAAGGTGGTATGGGGGTCTTCCTCCATCTTGGATTGTAAAAAACAGTGAACCAAAGGTCCATATTTTCTATCAAGATAGCAAAATTTGATGCAGGAATGCAGATATTTAATATGAATTTTCATTTAAAAGAACCAATTTATAAGAATATAACTTATAAATATTAATATTTTTGCAAAAATTGATTATTTTTCTTTGTTTTTTTCTTTTTTTAAATTGCCATTTTAAGGGGAGGTAACTCTAAAATAGTGCATTTTCTGAAGGATTCTACATGGAATTTTCCTATTTTGTATTTTAGCCGGAAAAAACTCACGGTGACCCTATCTTTTCTTTTGAAATTCTCAAAGCATTGTCTGAAAGCTATCTTTTCCTTAAGTATTTAACAATTCTATCATTTTGTTTAGTTTCTAACCACAAAATGGTGTTTTTTACTGTATAATCCTTACAAAATGTGTCATTTTGTCGCGTCCTGTAGCTTGAGAAAATGCGCGGTGACCTACCATTTTTATTATATATTTCAACATATATCAATAGATACTACGTTTTCGCAAAGTATGAACAAATTCTATCATTTTTATTTTAGACTCCCATACCACCTTAATAGGGGATTTTAACGCCAAGACATCTACATTACCGGATTATGTTATCCCAGATCAACATTTACTTGAAATTCTAAATACTGATGATACACACACAATACATTACTTTTCCGATTACAATGGACTCTTAACAAACAATATTTCATTGCAAAGATATAGCAAATGTGCATGTCGACCAAATACGTATGGTCACCGACTTCTAGAATTGTGTACAAAAATGAATATATATATTGCAAATTCAAGAATAGGTAATGACAAAACAGTATGAAAAATTACTTGTAATGACGTTTGTGTCGTTGATTATCTAATACTTAGTTCTGATCTTTTTCAAATGACAAAGAATTTCGAAGTAGTTGAATTTAATCCTATCCTATCAGATGTCCACTGTAACCTTAATTTTACTCTTGAAACATAACCATATACTAATATCAACAATGTGAAAACCGTTCGAGAAGCAAGTTATAAAATGGAATAATAATAAACAAGATAAATTTGTCAAATTTGATAAAGAAAAAAAGCCTGAAGGAATACGGGACATAGAAACTATTCTTGATAAATTAATCGATCGAAATGATACTGTAAAACAAACCGATATTGATACGGCAATGAATAAAATTTGTGAAATATTTAACAGCCCTTCCATCTCAGTGTTTGGAACAAAACGTAAAAACCAGAAATATGCAAAGCACAATGAAAAACCATGGTATGAAAGAGGATGCAAGAGCAAAAGATATTTATTTCATCAGGCTAGACAAAGTTACGGGAACTTAAAGAGTAAAGAAATTAAAAACATTTAAAAGAAGCAAGTAAATCTTATAAAAAAGAACTAAATCGGAGTTATAACTAGACCACACCCGTGATATCGCGGGTCCGTGACTGAATTAAAGTATATAACTATGCGCAAGCCTTATTTTAGTATTACTTTTTATCTGATAAAGTCATGCCGATTATAAGATACACAGTTTTCTCTGCTTTCAAATCTTTCTGTTTGAACCCGTCGAACTGGAACTTATCAATTATTGGTAATATTAATTATTTGGATAACAAAAGGTCCTGGAATTAAGTATTTTTTAATCAACAGCATTGTCCTATGTTAGTTATAAATAAAGTTGAATTGTTTGATTCACTGTTTTATGTCAAGCCCGCTAACAAATTGAAAACGGTTCCTATATACACCTTATTTTTAGTCCATATTTTTAGTAATTGTATTGTTATCTTAGAAAGTCTTACTGATTAAAATACTACAATAGGTAACAATTTGACAATGATTGAATTCAGTAGTGTCAACCCTGTGATTATGATCCGTGTATATAGCATAATCCTAAATACACCGTTTGGTGGTGCACCTGTTAGATGCGGAACGTACAGATAAGGTAATAGGTAACAGGTGAATATACTTTTGGTATCGGTATCGGACCTGACCCGGAACTTCTTAATTATTGGCAATATTAATTACGTGGAAAACAAAAGGGCCTGGAGTGGTGTAATTTTTAATCTACACCTTTGTACTATATTAGTTATATATAAAGCTGAATTTTTTGATTCGTCGTTTTTACGTGATGACAGCTGACAAATTGGACCTCGTAATTTTAGTATTATAGATGATTTCCAAATGAATACCGCAAAAGATCTTAGAAAACTGGCTAAATCTGACCCAAAACGGCTATGGCAAAAATTAAATAGTATAAATACCAAAAAATCAAATAAAACTGCTGCTGTTAAAATTGCAGACTTATATGAACATTTTAAACGTCTAAGCCAAGATGAAGTCATTGAAGACAACTCAGACATAGATTTAACAAAGGTACCACCAGAGAACATCAACAAAATATTAAATTCTCCAATCACAGAAGAAGAAATTTTGAATGTCGTAAAAAAAACTTAAAAACAATATGGCTTCCGGATATGATGGTATTGTGAATGAACATATTAAACATACGGTTAAGAAAATGTTGACCATCTATCACAAGTTATTCAATATTGGAAGGTACTAGATTCATGGACAATGGGAATTATTCAACCTATCTTCAAAAATAAAGGCAATAGATATGATCCAAGCTCGTACAGACCAATAACATTAGTGTCATGTCTTGGGAAATTTTCACATCTATCTTAAATGAAAGACTTGGGGAACTGTCAACAATCTGATTTCCGAGGCTCAAACAGGTTTCAGAAAAGGTTATAGTACATTGGATAACATATTTGTATTACATTCATTAATATCAATTTATCAAGCACTTGGAAAAACACTCTTTTGCTTTTTTGTTGAATTTTCGAGAGCCTTTGATACAATCTCTCATACATCTTTATGGATAAAATTACAAAAGGCAAATATTTCTGGGAAAATTTTTAAAGTAATATATAGTAGGTATAGTGATGTTAAATCTTGCGTAAGGAATGGGAACGAAGTGTCAGCCGTTTTTAACTGTAACATTAGTGTGAGACAGGGAGAAAACTTATCCCCCTTCTTATTTGCAGTTTATCTAAACGATGTGGAGTTTTTCTTTGCTGAGAATGATGTTCAGATTTTGCAAGTTATCGAAAATATTTGCAACAATCATTTGCATATATATATTAAACTTTTCGTTCTTTTGTACGCCGACGAGACTATAATTATATCTGAAACGGCCGAATAAATGTATCACGCCTTAAATGTTTTTGAAAGATACTGTGTGCGATGGAAGTTAAACGTTAATTTATCGAAGACAAAAGTTGTTGTGTTCTGCAAACGGAAATCAAGAACATTACCAAAGTTTCAAATATTTAACCAGTCTATTGAAATTCAAGATTTTTATCCATATCAAGGACTAACCTTTAATTATAATGATTCATTTGCAACAGCGAAGAAACGTCTTAGCGAACAAGCACAGCTCTTTTTAGTCTCTATACAAAGATACGTAACCTCTCAATACCTGTCGACTTACAATTACAACTGTTTGATGCACTTGTACTTCCAATTGTGAAATATGGGGATTCGGAAACCATTACATGTTGGAAAAAATCCATCTAACAGTTTTGCCGGAATGTGTAAATTCACATTGCGATAAGACTTGTCGCGGTACTTGTCTATCCCAAATTCATGTATTTGGGTTTCATGTTATATTTGTTATTCTCGTGGGATTTGTCTGATGCTTGTTCCGTTTCTGTGTGTGTTACATTTTAGTGTTGTGTCGTTGTTCTCCTCTTATATTTAATGCGTTTCCCTCGGTTTTAGTTGGTTATCCCGATTTTGTTTTTTTGTCCATGGATTTATGAGTTTTGAACAGCGGTATACTAATGTTGCCTTTATTGAAAAATTATATCGGCGACACCAAATTTTATGACATATAAAGAACTTGGTTGTACACCAATAGATACCGTAATAAAATGTAGAATGGTGTGCTTTTGGAACAAACTTCTCACCAATGAAAATAAACTTAGCAGTGTACTTTATCAAATTATGATCAACTTAAAAGATGATCACACTTTCAAATGGATGGATTATATTAAATCGATCCTAGACAATGCCGGACTAAACTATGTTTGGTCTCAGCAATCACCATTAGATATAAATCAACTAAAAATCGTACTGACAGAAAAACTAAAAGATTCATTCATTCAACAATGGCATAGTCAAATTGACAACTCATCCAGAGGAGAATTTTATTGACTTTTCAAAACAATCTTTGGCTTAGAAAATTGTCTTTTAAAATTAACACCATTCGAACATAAATATATTTCAAAATTAAGATGCTGCAATGTAAAAATTCCAGTAGAGCTGGGAAGATGGTATAACATACCAAAAGAAGAGAGGTCATGAAATTTATGTTTAACTGCAATTGGCAATGGATACCATTATTTATTTGAATGCAATTCGATATTAGTAAAAAATATCAGAAATCAGCATATTCCAGAGTACTATGTGAAATATCCCAGTGAAGCAAAAATGAAAGGACTACTGTCATTGACTAATATTAACGTACTGAAAACGTGTCTTTATTCATTTCAAAGTTAACTAAAAAATATTATAATATTAAAATATTATAATGTAAAGTAAAATAATTTTTTATATATTTCATTTCTAAGTTGTTTTTTATTTATTTCTTTAATTGTATGTGATTGTATTTTGTAATTTTCCTCTTGTTTCACATGTCAATGTGACGGAGTGTTTTTGAAATAAAGCATATTGTATTGTATTGTATTGTATTAGAAACTTTTTAAAATTGATTCATAACAAGGAAAGAACTGGAAATATTTTGTACCATTTTTGAAATTGCAATTGTTACCACATTTAACAATTGTTTGAATTACAGACAACAGTTACTAGATCCCCAATTTGTGTTCTTCGATTTGTGCTATTAAAATACCGGGTCTAAAGAATTTTTTTTGATTTTTTCTTATTGCCAAAAATTATACTTTTTCAGATATTGTCTCATATTATATTATTAGAACAGTTACATGTATACATAATGTTCATCTATTTGTATATCGTTCTATTCTACTATTCTAATAATAGTGCAGTGCAAGTGCATGGTGGACACTCTTCCATGCAGAGTTGTCGGTCATTGCTCTGACTTTCTTCAGGTATTCTTCTGCATGCGTTAACAATTTTGACGTGTGTATAGATATTATCAATGATTTCATATTATTAATTTATGTTCTTAACAAAAATATTTTTAACACAATTCTTGAAGAAATATATTGATAACAATGTTATTTTGCACTCGTTAATGTCCGCGTAGGTATCATGTTTATCGATCGGTTACAAACCCAAAACGAAATTAACGTACTGAAAATCTAGGCGACACAGCATTACAGCGTACTATAAAATCAAACAAATTTGTAACAAAGAAATCCAAAAGACCATATAGACAGAGCACATTCACATACTATTAGATGAAAGATAAGAATATAAATATTAAAGAACAGTTTACCTTTGCTGATTATAAATATACAAGTGAACTACTTTTTTAACATTTTGTAGATTCGGAATACTACATAATATTTGACCATTAATTTCTCATAGTTTGTACTTCTTTTTACAGTACGGTCTACATAATAATCATTTTTACAATGAGTTTATCATGAACAGGTTTAATAATTTTAACAACAAAAACGTCTCGTTTGTCATAAATGCTGGTACTGAGTTGACCGCTTATGTCATATTAGAGGTATAAGACGCGACTAAGGCATAGGAAGCTGTGTCCGTAGTATCTTTAATTTCTAGTTGTGTGGACTATAGTAATGGAATCCAATCAGTAAAGTTTGGATTTAACCTGGCTTCTTTCATCTTCTTGTTTAACAAGTGTTTGTAGAAACTCCGACTCATATTAAAATTGGAAGAGGTCGTCAAAGAGAGACACACAGTTCGATCCCATACGAGGCCGACAATTGGTTGAAAAAGACTACCTCCAAATTCAACAAATTTGTTGTCAACAAAAAACGCCAACATATCGTTCGCCCTGATTACATGTTCGCCCTAGGTTCGTTCGCACTGAGTTTGTTCGCCCTGATAGTCCGTTCGCCCTATATTCATTTATGGTATGTATATGTTACATCAATGAACGAAATATATATATATTAAAATTTATTAAAATTTATATATATTTATTAAAAGTTAAATAGATTATTTGCCAAATTTATATTAATTAAATAAAAGTCATGGCTGCATTGTTACACTTTATTTTATAATTACTTTTAATATTACTGAATATTTTTAAATTGTTAAAATGTATCAATAAAGTTAAATATATAAATAACTTAGTCATGTTAGTCTTTAGTTGTTTTATGTCAGGTATAAGTCACTTATCCTCGTAGAAGCAAGACAACAACTTAGTCTTCAGTTGTTTCACATTTAAAAATACCATGTAGTGCTGAAATTCCGAGAAACTTATTTCCTAATAGCAGTACCACAGAACACGTCATAAATAAATATTCGGTGAATGTAAACTTCAACGTATTCAATTACATACAAATAATTTAGTCTTCAGTTGTTTTACATTTAAAAATACAATGTGGTGCTGAAATTTACAGAAACTTATATTTCCTAGTAACGTAATCACATACAGATACAAACTTAGTCCTCAATACCTTGAAGTCACAAAAACTTATAGTCCTGAAATATACTGAAACTGAAACTTATAACCTAGTATAGCATGTATAGCAGCTAGCTTTAGACAATTTAACATGATACATCGTAAATATTCGGCGAAATTGTAGACCGACTTCAACACATTCAATTATATACACACAACGCAACACTATACTTAAAAATAAAATCAGGGCGAACGGACTCAGGGCAAACAGGTATTAGGGCGAACAGAAACTAGGGCGAACCAGAATCAGGGCGGACGGACCCGGATTCATTGTTGAGAGTGCTAACGGAAGAATTAATCACTGAAGACTTCTAGATACGGTATTACACTATCACTACGTAACAGCTAATGGTGATTTTGTCAGAATAGTGTGTACTTTAGACACATATTGTCAAATCATAATCCAGAATGTATACAATTGGCACAGCAGATGGTAGGGAAATCCAGACGGAACAACACCATTTAACGGTAGAGGAGGAAATCTGATGCGTAAAAGGACTTTTTATCGGATAGTCAACTCATTTGATCTAACAGATGTTCCTGTCCTCACCATAGATAATTTACGGGATTTGACAATGGGAATGTATCAGATAAAGCAAACACCTCATTTTACGAGGGAACAATTTGATGGAGGTATCAGGTTTGCACAAGGTGCATTTAGGTAAGGACAAACCTAATCTTATTCGCTGCAAAATCCAGTCGAGGCACATAAATTCAGCCGTGCACACCCTCTGGATTGAATTGAATTTAGGTACTGTAACAGGCTGGTAATGTAATTGCAATGCTGGCATAAGGACTGTTAGCTGTCATGGACACATTGTCTGTGTAATATGGTTCTTAGGGTATCAGCGGTACCCTCTAATGTAGTCTGGCTCATCTGGATGCTTCTTATCGTCAGTCATTGATGCAAGTAATACCAATGAAAATGTTGAGAAATAAACAATGCACACAAACTTAAATTCAACAATTTTTTAAAATATCTTTATGATGTAACTGTCAAAAACATGCAATTCCTTTTCACCTATTCATTGTATTTGATACTGGAAAGGCTAACACGGGAGCACTTATTTCCTTAATCCCTCTTTTGGAATGTTTTTCGACTTGCAACCTTTTTTCTTCTACCAGATCCCGCAGTTGTATCCCATATATTCCACATTCCCACTACACATGCTAAAAGCGTGTTATCTCAATCAAATATTTTAAATGCTTGATTGGTGAAATCAGGTTGCGTTTGTATCATGCATTTTCGGGATAGATTAGTAAATGTCAAGTAATATTACAGCTGCTTTGTACTAGACAAACACAATGCATTAGATTTCAATGAGAAAACTTTTATGATATTAATCAAATACTGTTAGTTTTTCAAGTTTATTTTCAGGTTATAAATGTGATCATTTATTTAAATTTTAGCGTCATGACTATATCCAATTCACAACTTGGACTATTTATGAATATAAGTGATACGATGTAGCTATTTAAAGTCCCTTAATTTCTTAATGTTTTCAAAGTATAGAACCGTAAAAATAAAAAAAAAATCATATGAATGGTAATCTGTGTATGGGGATGATTTTTTCTATGAATAAAGTCCTTATCAATTGTTTTGTATGGGAACACAGAATGTTTATGAAAAAGATAATCTATAAATTCGTATACTAGTATGAACGAACTGGACCTTAGTTGTTAATGTCTGTCATTTTTGTCTTCTGTGGATAGTTGTCGCATTGGCAATCATACCACATCTTCTTTTTTATATATTGAGAATTAATCTTAATTAAGACACATGATTACATAAAATTTACGTTCTTGAAAAAGAGTATAAACATACAACGAATGTTGAAAATATAATTAGGTTTTTATTAAAATGCAATAACTATTTATAGTGAACAGGGTATCATTAAGATTGCAAAATATTGTTATTGATTTTAACATTGTTCAGATTGGCAAAAAATATTCATCTACTCAATTAATATATCATCAAAAGTTTCTATACGAAATAATATAAAACATTTTTTTAAGGACAAGAAATAACACCAAACAAACTTAGAACTTTGTTGAAAAGAAAAAGAAATTCAATGAGGCGATTTATGTAGAAAGTCTTGAATGTTATTACAATATTATAATGTTACACATACAAGAAAAATTGCAAACCTAGGATAAAGAAAAACTGAAGTCTCTTGAGAATCTATGTCGTAAAAGTAACTTATTTACTTGAATGATATGTCCATTGTTAGATTTTAGTTCGTTTCTGAGTGTGATACATTTTAACGTTGTGTTTCTGTTGTGTCGTTTGTTTTCTCCTATATTTAAGTGTGAATTCACATTACTATACGACGTGTCACGGTACTTTTCTATCTCAAATTCATGTATTTGGTTTTGATGTTATATTTGTTATTCTCATCGGATTTTGTCTCATGCTTAGTTCGTTTCTGTGTGTGTTACATTTTAATGTTGTGTCGTTGTTCTCCTCTTATATTAAATGCTTTTCCCTCAGTTTTAGTTTGTAACCCCGATTATGTTTTTTTCCATAGATTTTTGATTTTTAAAAAGCGGTATACTACTGTTGCCTTTATGTAGACAGATTTTGTATTTATAACCTCCCTCCCTCGAATCTCCATGTTAGGACGATACTCATAATTGGGAAGTTTTGGCAAAAACACTAATAAAAACTCTATTTCTGTTTAGTTCTAGCTGCTGAAAACGTCCACATCATTTCCATAAAGTTCAGAATGTGTTTTAGTTTATTGATTGCATCAAAATGTTGAAATAATGATACATAGTCTTTTAGATAAGCAAAAAGATTAGAACGCAATGATATGTTAATGTCACAATACAAAAAGAAATGAGATTCGTCATCTAGGACTCCACATTTTTTACATAATCTTTGTTTTCTCGTCATGTTTCTGTACCTTCCTAATTCAATGCCTAGGGAATGCTCACTTAGTTTAAATTTTGAGAGTGACTGCCTATGTATAAAATTATTGCAATTTAAATAATCTCAGACTGACAAATAATTTTTAATTTCCCATAAAGACAAAGCTTGGATGAGGAATCCATTTTTGAAAGTTTATTTAAAGTAGTTTTTTCATATTCCTCTGAAACACACTTTCTTATATTACATTTTGACACGTTTTTTGATTGTTTAAAAGGTACATTAATGTCAGAGTAATTTTCTGGGTTTATTTTTATTTTTCATTTTTTTTTATCTGCAAATGAGTACCAAAATAAATTCCTACTGAATGTAAATTTATGTTTGTTTGTAGATGAAATTTGAAAAAAATAGGCAGGACAGGAGTTTTGAGTAAAAAAAAAAGTCAGGACGACAATTTAGGTAAAAAAAGTCTGGATAAACTAAAAAAAAAAAAGGCAGGACCGAACAGAGTGAAAAATAAAAAGGCAGGACAGAGATTACAGCTAAAAAAAAATGCAGGACAAAATTTTTCATCCTAGCCCCCCCCCCCCCCCCCCCCCTAAAAATCAAATGGTAGCTCCCTAAGTCAGCTGTGGCTGAGATTACCATTTGATTTAATCAGCGGACTTAGTAAGGATATTATAAAACATTCTCTATTTTTTCGTTTTTATAGACAAGTATAGATGTTTCTTTCTGGCTTTTGCTTCGTTGTTGAAAGACCATACTTTTTATTAAGGTTTAGAGAAAGCTGCCAGTTTTAACAAAACATGGAAACTTTATGTATACTATTATGGAGACCCCCTTAGATTCTGAGAGTAAAAGCAGATCATCAGCGAACAGGAGAGAGAGCCTAGATTATTAAGCTCCAATGGACTTGGAGTTGTCATCTTCCAAGCCTACAGTGATATCCAGCGGCGGATCCAGAACCTTTAATAAGGGGGGGGGGGGGGGGGGGGGGGGGGGGGGCTCTCCAGTCATACTTATTTTGTAATTTTGTATTTGAATATTGTTGTTTTATTACCCTGCATAAAGACTTTCCTACTCCCATTTCGCATAGTTTATATAGAAGGGCTGTCCAATTGAAGTCAGGTTATTTTGATATGAATAATGATACTTGTATATAAGCCTAAGGCGTGTTTTATATTCTTTAAAATGTTTTAAGTTTAATTCAACCATTAACCTGGTTAAGGTGGCTCGGGCCTATTCGAAGTTTAAATCAGAAGTGCCGTATTTTTGGTTATTTTATTCTTTAAACAAAATGAATCAAATTGGTCGAAAAAAAATAGGGGGTCACGGACCATTTAAGCTCAAAATTTTACTTTTAAACAGGTATGTAAAAGGGACCATTTTTCAATGAATTGATAGGGAAAATAGAGGTGTTGACATATTTTTATCGGAATTACAAAAAAACGTTCTATGACAATTGGTCCAAAACTGTAATATGGAAAGCTGGAATATAGCTTCAGAGAATGAGCTAATAAAAAACATAGGTCACCGATAAGGAAAATAAAATATTTTGCCTTAAAACCCAAATTTTGGCGGGAAAATGGTGAAAATGGTTGAAATGTCATTTTGACCCTTTAACAAATACGGATAATAACGAAAATATTCTATAAATCACATAACAACAATGATTTAACATTTCTAATCAATCAAAATATTTCGAAAAATTATGTCAAATTTACGACAAATACTTTTGTAATTCATGCGTGAAATTGTCCCGAGCCACCTTAAGAGTAAAACTTAAAACATTTTTCCGTAAAAAACTAAACGGATTATTAAAAAAAAAACCTAAAACAGAAACATGGCGTCAAACAGATCCTTGCGCCTTTGCATAAAATAGAAATGTGTACTGTAGGTGAACAACAAAACTCTTTAACTTTAATCGTCTTTTGGACCAAGAACATGACTTTACATCTTTCATAAATGATATTATACTCATACCAGATGAAAAAGATGAACGAGAAAAGCACATAAGACCACAAAGTTATCATGAAAATGTGTCCCTTATTAACAGCTTTCAAATCACATTTTCGACTAAACAGAAGTAATTTTACGATTTTGTTGATCGTTTAGCACAGGAACAAGAACCTTCCAAGTGAGTGTCGTGGTAAAGCAGCCATTGCTGTAGAAAAACAAGCTCTTGTAACGTTGTGGTATCATTATGAGGAGTATTTAAATCCTGGTATCTATGAGGAGTTTATTTGCAGATATTTCCATATTTTGACTAATTCATTTATTATGTCTGTGTACTTCACACATCATTTTAAATATAATGGAATTTGATGAGACTGTCGTACAAAGTGAGAGGTTTAGCGCTATAAAACCAGGTTTAATCCACCATTTTCTACCTTCGAAAATGCCTGTACCAAGTCAGGAATATGACAGTTCTTGTCCATTCGTCATTTGATTTTGCCATGTGATAAGGGACTTTCCGATTTGATTTTGCTCCAAGTTCAGTATTTTTGTAATTTCACTATGAGGAGTATTTGTATCTTGATATCTATGAGAAGCTTATTTGCAGATTGATTGGATATAGCCAAAAGTTATGTCCACAATGTTGTTACTAGAGTATTTAATGTAATGTCCCAATTGAAGTCTGAATACATAAAATGGCCTAAGGCAGCAACCATTTGATTTTCTGGGGCTATGGATTTTTTTGGAAAAAAAAGTTTGTTTCCAGTTTTTGGAGAAAAAAATAATTTGTTTTTGATTCTGAGAAAAAAAAATTGTTTGTTTCCCCCTCAGCTGCCACTATATGTAATGCTAGAATTGAAAGAAAAAAATTGTTTTCGACTTGTCGCGAAAAAAATAGATTGTTTTACAAAACAAGTTTGTCAAGAAAAAACATCCATAGTCCCCCCCCCCCCCCCCCCGAACATCAAATGTTTGCTGCGTAATGATGTAAAGACCACACCAGCTGCTTTTCAGTCTCGTAGCAACTTTCATGGTAATATATCTTCAAACATTTTCTTGGATTCTCATGAGTGCTAATTGGAACCGCCCATACTGTTTCTTTGCATAAATATTGATACTGTCATGTAGCACACCTTTTAAGGCGTGTCGACAACTACGTCATGCATTCTCCCTTTGGTTACCCGTTGTTATACAACGTAATTGAATTTTGAGCGAATATCTTATAATTGAGAGGTATAGCTGGCTTTACCACATTATACTACAATTTAAAGTAATTTCTGTACCAAGTCAGAAGTATGACCATTTGATTGATTTGTGGGATTGTGAGCTTATGATTTTGCCATTTGTTATTAAAAGAATTACAGTAACAAAACACCGAGCTCCGAGGAAAACTTTGTGAACAAAACAAACAGACAAATTATCAAAAATGTCAAAAAAAAGGGTACCGAGTCAACATTTTGTTACAATCATAATCACTGTAAACCAAACAAATATGTCAACAAAATAAAAATACAAAGGTACAATGACTGGATGTATAAGTACCGAGCCACGTCAAATGAAGATTACCAAAAACATTTTCAGCAATACAAATTATAATTTTCAAAGACAAACAAAACTAGACTTAACACGTTATTAAGATTATAAACAACGTCGGTACCTCGAATCTATACTTCAACCAGATTAGAAAGAAAGCTACCACTTTATGTTGATGGGAAATTTGTCTTCCATACTTTTAGTTGTATTCTCTGTCCTGCCTTTTTGTTTTCTATTACTTTTGTTAATGTTTTTACTCAAATCCTGTACTGACTTTTCAAATATCACCTTAGCCCCTTCCCCTATATATTAAATGGTTGCTCTCAAATTGAAGGAATATGAAATAAAATTAACTGGTTAACTTTGATTTTTTCGTTTTTGACAAGTGTCTGAAGGAACTATTTGACTTGTACAAAAATTATAACAGTTCTAACCGGGATGATTTCATAAAATCCTTTATTGTAATTGTTGTGAAAAATTTGGTAGGGTATTTTCAGTTATTATTAAAGACAATTTACAATTATGATAATTTTTTAACCACAAGTTTAATAATTTTACAGAATGTAATTACATTTGAACTTCCAAATGTGTTTTGGTAGTTGTGTTGCTTATCATTTGCATATAGTGTTCATTAGCATTAGCTTGCTTCAATGTAATTCGTTGTTTTTATTTTTATTTATAATAATGATGAATTTAGTCAATGAGGTCGAGGGAAATAGTACTTTGTGTACATGAATACGCGTCCGGAAAACTTTTCTTGTTTGCTTTGGTCGAGTATTGAATACATTATTTTCTTTTAAATACTTTAATTTTAAAATGGACAATTAACTGTATCCATGGATTATAATTTTGGCATACCAAATGAACAAAAATGAAATATACATAGCATGATACGTTGGCAGTATAAAGGCGTTTTAACTAGTTGTTAATATATTTTGTCTCTTGTGGAGATTTGTCTCATTTGCAATTATACTGCATCATTTTTTATATATATTTAAGGTTTCTAGCTGAACAAAATGAACATTGCAATTAAAATATTTAGAAAACATCCAGCCAATACTTCTATGATCATTGACTTCTTCTGTCATTATACTCCACTTTATTTTTAGCTAAACTTAGTCTTCTCAAACATTTGCCTTTGGCGTTTGTCATGTTCGAGTTGTATATATATATACAGAATGTACACAGCCATGAATCACCATCACTGCTGGTGATATGATGGAAACATCTATTTTTAGAGTTGTCACTGGTTCAGACGTACTTATAGACGAGTTGTATATACAGAATGTACACAGCCATTTATCACCATCACTGCTGGTGATCCGATGGAAAAATCTGTTGTAAAGTTGTCACTGGTTCAGACATACTTATAGACGAGTTGTATGTACATAATGTACACAGCCATGTATCACAATCAATGATGGTGATCCGATGAATAAATCTGTTGTAGCCTTCCAATTGATATTTTATCGTGTGTTTTTCTATGTTGTGATGTTATGCTATTGTATCAGAAAAAGGGAAAAGTTTTGGTAGCATTAAAACGTTTAATCCCGCTGCATATGTTTACACCTGTCCTAAGTCAGGAATCTGATATACAGAAGTTGTCATTTGTAAGACCTTGCAAACCAAAAAGGGCTTATCTCCACAAGAAATCTTATATTAAAAAGGAACTTAAAAACAGTGTATTACGACTTTAATACATCATCTACTGTGGATTTATTTATTTTCGTTGGTATCAATTTTCCTGGAATGTGGAAAACTTGCATTTTCGTGGGTATTTGAATTCGTGGTTTTGTCAATCTCTGCAAACAAAGCCTATAGCAAATATGAAATTCGTGAAAAAATTTAATTCGTGGTTCACCTGTACCCACAAAAACCACGAAAGTTGGTATCCAACGAATAATAATGAATCCACAGTATAACAGTTACAGGTTTTCTGTAAAAATGGTACAAAACCTTGTTTGGTTTTTTTTTGCAATGAGAAAAACTCATTACGTATAGTAAAAGAGGGACGAAAGATACCAAAGGGACAGTCAAACTCATAAATCTAAAACAAACTGACAACGCCATGGCTAAAAATGAAAAAAGACAAACAGAAAAACAATAGTACACATGACACAGCATAGAAAACTAAAGAATAAACAACACGAACCCCACCAAAAAATAGGGGTGATCTCAGGTGCTCCGGAAGAATAAGCAGATTCTGCTCCACATGTGGCACCCGTCGTGTTGCTTATGTGATTACAAATCCGATAAATAGTCTAATTCGGTAGGTCACATTCATGAAAGGGAAGGGGATTGTAGTTACGACGTAAGGAACATATCCGATATCATTTGTGAAACGGTTATTCCATAACGGTAAACCAACTCGTGATGGCGTCCGTAAATTTAGTAAGTAATATATACACATTATTTTAACTGACCATTGTGTTGTTCGACTTAATTAAAATTTTGATTCCTCCCCTCGGATCTCCAGAATATTCCCAATTCTTTCCATGACCTATCAAACTGAATTTTTTTTTACCAACTTGCATCCGTAACCGTATACAACTGCTGAAGTTTTTATCGACAATCTCATTAGAACAAACAGGAAGTTCTTGTTAACATGATTATACTAGAAATATGGTTTCCAATTTGCTCTTGTAAAAATTGTATTGATCAACAACATCTGTATTTATTTTGCTATTATTTGTTATGATGTCCTTAAAATTTGACCTGAAATAATTTCCTACATGCGCTTCATTACGCTTGATTAGATATGCAACTACTTCATTGCACAAATGAGATTTTTTTAGATTTATATCAACGCTGCGCTGTATCTCAATTCTCACGAATTCTGTGTTTGGTAATTAATCGTTTACCCTATCGACCTCAGTGTGTAAGTATTTGCTTTTAGTGACTTATTATCATACTTCTGTCATAATTAGACAAATGTAAACACTTTGAGTCCGATCGATATTTTTCTTTTAAGAGGATACGCATGGTTAATTAGCTAACTTTGTTGTTAAGTCCAAACCATTTCATTAAGAGTGTTGCTGTACGAAATGTCCTGGTTTAATAAACTATATGCAAGGCATGACTATTATACAACATGAAATTGTAAATAATTTAAAGAAAGGCGAAAATTCTAAAGTAGAGAAAAAGACGTGTCTCTTATCAATAACGAGGTCCTTTGCATAAAGCTGAACAGAAACATAAATAAATTTTTTTACCGCAGTTTTTTTTAAGATACTGACAAAACGTATCATATGTGAGTATATTGTTTTGTATTAAATTAAATTAAATACTATTTCTACATCTTTAATCTTGAATAAACTGACTTCTTTCTAGTGCTTAACATCAATCAATTAACTTTGATCCAAAATTAATTATAGATAATTCTTTTACGAATTGAGGGAATACGTTAATATGATTGGTCGAGAAGACTTTCGGTAGTTGATCTTGACGTTTATTTTTCGATAGACGACGTTGACCGAATTTCTTTTCGTCACCAATGTATACAAAATGGTGGCGATAATAATACCAACGTTAACATAATTTATTTTTACTGCAATTAAATTTAAAAAAAAATAAACACAAAAACGTTCGTTCGAAGGATAATAAAAGTTTTTGTAGTTTATTCTTTATCAGATAGCAAACATTGAGTACATATGTTTGTGGTAACCATATATTCATGCGCCAGGCCTATTCAATGACACAACTACACAATTTACGTGTGATACGAGTGTAGGAAAAATATTCCTAGTCTCCAATATTAAAGAATAATAAGCATTAAACGCCTTTTAAAAGGAATCTATTCGTGTTTAAACTGGACCAAGTCATTCACAAACATATCATAAAAGTCAAAAGGACTTTTATTTGTTTGTGAGTGAATTGGTCGAGTTTGTACACCAATAAATTCCTTTAAAAAGGTGTTTAATCCTATAATAATGGGATTGAACCGACACTCAGTGACCACAGATTTTTTAATTGAGGAGTTATTTAATTGCTATAGGCCACCGTACGACTGTCAACAATGAGCAAAGCCAATACCGCATAGTCATAATATGTCATAAAATATGTTACAAATAAACAAACGACAACCACTGAATTACAGACTCCTGACTTGGGACAGGTAATACATACAGAATGTGGCGGGTTTAAACATATTAGCGGGATCCCGACCCTCCCCATAACCATTGACAGTGGTATAACAGTACAACATAAGAACGAACTATAATAATCAGTTCTAAAAGGCTTAACTCATCAGATGCATAAAAATACAAGTATATATTCGCGCTGAATTCCCGACATTATCGGGGCCGGCAAAAGTTAAAATAATTATTTATTTAATTTTCAGTAAAATAGATCTATAATACAAATCGCATTTATCTACTTTACACAACAGACGTGTACTTGTATAGTCGATTGTATTTTCATTAACAGCCCTTGTTTCTCTTTTGAATACACGAAAATAAATGTATTCTCGGTAATGTTTTAAACGGTTGACTACACAGAAAAGTTAGTTGTTTCGACCTTGTTTCTTCAATTAATGCCAAAAACAGTTAAGTTCTGGGTTTTTTTTCACACGGAAGTAACACATCGTTTAGTCTGTGTGAAAATGGTACATAATGGTTCATATTTTACTCAAGTTTCTTTAAAGAGATTGGTTGGAAAGAGATCGTAACAGTATAACTTATACAGCAAACATATATAGTCATTATTTTAAGGATAACAGTACATATAGAAACGGATTACTTTTATTTATATTCGTTTTGTTTAATTTGGTATGATCATGTAAGAACAGTAAGGAGCGATACATTATGTTTGAAAAAATTCTGCCGTTGTGATAGCAGAGGTCGTACCGCGAGATGTAATATTTTACGATACATTCCCAGACTACCATGTTACGTAGTGAAACTAGAATTGTTAAATAATCTCATATCGACACGGGCTCATTTCGAAATGTTTCGAACAACAACTTTTAAAAAAACTAGTTTGATGTTCTGGAACAACTCGACAGAAGACTTTACTGCAGATTCATTTCATGAGTTCATTTATCTCAGAAATTTAGAAATATCGGACGAAAAGACATTAAATATTTCATCCATACAACTGTCGTTCGGAAGTATAAAAAAACTTTTATTGGACAGTATGAAGTTTAGATACAATACATGGAAAATGCTTCCGATAAACTTCTTTACTGATTTCAGAAACAATACACTGAATGAACTTTACCTTATCGGTAATACATTCAGAAATTTTAAATGCAGTCTATTCTCGCATTTTTCAGGAATTAATAGACTTAAATAAGATGTGTCATCTGTCAATTGTTAAACAAAGGGCATTTAGAAGCCCCTCGTTGACATAATTAATATTGAGTTACAATAGATATCGTTTCAAGACTGAACTGTTCAAATACGTACCAAGTCTGTCAAAATTACAAATTACACATGATTACTTATCAAGAAATCCCAAAACGTTTTGGAAACTCTTGTATCTACTGTCAAATTTGTCGGTACTGAATTTACAAGCGTCATGCATAAAGGTATTGCCGGAAAGATTATTTCAAACTATGCAAATTTAAAAAACTGTATTCGAAAATCTAACATCCTTGAGAAATCTATCTTTGGACATGAACTACATATGGGTTATAAATGAATCCTCGTTTCCGATCCAGTTATTGCGAACCTTGAAGAAATTAGATTTATCGAGTGTACGTGCGCTCAGAGATGGTTTGTTTTTTTCCGATCATCAAACCTTTCTAATGTGCTAATGCATTGGCCGGATTGCTACCCCTGTACATACCCAGAAAATAAAATAAAAACTTCTCGTAGATTTTAAACCCATAGACAATGACTGCTCTACGTGCAGTCCTATTTTTACGATGGTCATTGTTACTGTTTCATCAGTTTTTATTGTTAATGTGGTATTAGTTCTTATGCTTAGCTGAAATGCCAACATTCGAAATCTTATTTATCTTCTTCGTGTCAACGCATGGAAGAGAAAAGGCTACATCAGATTTAATTCTTCCGAAAGCTGTGAATATGATGGTTTTATCATATTGTAGAGTACGACGACTAGGGTACATGTATTTTATTGTGACGTCTTATAGACATGTAAGATATTTTTGATGTATGTTTTAAGTTGGTATTGATAAAGCATACTGTTTAATATTCTGTGTTTTTCATGAAAGTTATTATGTAGGAAACAGTAACTGTGTGAAATAACTTGTATTATACTACTTGTAATGCTTGTTGTCTGGAACATATGATAATTGAAGCAAATAAGTTTTAGTTAACATTTAATAAAGTTAAGTTAGAACAATTACATTATAATGATTTTTCTAGAAATATTGAATTACTGTCATTTGCATTATATTTGATAAACCAGTTGAAGTTCATGTAATAATTTACCAGTTCATAGTAATAATCCAATTGTATGTCTTGTATTTTTGTGAAGATCCAATTGTAGCAACTGAAGTAGATCGTAGTAAATTCCACGCACCTTGCTTGAATTTATGAATGAAATGTATTGACATGCGCAGTAGAACCCATGTGTCACTTGGGACGATTGTTCAATAAAAACACTATTTTTACGTGTTGGCAACTGCTTTCATATACTTCTTGTAATTCCGTTTAGTATCTATAGTCAACGTCTTCAATGTTTTGTAGATGTTAATGCTCACTATCCTTGATATTTATCATTTTGGTCCGCCGGTGACGCACAACTTTTTGCAATGTTGTTTATGTATTGTGACTTCTGGTGGCGCTGTATATATTTTTAGTTACCATAGAAACTTGTTAAGTACCATGCAAACCTTGTTTATTATATAAAGGTTACTAAAATTGTTTATTATTGTGATTTTTGTAACTTATTTAAGAATTCAAATATTTAGTTGGACGGCAAGCGCGCGATCCAACAATCCAACAATTCTCCAACTTTACCAACAATCCAACATTGACGTAATTTCGACGCCTGTTCGTCAGTTCTGCTTAAACTTTTGGTTCTTACAGTTGGTATTTTTATTTGCTCGTTATTTATATTAGTCAAAATGGTTAATTTTTCTTTAAACTTATTTTTTTTAAAAGGTTAAATTGTAAAGGAAAATAGTACAGTTAGCGTTTTAAAAGTTTAAAAGGAATATTTCATTTTAGCGGACTCTTTAAAGCTTTATTTCTAGTTTATCTTGTAAAGTTGGGATAATTGAAATTGTTCATTGAAGTTCATATTTCCTACATTACAAAGTATGTCGGCAAAAGTTTGAAAATTATTGTTGTTATGTAAACAACTTTACAAAAAGTGAATGGTGTCAATGGGAAATTGATCTTGTACAAGAAAGAAGGCGACGCCATGGGAAAGAGGCACTTATTTTAATAATTCACAGTCAAATAGATTCAAGTCAAATGACAACTTCTATCGGGTCTTTACTTGACACAACACCACATCGGCAATATCAAAAAGGATTAGGCGAAGATCTGTTTTGGTCGGCCATCATGAGAGCTGTTAAGAAACCATTGAAACATCCTCCTGTATCCGTTCTGAAGAAGCAACTTTTTTTCAGAATTGAAAGAGGGACGAAAGATACCAAAGGGACAGTCAAACTCATAAATCTAAAACGAATTAACCTTCATCAGGAAGGCTCTTACCTAAAAAGCAAAAGCCAATAATGTATTGATAAATACTCGATTACGCGAGAAGTTATATCAATAAAATGGATTCAACATTGCAAGTTCTTTAAGTTCTAAAGACTTAAAAATAGTTAGGGTTAACTTTGCCTGAGGCATTAAAAGCTTTTAATAATATTTTATAAATGTTGTTCCAGCTGTATTTATCAGTATCCATGTATAGTTTTGTGATTTTTGTTTGTTTTACAACGAAAAAAGGTGGTTTTATTTTAACTGAACACGGTGTTGTAAGACTTAAGATTTTGATTTCCCCCTCGGATCCCCAGAATCTTCTTAATTTTCTCCATGACCTACAAATGTCATTTTTAATATTCAGACCGGATTGAATCCGTAACAGTATATAATGCTGAAGTTGATATCTAACAAACAGGAAGCTCATGTTAACCTGATTATACTACAAATACAATGTATGGTTTCTAATTTGCTCTTGCAACAAATGTATTGACCAATAAAATCCTTAACCATTTTGCCATTATTTGTTATACGGTCCTTAAAATTTGACCAGAACTGATTTCCTACATGCGCCTGATTAGAAATGTAACTACTTCATTGCCCAAATGAGAGTTTTACTAGATTTATATCAACGAAGCGATGAATATCGATTTTACGAAGTCTGTTTGGTAATTATTCGTTTACTCTATCGTCATCATTGTGTAAGTATTTGTTTGTTATCATCCCTTTGTCATAATAAGACATATGTAGACACTTTGATTCTGATCGATGTTTTCCTTTAAGAGGATATGCACCGTTAAATACTAGTAGCTAACTTTGTTGTTCGTCCGAACCGTTCCATATAGAATGTTGCTGATATTATATACGATATTTAAGGCATATGTATTATACATTCTAAAATTGGTAATTTGGAAATATGTATTTGAAAGAAATTAGTGTCTGTGACATATTTGTTGCTCATGTTTAGATTTTTTATGGACATCGCAGGCGACGAGTCCATCTGATTTTCTTAAATAAGGACAACAGTAGTATATCGCTGTTCAAAAGTCACAAATCGATTGAGTGAAAACAAATGCGGGTTACAAACTAAAACTGAGGTAAACACATTAACTATAAGACGAAAACAACGAAACAACACAATCACTGAAGTGCAACAAAAAAACAAAATCGACAATGCAACACACACAGATAAGATAACAACTGCAATTTTACCTGACTTGGTACAAGACATCTTAAGAAAACATATGGTGGGTTGAACCTGTTAATGCGGCTAGCCAAACCTCGCGCTTTTATGAAATTTTTAATATTACTTAAAGAGTTGTTACTCTCTTTCTAAATCACTTTATGATCAAGGTATATACTCATAGTACCAATATGTAAATCATATTAGGTCCTTTAATAATATTAACAAACCCAAAATGTAACTAAAATTTAAAAACGGAGACTAATAATTTCAGTAAAAAATACTATAAAAATATATTTCAGCAAATATATGACAATAAAATATCATCTCTCGACCAAAATAGCAAAGTTCTTTTGTTTAAGCATATAAAAACTGAATATACACAAGAATTTTATTTGACATACCCTAATCTTGATACAAGAAAACTTGTATGCAAATTCAGAATGAGTAATCATTTCCTCGCTATTGAAACTGGAAGATATAAAAATATTCCACACCCATGAAATCGCTGGTCCGTGACTGAATTAAAGTATATAACTATGTGTAAGCCTCATTTCAGCCTGGATATTTAATATTGATATTGTCATCTGATAAAGTCATGCTGATTATAAGATGCAGTTTTTTCTACTCTCAAAATCTTTCTGTTTGAAACCGTTGACCTGGAACTTATCAATTATTGGTAATATTAATTATTTGAAAAACAATAGGGCCTGGAATGGAGTATTTTTTGTTATCAACAACATTGCCCAATATTAGTTATAAATAAAGTTGAATTCTTTGTTTCTCTGTTTTGCGTCATGCCGGCTAACAAATTGGAAACTGTACCTATACGCCTTATTTTAAGTCTAGATTTTTAGTGTTCGTATTGTCATATTGATGAAAATACTACAATAGGGAACAATGTGACAATGATAGAATTTAGTAATGTCATCCCTGTGATTATGACCCGTGTATATAGCAAATCCTAAATACACCGTTTGGTGGTGCGCCTGTCAGAGGCGGAACGTACAGATAAGGTATAGGTTACATGTGAATATACTATTGGTATCGGTATCGGATTCGACCCGGAACTTGTATATTATTGGCAATATTAATTATTGGGAAAACAAAAGGGTCTGGAGTGGTGTAATTTATTTTTACTATTGTCCTACATTAGCTTTATATAAAAAGTTGAATTCTTTGATCTGCCAATTTTCTCCCATGACGGCTGACAAATTGGACCTCGTTATTTTAGTATCATAGATATATGCTAAATCCAACAACTAGTCAGCAAGTGAAATCTTTAGGTTCCTTTATTAAATAGTCTATGCGACTGAGTATAGGGGTCACTTGAGGTCATTTGTTGTGTTTAATGTTTTGGTTCATTTGAATTTTTAACGTAAATTTTAATGTATTTATTACATGTAAATGTCATGCTTTTGACCCTCTTATGGATGTAAGTGTGCTTTAATAAAGTTATGTTAATTTATGTCATTGGATTCTGCATCTGTTAATGTTTTGTGTGTATTTATTTTCAGCTGCTTTTTATGCAAATCAAATACCTTGACGTTATACGGAACAAATTATCAATGCCAATAGCATGATGCATATGAAAGGTTTCTTGCTCAAATAATACATGACTAAGGAAGCCAAAAGATATTGGGAACCTTATGATATTCACAAGTTTATTCTTAATAAAGACGTGTTAACTTTATTAAGAACAATAGTACTTAAATCTGTTAAAATTATTAAAACTTGCATATTACGGAAGACCGATTCGTAAGTATGTATTATTCAATTTGATTTCTTTTCATCAAATCAAATTCATGTTTTCTTACATAATTGATCAATGACTGCTGACTCCGATTTGTACACCTTTGTAGTTTAAAAGCCTTCTTATATTATCGCACTAGAAGATGCTCTCGAAATCGCGGTACTACTTGTAAAGTACGGAAACAAAAGAGTGTTGACACAGTAAGGATTTGGACACTGTTAATGCATTAAGTTCTATTTTCTGTAAAGAGACGAAAATGAGGAACATAATTCATGTAGGTTTGAAAATAAAAATAATAAATACCCAAAGAAAAGTGCGGTTTTCAGTAGGTTTTTTTTACCCTTTTAACTCAAAAACCGTATGAGCTCCATCCATGCTATCCGTTCACATAACCGAAGCGGATTCAAATGAATTACTCAATGGAATAAAGGGCTGCGCTTAGGCGCATGATACGCCCATTGCTCTTTTAACTTGTCTTTTATGCTTTAAATGAATTTATATGATCAACTAGAAATAGTGTGAGCCCTGTCAAATACAAATAATAAATAAAAATGCACAAAAAAATTGGCACTATTAAGGCTACCTCAAATTTAACTAAGTTTGTTTTCTTAATTTTTCATCCATACATAAAATTTTGTGAAAGTGTTAGTTATAGTCCCAAAATTGGAAAAATTCCCCCTTTTTTTAAGCATAAAAATTCATAACACGGAAATGTAAAATCTGAAATTTATAAAAATTGAAAGGGAGCTTACATTAATAGATATAAACAATTCACCAAAGCTTCATGGACATTGGTGAAAGCCTTTTTGAGTTATTGTCCGAAGTGTTAAAAATCACCCTTTTTTTTATGAATAAAGCCCCATAAATCCAAAACTTAAAATCTGAAATTTATAAAAATTGAAAGGGAGCTTACATCAATAGATATAAACAATTCACCAAAGTTTCATGGACATTGGTGAAAACCTTTTTGAGTTATTGTCCTAAGTGTTAAAAATCACCCTTTTTTTATGAATAAAGCCCCATAAATCCAAAACTTAAAATCTGAAATTTATAAAAATTGAAAGGGAGCTTACATCAATAGATATAAACAATTCACCAAAGTTTCATGGACATTAGTGAAAGCCTTTTTGAGTAATTGTCCGAAGTGTTAAAAATCCCCCTTTATTTATGTATAAAGCCCTATAAATCCAAAACTTAAAATCTGAAATTAAAAAAAAACGAAAGGGAGCTTACATCAATAGATATAAACAATTCACCAAAGTTTCATGGACATTGGTGAAAGCCTTTTTGAGTAATTGTCCGAAGTGTTGAAAATCCCCCCTTTTTTATGAATAAAGCCCCATAAATCCAAAACTTAAAATCTGAAATTTAAAAAAAACGAAAGGGAGCTTACATCAATAGATATAAACAATTCACCAAAGTTTCATGGACATTGGTGAAAGCCTTTTTGAGTTATTGTCCGAAGTGTTGAAAATTCCCCCTTTTTTTATGAATAAAGCCCCATAAATCAAAAACTTAAAATCTGAAATTAAAAAAAAACGAAAGGGAGCTTACGTCAATAGATATAAACAATTCACTTAAGTTTCATGGAAATTGATGAAGGTGTTTTTGAGTTATTGTCCGAAGTGTGGACGACGGACGGACGGACAGACGGACGGACGGACAGACGGACGTACAACGGTATACCATAATACGTCCCGTCCCGGGCGTATAAAAAAAACCCATAATTTCGAATTTTGTTGACAGATAATACAGACGTATTCAGTCAAAACATTCGGTAGTGGGGTTCGACATGTTCAACGCCCATTTCATTTTTTGGAAGTAATGTATCCGAGTTAAAGGATGGATGTCGATAACTTTATCCAAATGATGCACTTACAATATAATACATAATCCTTATAGGCAGGCCTAAGAGGGGGCGACGGGTTAAACTGTAAAAGCTGTTTCTTTGTTATTTGTTATTCTGAAATTATATTTGCTGTATGTTGTTATAGAACAATTATTTATTTTGCTATGTCATTGTGAGAATGTATATGCAGTTACTTATTATTGAAAATTGGAATTCCAGTTACATATACATCACATACCACGACTTAAACATACGTTACTTTCTCCTTTCTCATTGATCCTTAATATCATTATGTGCCAGATAAAAATGAGGCGACAAACCCAGATGATAGCATTATAAGATGTTTGATAACTGATATGAGCCTGACATAGCCTCTATCGATCTCCTCTCTGTCCTATTTTCTTTACTTTCACTTGGATTTCGCGGACAGTACTTCGACTGAGCGAAAGCGTTGAAGGCGCGGATCGATAAAGATGTCAAAATTTTTATATTCTCTCGAAAAAACATTGTTTCTAAGACAAATATAGAAAGCACAAAACATAACATTATACGCCACATCACATTGTTATGGTTTCGGAGGAGTTGCGGCTCATTGAAATCGGCTATAAGCATGTTTAGTAGCATATATTATTATTAATCATACAGCAAATTATATAAATAATTTAATTATTTGCCAAAAACCACCTTCGCTAGCCAAGGTTTACAATCCACTCCCGTTCTCTTCACACTTGGCGGATTAAGCCAACATTTTTGACAACAATGTTGCGCCATCTATCGGTATATTAAAGTCACGCCCATTCCGAATATATTATTCTTGACCAATGGTAGCACTTGAACTCTTCAATTTGGAGGTAAAACACGATATCGTCTAGATTCTACACACTTGGTTAAGCCGGGAATGAAAATATTCGTCAACATTCATGTATTTGTCCATGGAACATACACAGTTACTTCTTTAAGTTGATTAAAAACATTCAAGCTGGCAATAAATGTAGTCGTATGTTTAGGGATGTAAAGACTTGTTGCACAATAAACACGTGGCAATTTGTTTACAAACACTTTCTACATTTACACGTGATCATGTAATAGGCGATTTTTGATTGGATGCAGCGAGTTTCGACTGCAACCAATAAAAAGTCCTTACCTCAGGCTTGTGTGTCCGAAATTTTATCTCAATCCGCCAAGGGTGAAGAGAACGGGAGTGGATCGTAACCCTTGGCTAGCTGAGATGGCCAAAAACATGATCCAGATATAAAGGTGTCTGGCGTCCAAAACGTTATGCTTGGTTTCTTTGATGAGTTTCTTTACTAAAAGAATTTATTCCGACTACATTTTTATGTCAGAGTAATATTCATAACTTGCGGTTTGAAGCCTTTGATATCCGACATTAAAAGCAACTTTTCTTTTATAATTCAAATTTATTTTCAGAATACAGAGATTCGTGTGAAATCATATATCCATGCTTTGAGATTTACATAATTATGTATAAATAAACTGACGTATATATACATGCATTTTTGAATTCTTAGTACAGTATAACACTGTACTATCGACGCAATTCATCTTTTATTATATCATATAGGAGATGAGTTTGTAAAACTGATAATTAATTTGTTTCCTAATCTTAATAAAACTGTCATATTTGTTATGTTTATGCTATTATTTTCGCAATAAAACATTATTTACATTAAGTAATATCTGAGAAAAACAACATGTGGTGCAAAAAAAATATCCATTACAAATTATGTGTCCAAAACTAATATCGTTATGAAACTTTTTCACGTTTCCGTTTGTACATTTTTTTTTTTACAAACTGCATAAGAAGATATTGCAAAGATTGCACATAACCTCCGGTATTTAATGTTTTTCCCAAAAATCCATTATAAGTCTAATAAGACGGATTTGGCTATACTTTTTGGACCTTTTGGATTAAAGCTCTTCATCTTTTATATAAGCTTTGGATGTCAAATATAACTGTCACATCATATAAATATAAATTATGTTGCTTTTCAACATAGATAAAACATGCTACACAGAGGAACAAGTGATCAGTATGGAATCCGGGTCCGTCCGCCCTGATTCTGGTTCGCCCTAGTTTCTGTTCGCCCTAATACCTGTTTGCCCTGAGTCCGTTCGCCCTGATTTTATTTTTAAGTATAGTGTTGCGTTGTGTGTATATAATTGAATGTGTTGAAGTCGGTCTACAATTTCGCCGAATATTTACGATGTATCATGTTAAATTGTCTAAAGCTAGCTGCTATACATGCTATACTAGGTTATAAGTTTCAGTTTCAGTATATTTCAGGACTATAAGTTTTTGTGACTTCAAGGTATTGAGGACTAAGTTTGTATCTGTATGTGATTACGTTACTAGGAAATATAAGTTTCTGTAAATTTCAGCACCACATTGTATTTTTAAATGTAAAACAACTGAAGACTAAATTATTTGTATGTAATTGAATACGTTGAAGTTTACATTCACCGAATATTTATTTATGACGTGTTCTGTGGTACTGCTATTAGGAAATAAGTTTCTCGGAATTTCAGCACTACATGGTATTTTTAAATGTGAATTATTAAAAGTAATTATAAAATAAAGTGTAACAATGCAGCCATGACTTTTATTTAATTAATATAAATTTGGAAAATAATCTATTTAACTTTTAATAAATATATATAAATTTTAATAAATTTTAATATATATATATTTCGTTCATTGATGTAACATATACATACCATAAATGAATATAGGGCGAACGGACTATTAGGGCGAACAAACTCAGTGCGAACGAACCTAGGGCGAACATGTAATCAGGGCGAACGATCCCGATACCCTCAACAATCCGCCGTACTGTGGTTACAAGACGGGACTCTTCTGTTGAATGTTGGGTCTTGTAATATCTGCGATTATTCCGGGAACGTCACTCACAAACCTTCGGGACATTTACTTGTTACGTAACGTCGCTACGGCGATACCAATTGTATATTTTGTAGCCATTATTAAATTACTATCTGAACTATCAAGTCTTGCTCCGATCTTTCAATGGCGACGAGGATTAAAAACAAAGAAAAAAGCAGTGTTTAGCAGCGTAAATAAAGAGAAAATTTACCGGAACACAGAATTGAAAGAAGATAGTGCTAAAACAAGGAATTAAAAGAAGATACTGATAAAATAGAGATTATGGACCGAGGAGAGCCCCAGCAGATAATGGTAATTACGGAAACTAGAAATTTACGATCACAACCGTTTATACAGTCGGACGATCAGATATCTACAGGAAAACATTGGGAAGAATGGATGGAAAGTATAGAGAGGGAATTTAGATATTTCAGGATAACAGAACTTGCAGATAAAAAAGATGCATTAATCATTTATGGAGGAAAAAATATATCAAGATTGGAATGAAGCCTAAAAGATGAAGAAGGAGAAGATGAGTATAAAGTCTTAAAGAACAAATTGAATAAATATTACTTGCCAAAGAAGAACAAACATCATGCCTGGTATTTGTTTTTAATAATGAAGCCATTTAGAGATGAATACACAGTAACGAGACTGAGAGAAAAGGCACATGCGTGTGAGTTTGAAGCTACATGCGATGAAAGAATATTGAAACATTGTATTCTTACCATAACCAATCAGGATTTGATAAAGAGGGCTATAAGCAAGAATGGAATTAGATAAATTTGTGGAAGAAGCAGGACAGATGGAAGACACATGTTTACAGATGAAGGATATGCAAGGAGATCCCAGAAACATCGGTACGTTTTCAGCAAATAAAATTCAAAGCAACAGGTCAAACTATAGGGCACATGATGTTGAAGAAAATTGTGGTTATTGTGGTTTTGATCATGGTGAGGGGAACAAATGTCCGGCATATGGTAAACAATGTAGAAACTGTGACAAATATAATCATTTTGCATCAGTATGCAGAGCGGAAAAGAAAAAACAACAGTACAGAGCTGGCAATTTTAGACGAGAAGGAAGAAGCGTAAAGAAAACACCGGAAGACAAAATTGATAGAGATTCAAATACAGATATATCAGATTATGATGAAGATGAAGATGAAGATTATTTTGGAGGAACGATCAAACATATAATGAAAATACGAAAGGTAAAGACCATACAAGGCATTAGAGACATAGACAAAACAGTGACAATAAGAATAGACGACGTAGATGTGAGGGTGGAACCTGATAGTGGAGCTGATGTAAATGTAATGGGTGAACATCAATTTGTAAAATTTCAAAGCAAAACATACGGTAATCCAGTATTAGAAAAGAGTAAAATCAAGTTGAGCACACTGCAACATTCATTATCAATCAAGGGAGAATTTAAAACTATCATAAGAAACAAAACATGTGGCACAGAGACGAAATTTATTGTTGTAAAAGGAAAAATCAATTCTCCACCATTAATTAGTAAATCAACTCTTATGGAGCTGGGAATGCTAGAGATTAGAACTGATGGTTTTTTTGTAAAGAAAAACCAGTTGAGCACTGGCGTCAACGTGATGATCGTAACTGCAGTTACGATCATCCCAATATGGCGGACACAAATATAGGGATATTTTAGAAGGCTGATTTCTCCACTTTAACAGCTTATTTTCAGATTTGTTTTATATCAAGAAACATCTTTATAAGCATTGCCGTTAAATGTGTTTTTCATAAGTTACAGATAAACAAACAGAAGAACGAAAATCGAGATTAAAAAAATCACGATGATGATCGTAACTTCGTCTACAGATGATCGTAACTTTGACTTGTTTTTATAAAAAGATGATCGTAACTCAAAATTTACGAATATTTTTTTCCCACTAAATGAATACCCTATTTAGCAGTCACGATAACAAAACATATTATTTTAAAAATCAAACAAAGAATAAATGAAAACCGCTATTCTAAAAAGAAATGACATAAGGGGAATTAGCAGACTTATATGCAAATGTCCCCAACATTATGAGTAATTAAGTTAACATTCAAAATGGATTTACGTGGATATGAAGTTGATATAAATATCATTCTCATAATACAGTTTAAGAATACAGACCAAAACTTTCACTGAATAAAGTAAAGGAGGGCATGAAGTTACATTATTTGGTTGACTTTCTATCGGTTTTAAATTGTTGCCTGGTCACGGTTTTTCTTAATCAAACTATGACTATTAAAAATTGGAAGACTACAGAGGTGGACTTCGAGGGAGGGTCAAGGTGCTCGCATCACCTTTTTGTTGGGGGAAATTTGGTTGATTGTATAGGGAATCAATGAAGCATGACTGTAGCGGGCCTACTCTTAGGCAGCCAGTCCCCAATCCCTTTTTGAAAATCTCTGAATACGCAACCGAACTACTGTTGCCTATATTTACCATGGGTTGACTATCTATGTAAAGAAGGAAAAGTTAAATAGATGGTATACACGTTCATATTAGATTTTTCAAGCTACAAATTATTACATTTATTATTGAAGTTGGTCGAAGAAGTTGTGTTGAGCCAAACGTATCAATAAAGGATCTATGATAAGGGGAGATGTTTGGGAAAAGGCAGGACAGGAGATTTGAGTAAAATAAAGGCCGGATGAACATCTTGGCCAAACAAAAAGGCAGGATGACAATTTATGTAAAAAAAATCAGGATGAAAAAAAGGAGGACCTAGTAGAGTAAAAATAAAAACACAGGATAGAGAGTTCAACAAAAAAAATACAGGACAAAATTATTCATCCTAGCCCCTCCCCCAAAATAAAAATCAAATAGTAGCTTCCTTTATTGACGGTTTCATTGGGTTTTTTTTATTCAACAGATATGATTTCACTTCTTAATGCTTTATTTTTCCAACCTCCCCCTTAAAAATCGTAAATCTGTTAAATAAAAGAAATTATTATACTTCAGTGTGTTTTTTCTATATAAAAAGTAATGAAATAGTTGTGCTATTTCATTCCACAGAACCATTTGCCAGTCAATAGTTTCAAAGACTATTACACCGGTTAATAGTTTCATAATCATCTTTCCCGTACTTTTCATGCTTATTTTTCATTGGACGATAATGATGTCATTGACTACTCTGCTTGGTTACGTATGCTTTGCAACGTCAAACTCCCGCTAATATTGTAAACGGTGGAATCTGTTTGTGTTGATTGTAATTTCACTTATAAGAAGCAATTATAAAAAAGAAAAAAAAATCTTCACTGGGAATTTTTTAAAGATCTAAAATATAGTACCTTATTCTTAATATGGGTTCGCTCTCCGTATATAAAAAGTGAATTTGCGTTTGGTGTATTTTAGCTAGAATTTTTTTTAAGCACAGAAAGTTTAACATAAGTATTTCTTGTCTTGATTGAAATTAATGAAATATTTATTAATACAAAACGAATTATAAAAAAAGTATAGTTCATCATGTGCATATAAAGTTATGTGACATTTTTGTTTTCTTTCAGATGATATATATATACACTTTTAGAAAATTATTTATTTGGTATATAAAATACTTAATGGCTGTGTTGTTCAGTATAATAAAACACCTAATGACTGGGTGTGCGGGTAATAGCAAGTTTGTTGTCCCTTCGCATACCAACTATTGCTCTCGGCTTTGCCTCGAGCAATAGTTGGTACCTCAGGGACAACAAACTTGCTATTACCCTCACACCCAGTCAATAGGTGTATACTATAAAGTCTGAATTCCCCAAAAATACCAGATCCTCGAAAGGTACTATTGTCCCTAAAAGTGTAGGGAAAAAAAAAAAAATAAAAACTTTAATTTTAACAAACTAGTCATTAATATGAACTGTCCAATACCTTATTTATATAAAACATATGAAATCAATATAAAGTTGTGTTAACCCCCAATGCATTTTAATATTGAACTAGATAAATAAGAAATACCAAATCTCGCGAAGTCATACATGTAACCATTTGTGCACTTACCAATAGGACGTTATCCTCCCCTCTATGATCGTTCGTCATTATTATCACAATATCAGCTGATAACGTACATTTTGTCGCATACTAGACAGCTTTATTTGTCCTTATTTATCAGAAAATGCTCCGTTGGAACAAACAGTTACGATCATCTTAAGTACAAGTTACGATCATCGTTTATAAAAATAAATAAAAGTTACGATCATCATTGTGATTTTTTGTATCTCGATTTTCATTCTTCTTGTTGCTTTTTCATCCAGTCCGAAAAAATATTTCATTGGCAATGCTTATAAAGATGTTTCTTGAAATAATACATATCTGGAAATAACCTGTTAAAGTGGAGTAATCAGCCTTATAAAATTTCCTTATATTTGTGTCCACCATATTGGGATGATCGTAACTGCAGTTACGGTCATCACGTTGACGCCAGTGGTTGAGAATACCAGACAATAGACCACCTTTCAACTCTAAGAAACTTGCTATTGATAAGGGATTTAAACACTACCAAGTCACACCAGGAAGCCAAATAGCAAATAAAGAAGTGAACTTATTTAGAAAACCCATCAACAAAACACAGCAAATAACAAAGTTAAAAAAGAAAAACACTAAAACAGCTAAGCAGGAGATTAATAGAAGATATCACTCAAACTTATATGAGGAGATAGATAAAAGAGACCGACAATGCAAGGAGAAAATCAAAGGGTATGCTGAAAACAGAAACAGGAAGATGAAGAAAATGGGCCCCCCGCAAGACATGCGCGGGAGGGGGCAGTGGACATACAAAATTATGGGCCCCTCGCAAGACAGGCGCGGGAGGGGTCGGATAAAGAGAACTTTGGAAAAGTCAGGAAACCAGGACTGAAACATAAAGCAGAAGAACCAGGAGACCGATGCAATTTAGTGAACAATAGAGACTATTATAATTTATATAAATTGAGAAAGTGAACATCTATATTTTATTTTATTTTTATAACAAAAAATTAGTGAACAATACAGAGACTGTGATACTTTACTTAATGTAATCAAACTTTATTTTACACATTTTAATTTACATTTATAAAGTCATTTTCTAATTCAAAGTTAAGGAGGAATGTAATATCTGCGATTATTCCGGGAACGTCACGCACAAACCCTCGGGACATTTACTTGTTACGTATCGTCGCTACGGCGATACCAATTGTATATTTTGTAGCCATTATTAAATTACTATCTGAACCATCAAGTCTTGCTCCGATCTTTTTTTTTTTTATTATATAAATATTTTGACATTTCAACATGGAGCCCTTGTTTTGCGAGGAACTCTGTTGCATCTCGAAACTCTCTATCCACAATTGCAAAATCGTTCTCCTGAATCCATTTCTTATATTTTCCCCATTTTTTCTTAAGATGTGTTTTGTAATAGACGCGTCATTGTTTTTACTGTCAGAACAATACGACCCCAAAACATTTATAACTTGGGTAAAGATCTCCGTAACTGCAGTTACGCATATCCAAAGATGAGGGACGATGATCTGTTCAATTTTTCTTCTGTCAATTTTGTAATAATAATGTATTATTGTTCGGGATTTAGTGTCTTTTTTTAACGTTTTACTAAATTTGAAACTGAAATATTCAGCGTTTTTGTCATAATTCAACAGTTACATGGAGAAAACAGCCATCTAAAATATCCTGATGATGTGGGTAACTGAAGTAAATAAATTTGCAATGTTATACGTAACTGGAAATATTGATATCCGTAACTGATTTTATTTCTAAAGAATTCAATCATGTTTGAAATGAAATAAACGTCTCCGGGTATTAAAAGTGTAATAAATATGAATCAGAGTTGTTCTTCGAAAGTCTTAAAATTAGTATATGACAATATTGATCAGGCTACCAATTCTGATATAGTCAGCAGCATGCATAGCGAGGAAGGGGACGGAGATTTAGTAGCTTATGACAGATGAAATATTTAAGTAAAATTGAGAACGAACAGTCTTTGGCAAATAAGAATTCTAAATCTCAAATACACCAAACAAATTGATAACAACTGTCTAATTCTTGATTTGGTACAAGCATTTCTGTATGTAGAAAATGGTAGACTAAACCTGGTTGTATAGATAGCTAAGCCTCTCACTTGTATGAGAGTCACATAGAATTCCATTATATCAACAACAATATTTTTGGCAAAGCAAACAGACATGATAGGTCAAAACAGGAACATACCATAATTTGGGGTACAATGTACAGTCAACATAATTTATAAATCTGAATCCCTATAACTTTATAAATCGGAATCCCTATAAAACAAAATTTAAAACTATTTCAATAGAGAAAAACAAAATGGTATATAAACTCTTTAAACGATTAAGTTCATAATCCAAATCTAAAGGCAAAAGTACAAAATGGTATTACTGATGTATGAATACTGAGCCACCAAAAATAAAATAATCAAACATAAACATAGAGTAAAGGTTAAAATGTACAAAGACAAAACACAATAGCACAATATCACATAATCAGATGACAACCATTATGTACATAAACACTACATTTCAAGACCCGTAAGAGTGACTGGGGATTGCAAAAATGGTCTCCATTGGTCTACCTCACCTACAACTATAGCCAAAGTGGGGCATCCGTTTTGCTGTGCTGGATGCAAAAGTACGCAACCACATTCTGTCAGGATGGAGACCCTTTAATCAGATGCCTCATGTAGAGAAAATTCCGTGCTCTTTGAACGTTAATAACCCCTAATTGTAACAACTATTTGAGGGGTCAATAGATGGAATGTGACAAAGATAAATTGCGTCCTTATGAAATCTGCCGTTCCCGTGGCAGTCCAAATTTCTTCGACCTTCATCCAAGACGGCATCTGATGCAAGACTTATACCTATTGTATCTAATTGTTTTACTTTATGCCCCACTCGCATTATCATTTTTCATGTTCAATGGACCGTGAAATTGGGTGTAAAATCTAATTTGGCCTTAAAAGTAAAAAGATCAACCAATAGGGAACATGTGTACTAAGTCTCAAGTTGATTGGACTTTAACTTCATCAAAAACTACTTTGACCAAAAACTTTAACCTGAAACTCACTTTTAATTTCTATGTTCAGTGGACCATGAAAATGGGGTCAAAAGTCTAATTTGGTTTTAAAATGAGAAAGATCATATCATAAGGAACATGTGTACTAAGTTTCAAATTTATTGGACTTCAGCTTCATCAAAAACTACCTTGACAAAAAACTTTAACCTGAAACGAACGGAGGCACAGACCAGAAAACATAATGCCCCTACTACTATCGTAGGCGGGGCATAAAAAAGTTGAAAAGGCTCAACTCATCAGGTGGATTCAAATAAAAATAAATTTTACACAAATAAAGAGAACGTGGGAGGGTACTTGTACATCCCAAAAACAAACGACACTAAATTTATACAGTTCTGAGAGTAATCACAAGTACTAAAAGCTAGTTCAAAGCCAATAAAAACTGATAAACTCATGCATATTAGACTTACAGTTATCAGTTATTACACATCCAGCATCCGAGGGATTTAGTGTTAAGACGTCATTAACAGTGGAATTTTTCTAATATTGTTATATCAATGTGAACATATTTTTTTACCCCGATGATGTCATATATTTTGACGAATTTATGGCTGTTTTATTTCCGAAAAAAAAATGATGGTCCGAACTACAAAATCGAACATAATGAATGAAGCAGAAACAACGCAACTCAACAGTTACAGATATCCTTCTTTAAACACTTATTACAGTTACGGATATCAGTCTATATAGTTACCCATATCCTGGCGATTTGTTGAAATGATGATTTGCAAAAAAAGGAAAAGTGATACTGAAGGTGAGGAAGGAATAGTTCTAGCTTTTTTGAACACAGCAGGAATTAAGAAAAAGTCGGTATTGAACATAACTTCATTTGAACTAATCGAAAAACTATTATAAATAGACTGACAAATTAAGTACTGGGACATTGCATGGGAGCAGTCCTGTCTGCGTATTTATTTCCCAATTTCACCAACTTAATTCATTCTCTTTACAGATAAACAAGATATAAATAAATATGAAATCTGCATGGATTAGTTTTTATCCACAATTCTTTAAACCTTAAAATTGAAAGAACATTCCGTATTCAAATTTGACATTACTGAGAAACGGTAGGACCTTTAAACGGGATTTTGTCTTTACTATATATATAAAGCTAATTAGGGGCTACGGAATTTTATGTCTTTATATTCGGGACTACCTGATAGTGGTTTGCATAGATGAAACAAAACAACCCGGATTTTCCAGAAATTGAAAACTGGCAGCAGGAGATCTTGAGATTGAAAACTAAGTTTACAAATAAGGAACCAGTTCCCAATTTTATTAGCAAGCTCAAAAAGACAAAAACAATCAAAACCAAGGAGTAAACAAAGACTCACAAAACCAATTCAAAGGACACTTACATCAACAGTTATAAATAATAATTAAGAAACAACACGAACTCCACTAAAAACCGGGAGTGAAATCAGGTGCTCCTGGAGGGTACACACATTGGGATTTTAACTCTAACGTAAGACGTGTTCATATGCTTTTTTGTGGGAAACACTATTCCCGAGTTCTCTGATTTTAAAGAATCAAACCGTTCAAGTTTCAATGATGATTTATTTGACATTCTACAAATGAAACCTTTGTAATACATTATAATTAAAGCATACAAGTTTACGGGAGTGCATGGTGGTGCCTTAAATAGCTTAAATATGCTTTGCTGGTTACCTTCTAAACTAAATGTTTATATTGTTGCTTCTGTAATAGTTTTCACTGGTGTATCGTCTGCTACCGGGTTCGGAACTGCCGGTCATCGGGATCGGAGTACTTATATTAAACCCTAAAATGTCCTGGCCGGGCCACATAAAGGGATCGGAGTACTTATATTAAACCCTAAAATGTCCTGGCCGGGCCACATAAATATGGACCGGCGAATCCCTAATAAAAATAGCTGCGCCCATGGGAAACTATATAAATACAATAAAGATAAATAGATATGCGAGAATGATATTACATGTATATAAATAAAGAAACGTTCTCATATATGTTATGATGGTATGATACTAAACCCCTAACGGGAAGGATTGTGCCTGATGTTCATATGATGAAATCATAACCTTTCAGTCAGTTTAATTTAAGTCTGGAGCTGGCATGTCAGTTAACTGCTAGTAGTCTGTTGTTTTTTTATGTATTATTGTCATTTTGTTTATTTTCTTTGGTTACATCTTCTGACATCAGACTCGGATTTCTCTTGAACTGAATTTTAATGTGCGTATTGTTATGCGTTTACTTTACTACATTGGTTAGAGGTATAGGGGGAGGGTTGAGATCTCACAAACATGTTTAACCCCGCCGCATTTTTGCGCCTGTCCCAAGTCAGGAGCCTCTGGCCTTTGTTAGTCTTGTATTATTTAATTTTAGTTTCTTGTGTACAATTTGGAAATTAGTATGGCGTTCATTATCACTGGACTAGTATATATTTGTTTAGGGGCCAGCTGAAGGACGCCTCCGGGTGCGGGAATTTCTCGCTACATTGAAGACCTGTTGGTGACCCTCTGCTGTTGTTTTTTATTTGGTCGGGTTGTTGTCTCTTTGACACATTCCCCATTTCCATTCTCAATTTTAAGACTTCTAGCGAAAGCGACCACCATTACACTTTTATGAACTCTCCCAGTGACGAAAGCGTCTTTTGTGAATGTTCTTTTTCTGTCCTGAGATGACTGACAACTAGGGAAAGGGCACATATGAGTGGCAGAGATTGTGCGGTCTTGATATGCCCCATGTTCATAGCGATAAGGATATCAGCAGACCAAATATTCTGAAACGATTTGACGAAACCGGCCAAAGAAAAATTGGCAAACTCCAATTTGATTAACAATTTCTACGGAATCGGCGTTTGTTCTATGTTCTGGCGACAGACTCAAATTGGTATATGGATGTCTATCTGATATATAAATTCAAATAAAGTTTTTAAAAATTGTTATTAAATGTAATTAAATATGAAAAAATTTATATAAAGAGTGTCCAAATTTAAAATTTTGTCAAGCTCTCTGGAAATGCCCAGAATGCAGGATTTTAAACCATTCCTTCCATACCCTGCCAAAAAAAAATTTAATTATTCTGCTTCACTAAAATAATATGCCTAGTTACGGTCTTGACTGTTTTTAATATTAAAAAAAAAAAAGTTATAAACTAATGGCGTCTTATTGAAAAAAAGTTTCAATATGCTGGAACACCGAATGGTTTGGAACGCAATCGGACACAAATTATTTTTAGCATAATGAACAGAGCTTTGAATTTGGTTTTGAGTTAATCAGAATAGTATATAAAGAATAGTGTTTGGAAGTCCGGTTCTAAGATTAACTAGTACAATTCCTAAGCATGGTTTAACAGATCGGACAGAAGAGTTTCGTAAAGATGACAATTTAGATGCAATATCAGTAAACTGTGTTTTGGTTATACCTGTCCTATTATAGTAGTCCTCATCAGAAATGGAAGAAGGCTGGTCAAAATTATGCTTTGAATATAAAAAAGATGTGGTATGATTGCCAATGAGACAACTATACACCAAAGACCAAAATGACAGAGACATTAACAACTATAGGTCACCGTACGGCCTTCAACAATGAGCAAAGCCCATACCGCATAGTCAGCTATAATAGGCCCCGATAAGACAATGTAAAACAATTCAAACGAGAAAACTAACGGCCTTATTTATGTAAAAAAAATTGAAGTTTGTTTCAATAAAGTAGCTCTTACATTTTCTAAGATGGTAACAATATCTGTCCGGTTAAAGTATGACCAATCATATTTTTTCTGAATTTGGCATAACGTAAAACTATGATTATGTAAATGATATTAACTACATCTGGCTTTCGAGTCAATAAAAGTCCCTTCGTGAATGAAAGCTTGAGTCCTTACTTTCAATGGCACAACACATAGCTTAAACTCTGTTGATGCCTTTTCTTTTACCTTCAATATTTGTGGATGAATTTAAGGCGGATATTTCTTGAACTCCGAAGGTCATTCTTTGAAGAATTTTGGTCAGAAGCATAGTTATGGAACGCCACAGCTGTCTTATGTGGAACTCTGATATTACTTTATGTTGTTTTGTCTTTACTTAATATGGTTTTGACATTACGTAATGATGTTTTAATATAATTCAATATGGAATAGTCATTACTTAACGATATTTCGATATTACACGATATGGTTACGTTTTGACTTGATATAGTTTTGTCATCACTCGATGTGGTTTCACCATTATTTAATACGCTTGTGTCATTAGTCAATGTGGTTTTAACATTACTTGATGTCACAGTGTAGATACTATTCTGTACGCTATCCGGAAGTCGCGATTTTCGAAGCGAGAACTTTTTTGATCGCATTTGAAATTTGATGGATATACTGAATTAAATGGTATTTTGATCATCTGTACATTGCTTAATGATTTATTCAGCTGACATCGGTATTCTCAAATGGTTAAGAATTAAATTTAGCACATTCATTATTCGTATCTTTGCCTTAATCAATATATTTTCAAGTGCATCACTAAGGAAAATCAGTCTGTGAACCTAAAAACAATCTTTTTACCCTCTTAGTGTACAAATTAACGTAAACACCAGACTTAATTAACTAAAAGAAGTATATTTCAAGTGGTGGTAAAAATTTCAACCAGATCTTTGAAGCCAGAAATAAGAAAATTACACTTGTTTGAATTTCTCACTGTACGATCAGTCTCGCTTGTATATTTTGAAACTGTATGATCAGTCTTTATTTCACTGTATTCTAGTGGTGATTTCAAAGTTATTTACGATACATTAGAAGGTGGCATTTTTCTAAATAACACAAATATATTTCAACAAATTCACATCCTGAAAACTTATGAAACATGTTTACCTTAATAGGGTGTACTCGACTTACTACTTGTGTGTATAAGTTTCAGAACTGTCCACCGTTATACTTAAAATTGTACAAACACACAGATTTAATTGTTATATAAAAATGCATGTATTTGCACACATTCGAGGCCGTACTGTAGCCTATAATTGATCACAGTTCCTTCACTTTGTGTTTGGAAGTAGAGCTGGCTCTTTGACACCCAATTGTACACCACTTTGTAAAGCGGGGGTTTATAGTGATAATAATGTCCGTCTTTCCGTTCGTTCGTTGGACCGGTACAATATGTTTCGCCGGTTTTGTAAACGAATCTCCTCATAAACTACTTATTATACAATGGGGTTTCCAGCCATTTTTAAATGGAGAGTGGGTCCAACCCAGGAGAAAAGGGGATTCCAAATATATGTTCCCATACAAATGCATTGATAGTTAAAAAAAGGTTTCAAACCACCGGATCCCCTTTTTTTGGATCCGTCACTGATATGACCATTAAATAATCTTACTCGGATTCCTTATTATAAATGATAATGACTGCATTGTGCACCGTCTATTTCGAATTTTAGTAAACATCTTTTATGGGATTTCTTTATATAAGATACGGACTTTGCATTATATGGGGCACCCATCAGGTACAAAAATGTATTTCCAACACTTCCTAAACCAATTATTAAAGTCTTCTGAAATTGCGCCATTTTTATCAATTAAAGCATTATGCACCTTCTATTTCGAATTTTTGGTGAAAATATTTTTTATGTTTCTATACTAGTATCTAAAATACGGACTTTGCCATAGCCTTATATTGGGCGTACCTATTTTACATCCACAAATTCCTTCAAACATTTAACTTAATGAATCTTTTTTAGATTCTTTATCATTTAATTCAATTGTGCACCTCCTATTTTAATTTTTCGAAAAAAAAATCAGTTTTCTCTTTCCGTGATAAGGCCTTTTCAACTACCTTATTGGGTGATACACATTTACTATACCCAACTCTCCTAAACTTACCGTATATTAATAAAACGCACGGACACGACTGGAAACACCATTTTTAAATCTTTCAAAAGCATACCTCATGATCAGAACAGTCAAAATCGTCAATATCAAACTTAACCTCCATTTTGGCATCAGTAACGAGAAATTAAAATTTTAAAAGCTTTGAATGAACGGTTCATGAGTAAAGAACATGGGCAATGTTTGGCGGCATTCTAACATCACCAAAATAATATAAATAAAAAGATGTGGTATGAGTGCCCATGAGACAACTCTCAACCCAATACCCAACTAAAGTTTTAGTACAGCGGGTTTAAACGTTTTAATGGTCGCACTAACCTTCAACCTACCAAGCGATTTTTCTGTGGAAAATCTTGTTAAAAAGGGTGACGGTACATAAACAAATTATTATCATTTTCACAAGTTGTCACGCAATTAACAAATGCAATCAGTACAATGGAATATATATGGATTAACCCAGAAATCGCTTTTTAAAGAAAAATGATAATATCCTTTTCATTTTAAATTCATTCGTGATTGATACAGGTAATGATTTCTGTAAACTTACCCAAATTATATCACATGAATTATTCCCCTTCGCAAAGCTTTCTTTATGCATTTTTTTGTAATTTTGAAAGAAACAAGCTTGATTTATGTTATCATCAATTGGTCAACGGCGGACGGTGTAAATAGTCTTTAAAAATGTAATAGCTAAACAGATAACTGCAAGGATACACTATTACAAAGTCCACAAGCAAATCATGTATTGCTTTTTAGGCATTTGATTTTAAATAAGACTGATGGAACAAAAATACAATTATTTTGCAGTCTACAAAAATCATCAGTACTATATTTATATTGTCTGATGAAAGATATTACACGTTATAGTTCCCTGGACAGTTCATAATATCACATAGACACGTATATACCTTCAAATTGCCGTTTTATTTTCTTCAAAATCACGACTGGTCATACAGTCAAAAAAATTGAAATCGCTTCTAGAATACAGTCAGTTGTAGACTGATCGTACAGTAATTTATTTTGGGAGCCTTAAGGAAAACATATTTTTTATGGGAAATACGAATATTCTACTTAAATACGAAAAGAATATTGAAACAGTATATATTTAACTGTAAACTGATGCAAATATTTGCAATCAAAGATTATTTGCTTTGTACTACGAGAGCAAAACTGTCCATCGATTTCACTTTTTTCTATCAAGGTGGTATGATGCACACGTATATTTTATGTTCTAGTGCATGTTTTTGTTACATTTACACATATTTATGATGCTATATATACCTTGCAGATGTTCAAAGCACTTTATAGATATAGGTGTAAACAAATGATGAGAAAAGTCACCGTAGGCAAAACCGTCCTGTTAGCCAGTTGGAAATCATCGCTTCGAAAATCGCGACTTCCGGATAGCGTACAGAATAGTATCTACACTGTGGATGTGTATGTGACTTAACGTAATGTAGTTGTTGCATTACATGATGTGTTTTTTTTTATTTCGTAATGATGATTTGTCTATTCTTTATATGGTTTTAACATTACGTAATGATGTTTCAAAATTTGACGATTTTACACTACTTGATGTGTTAGTTTCATTATTTGATGTGGTCTTGTCATTTTTTGATGTGGTCCTGTCATTCTTTGATGTGGTTATCCCATTACTTGATGGGGTAAAACCACGTGACCAATTCGGAAAACCCTGTTCTATTTTTAGATAAATTTCCATGTTGTATGTGCCTTGAATGCGTGTGGCCATCCATCTAGTGTTCAAATTTTAAAGTCCGGGTTACTGTTTGAGTTAAACTTTGAGTTAGTTTTCGGATTCAAGTCATGCTTAGAATTAAAGTTTTAGTTATCATTGAGTTTCGAGTTGGACTTTGAGTTTGAGTCACATTTAAAGGTAGAGTTCTAGTTACAACTTTGAATTTGAGTCACTTATTTAGGTAGAGTTTGAGTAAGATTTCGAGTTGAAATTAGAGCTATTTTATATGTCTTTTTGAGTTCGTAATTAAATTTTCTATCGCGGAACAAGGGCTTTTGCTCGGGCTTCCGCAAAGAGGGCTCCGGGATATGCGTACTAAATAAACAATGTTGCAGTATACAACACGCAACAAAGGAGATTTTCTCGTTGTTTTCTCTTTGACATATTCCTTTCTGAATTTTATTTTTCGAAACAGACACGACCAGATTGCCAGAAAATGTCTTTACATGGAGACCTTTCATCTTTTAGATGTATACCTTTACTTGAATGTTAAAAATGAATTATAACGCTGTTCATAAAATTAAAAAATGCTGTATTTACAATAATGGTAATGTAAAACGCAATCACATTTTTTGTAGAATTGTCTATAAGATAGTAATGTAATTTGGCTCTTCCATTTATATATATATATGCCATATAATGTGAAAAATATTATTGATTAATAAGTGAAAAACGCCACTTGGACTTTGAATATGAACATTTATTTCACAGTGAAACTATATACATAGACTCTCGTTCAGTTGGCTTGGTTTTTTTTTTTAAGAATCGACAAATCGAAATACGGTACATGTTTAAACGATAGAACTAAAAATGTCGTTGAGGCAATGAATCCAATCACAATATATTATGTCAATTTTAAATTCACACCAATTAACATCATCCAACTGACCAGCTAATATATATTCTTTAAATAGGGGCCTCGATGGCAGATGATCACGACTTCAATCTTACTTCCATAGGTTTGTCAGTTTGTTTACCAGAGATCAGTGGTTCTCTCCAAGCACTCCGGCTTTCTCAAACAATACAAACTGATCACCACGAAATAGTTAAAAAGGACTATAAGCGACGTTAAACAATAGTCGAACAACCTGTACATGTACATAGCTAATGCATGTAAACATTGGAAACAGATTCATTTGACCAAAAACAATCTTTTTACAAATATTGTTGAATAAACACGGATTCAAAGAATGTAACAGTTTATGATTCTACAGAACGGATACAGGAGGATGTTTCAATGGTTTCTTGACAGCTTTCATAATAGCAGACCAAAACAGATCTTCGCCTAATCCTTTTTGATATTGAAGATGTGGTGTTGTGTCAAGTAAAGACCTGATAGAAGTTGTCATGTGACTTGAATCTATTTGACTGTGCATTATAAGAATAAGTGCCTCTTTCCCATGGCGTCGTCTTCTTTCTTGTACAAAGTCAACTTCCCATTGACACCATTCACTTTTTGTAAAGTTATTCGACATAACAACAATAATTTTCCAACTTTTGCCGACATACTTAGCAATGTTGTCTATGATGGATTCTCCAATATCAAAATCTCGTTGGTGAACGCAAACTTTCAAACCATTTTCTTCTAGGCGATTAAGAAGATCATAATGGACCCATTGTCGATCGGAATCACAGTATATGACAAAAGCATCGTATTCACAGCTTTCGGAAGAATTAAATATGGCGTAGCCTTTTCTCTTCCATGCGTTGACACGAAGAAGATAGATAAAGTTCCGAATGTTTGCATTACAGCTAAATATAAGTACCAACACCAAAACAACAATAAAGAGAGATACAACAGTGACAATAACTATTATAAAGATCGGACTCCATCTTGAGCAATCAGCGTCTGTGGGCTTATAGTCTACGAGAAGAAGGTTTTTTTTATCTCTGGAAATACGCAAGAGTAGGATATTGGCCAACTCTTCAGTATTTTAGAAATATTTGAGGATCGCAAATAATCAACAAACCACTTTTGAGCACATGTACACCAGAATTGGTTAAACCCTATATTGAATGAATCCAACGATCTTAATAACTTGATCGGAAACGATGATTCATTAATAACTTGTATATTGTTTCCATCCAAATATAAATGCTTCAATGATGTAAGATTTTCGAAAACGTTTCGATTCCAGGTAACGATTTCGTTACCTTGTAGATTCAGGGTTTTTAAAAATGGCATCTTTAGAAATAATTTTTCCGGTAACCTCTTTATGTGTGTTGCTCGCAAATCCAGAACGGTCAAGTTTGACAATCTGGAAAATAGAAGCCTAAATATAACAGGACTGTTTGTTATATAGTTATTGGTTAAATCTAATTTTCGTAGATTCGGTAAGTGATTGAACAGTGCAGTCTTAAAGCGAAATCCGTTGTATGTAAGTTTTAACTCTTTCAAAGAGGGGCATGTAAAAGCCCTGAGTTCAATTTTGGACAGTTGGCACATCTCATTTATCCAGAGTTTTTTTAGATTTGAAAGACGGGAAAAAATGTTATTTTCTAAAATTATTATACGGTTTTTGTCCAATATAAGATCATGAAGGTTTTCTAAACAAATAAAAGACGTCGAAAGCAGTTTACGAATAAAGTTATCTGTCAGATCCAGGCGAAATAACTTGGGTACTAAAGACTCTTCTGTTCCATCGGCACAGAAATTTGGGATCTCAAATATGTAATTATCGGATAAAGTTAAATCAGTAACTGCGTGTAAACCACTCACATTTAGGATTACAAGCTCATTTTTACCAATATTAATCGTATGTATCCTAGTAAAATACGACAGTAAACTGCAATTAAAATTCCTGAATGTATTTCCGTTAAGAGATAGGTTTATTCAAAGTGTAGTTTTTTAAATTAGAAAAGAAGTCCACTGGAAGTGTGCTCCATGCATTGTTTATAAAACTCATATTGTTCATATGAAGTTTGTTTAAACTTCGGAATGACATTTTAAGCGTCGAAATATTTAATTTTCTTTCATGTGATATTTCTAAATGTCTGAGATCATTCAGTTCCTGAAATGCATCTGCAGTCAAGTCTTCTATAGAGTTGTTCGTGAACACCAAACTGGTTAAGTTATTGTTCGAAACATTTCGAAATGTGTCCATGTCGATATGAGATAGGAAATTGTTTTTCAGTTCAAGTTTAACCACGTAATTTGGTAGTCTTGGAATGTACCATAACAAGTTACATCTTGCGCTACGCTGTTTCCTATTACAGCTGCAGAAAATTTTCAAACATGGTGTATCACTCGTTTCTGTTATTATTAAACCAAAGGTATACCAAATAAAACAAAGAAAATACAAATGAAAATAATCCATGTCTTCTTCAACTATCACATGGACAATAAATATGTTGGCTAGATGAAATATATTTTAGCTATTTCCTTCCAAACCATCACACATGATTGAACACGTGCCATCATGTGTCATTCTCATACAGAGCAAACAATGCGTTACTTCCTCAAGGAAAGACTATCAATTGAATTAAAAATATATACAATTATTTGGGATAAAACAAAAACGAGGAAGAAATGTTGAACTAGATTTGTTATGTCGTGTTTTTAACAAATCTTCATACGAGGTTAGGGATAATATACATGTTATTTAATAATTATCAACACGAAAATTAATTTATAAAAAGTAATATCGAACACACAGATAATTATTTGATTGAAGATAAACAAAAGAATTCTCATCTATAGTTTTTCCACTTCCCTGAACGTCCGTTCATATATGTTTCAACCGTCAAGTGAACGTTTTAATAAATGACAAATCATCAGTGATGCCTGAGAACAATATGTTTGTAAACTCAAAACGTCGAAGATCTGGTAGAAATGAACAACACAAAAACGAACTAGCCTTTGCATTGCAATGCACTTGCTGAAAATGATACAACTAAATAAATGCGAAACCCATTATTCACATGTCAATGGAAAGAAAACAACGCCATAAGAATGAAGATAAAGCACAGCAGTATTGGTGGGACGGCATTTTGATTTGAATCGTATATTCTGAAACAGTCAACCGAATCATGATGGCGTCCGTAAAGGGATGACTATTTACACTGGACCCCATATTTAGATTAAAACAAGAATATGTACACGGAAGTCATTTTCTATGTTAAGCGAACCGTGAAATCGGGGTCAGAAATCTTAATTGGCAATAAAAATTAGAAAGATCTTATCATAAGGAACATGTGTACTATTTAGTAAGTTTCAAGTTGATAGAACTTCAACTTTCTCAAAAACTACCTTTACCAAAATATTTAACCTAAAGCGGGACAAACGGACAAACAGACGAACGAACGCATACACCAGAAACATAAAAATTGTGGGTAAGGGAGCTACCATTTGATTTTTATGGGGGGGGGGGGGGGGGGGCTAGGATGAAATTTGAAAAAAATAGGCAGGACAGGAGTTTTGAGTAAAAAAAAAGGCAGGATAAGACACTTGCAAAAAAAAAAAGTCAGGACGACAATTTAGGTAAAAAAAAGTCAGGATAAACTAAAAAAAAAAAAAGGCAGGACTGAACAGAGTGAAAAATAAAAAGGCAGGACAGAGATTACAGCTAAAAAAAATGCAGGACAAAAATTTTCATTTCGCTTGAAACTTGAAACTGAGGCCGCACATGTCCGTTATCGATAAAATAAAGAACGTCGTCGTAGGTAAAATAGTGAAATAGATTATCGTTGGTCATCTCATCTTCGATTGCCTTTCACTTTCGCCGTACCTGCTCAAGCGAGAAAACCAATCTCGTTGAGATGATCAACGATAACCTATAAGTATCCTTCAGTGATGATTAGTCCATAGGTCACTTAATAATTGTGTGACCAGGTTGTTTAATTTGAGAAACATTTTTAAAAAAAATAGTGGAAAGCAAGTTAAGGTTAAAACAATCTTGCATAGGAAAAATTGAGGTGATTTTTAAATTGTTTTTTTTTTCTTTCTTTTGGAGTAACACAGTGTAGTTTTCAATAGCTACAAAGGTAATGGTCATAACGGAATACGTGTTCAGAAAAAAGTGTATACACATTTATGTCTTCTTAAATGATACATCAAATGATAAAAATGAAATGTTTACAACACATTTCAAGACTAATCGGATACTACTTTCAATACATCTATTCAATAACATTACAAGTAACTAACTGTAATAAAAAAAAAGTGTCTTGAAAGTACTCTAAGTTAGAGTATTGTGCATGTTCGTGAACTAGGTTTAGTTTAGTGTACGGATTGGTAAGCGTAAAAAAAATAACACAGATAAAAAGCAAAGTATCTTTATTTTTCTACAAAGTTCTGAATACTTTACTTCGAATAAGACCCATAGGAGGGGTGATTTGAATTCAAATTTTGATTTTAAACTTTAAAACAAAACAAAAAACGGATTAATGGGACAAAAAAAAATAATAACGTGATAACAAAATTTTCAGAAAAATCTCTAAAGGCAACTGAAGAAAGAGATGGAAGGAAATACAAATTTTTTTTTTTTTTAAAGAATATGAAAAGGAACAGATTCAGACTTACAGATGGTTGTATTCAACGCAATAAAAAGGAACCGCCACGATGATCAGTCAGTCAGGGTGTGTTTCTTACAGCTAAGGAAGATTATATAGGTTAAAAAGATAGAAACATACTGTACACAATTGTTATAGGTACAGCTAAGGAAGATCGATATAGGTTAAAAGATAGAAACATACTGTACACAATTGTTATAGGTACAGCTAAGGAAGATGGTTTTCCATTTTTGTTAGCGCTTTGTACCGCGTATGCTTCACATAAGTTGAAATTGTCGATTTTTGTCATGGTCGACAAGCGGACGATAGTTAGTTTGGTAAGTAAAACTCTTCTTGTGGGTTTTCCTAGTGGTTTTTTTTAAGTATAGTGTTACGTTTTTTAACAACTGCCTTTAAGGACCATGGCAACACCTTAACATTTAATGCCAACTGGTACTAATATTTGTCAAATTCAATGAGTTCGAACACTATTTGACGATTATTTCGAGCTTAGTTGTAACATGCACTACAAACCAGAAAAAGTCTATAATGGCCTTTCAAGGAGTGTGACGCCATCTCTTTATTCAGCCCACTGTATGAATATTCGCCCATAATTACAGCGTTTTGCCATCATAGGCTGTTCCCGCGTATCGACAAAACTGAAGATTATAGACGTCATTTTCTGAAAATTAAATATATAAGCGGAGGTATCACTACAAACCAGTAAAAGTCTGAAATGGCCTATATCTGTACTAGACTGTACTGATTTTTACTCGACCAGTCTGAATTGGTCTGAAATTTACTGGATAATACTCGACTGTAGTCTGAACCATACTTAACAGTCTGAATTTGTACTTGACCAGTTCTCAACCATTTTATACGAGTCTGAACCATGCTCGACCTAGTCTGAACCATACTCGACCTAGTCTGAACCGTACTCGACCTAGTCTGAACCATACTCGACCTAGTCTGAACCATACTCGACCAAGTCTTTCGACCAAGTCTTAACCAACCTAGACTTATTCTTTGTATCTTATCAACTGAATTTTATCAATTTAGGAAATATTTTTAATAAAAATGAAATTTGAACAACAACTTGATATTAGAAATGTATTCAATATAGTATTGAAATTAAAATTTCACAATAATCAATCATAATATAACTTCAACACAATATTAATCAATACTTACAAAATAATATATATCAACCTTGAAATACAAATAAAACAAGCTGATCAAATAGTCTAAACAATGAATTGTGACTAATATTTTCAATATTATTCAAAATTTTATGAATATTTCTGAAGTATTTTATGCTAACTGGACTATTTTCACTATTAGCTTAAGCCTAGTATAGATTTATGTTGTCAGTTGACTTTAGTTAATAATGCAGTGAATGTTTTTTTTCTATTAATATTTATATAAAATAGTATATAAAACAACTTAATATATTTTTAAAAAAAATGAGACCTCAATTCTTTTGTTTTATTAAACCAAGAATTTAATATAATCATGATAATAGAATTTCCATATCTATCCTTGATAACCTTTTTAAAAAAGGAAATGTGTTCCAAATTAACAGTAAAAATTTATTTCAATTGATTTAAGTATTTTTTGTCAAATTAAAGACATGGCATTCATTAAGCAATTTAATATGGTCCAAACGCCTCAGTACATGTGTATTTTACCTGTAGGGAAAAAGAAAGCCCTATTTTCTTTTTAATTCGTGTATTACTTATCTTGTATATTCGAAAGGCCTTGTTTTTTTAAGTTAAACAGGATGTTGCAATTTTGAATAAATGTTATTAAGAATTTAATACCTCTGACCAGGTGTGAACTTATTTATGAGTTTGCCCCAGCAGAGGTTATACTTTATATTTCACCACTACTCATAAAAACAATTTTATTTATTTATTTAATTTTATCCCTTTTTGATATAAATTATATATAATATATTATTTTTTTATCCTATTAGTAAATGTAATAAAAGATATGTTTCTAATATAAGGTTACACAATTTATAAATTTTGTTGGCTATTGTTATATATCAGTTAAAAAGAAATTTATTTTAACAGTTAAAAAAGTAGAGGTTATTTGGTCTAGTATGGTTCAGACCTTTGGTTAAGTATGGTTTAGACTGGAAAAATAGGTCGAGTACAGATCAAGAATGGGTTAAGACTGTTTCAGACTGGTCGAGTAATAGTTCAGACTATTTTCAACGGCAAAGATAAGGGTCAAGTACGATTCAGTACAGTCGAGTATGGTTCAGACTGGGGTCGAGTAATGTCAAGTAAAAGTCAGACCAATTCAGACTGGTCGAGTAAAAATCAGTACAGTCGAGTACAGATATAGGCCATTTTAGACTTTAATGGTTTGTAGTGTATTGATTTTATCAACTTATCTAGTATATTTGATGACTCTGTCGTCCAAAACTTTATACCTCCCTGTTTTGTTAACATACAACCACCTTAATTTAATAAACATACACAAAACCAAGCCAAAGTTTATTTTTCTAATTATAAGTCGGTAACATCAGACGTAGTTGTTGAAAATTATACTCCCTTTACTTGAAACTGTGAATCGTCGAAGTTCAGATATGTTCTCCATGGCCATGTTATTACAGGGGACCTCAATATCGTTCAGGACAGAGAGGTTGAAAACTTTTTGAAAATGGACCAAAATATTGTCATCCATCTAAAATAGATTGGAAAGAGTGTCGTCAAGTCACCAAAGATATTCTTTACTCGTTTTGTAGAAAGTGGTGTAAACGGGGGAAATCTGAAAAAAATTCTCTTGAATCTAATATAAATAAATGTAAGAATGTGGTAGATAATGGAATATCACATTTTGAAAATAATTAACAAGTCAATAATAGAGTACATAATACACCTATTTCCAGAATAAGAAATAAACTTCAGGAACTATAAAAGCGGTTTGTGTTTGTATCGGCCGACAAAGCAGCCAACAATGTGGTAGTGGTATGCCGTAAATACTACACGGACGTTCTTTAAAATTAAAAAATAAATCCTTCATATCATACTCTATGCTCATTTTAACATGGGTAGGCATTATATTTGTCGATATTTTACACTGAGCGTTAGCGAGGTGTAAAATGTGGTCAAATATAATGTCTACTAATGTTAAAATGAGCATAGAGCATGACATGAAAGAATTATTTCGATTCTAATAGGACAAATACAGTATTTTTATAGGTCGAAGCGTACGAAAATACCGTAAAATGTTTAGCTGTTCCCGTTTCCTCCCGAGGAGTCTGTACATTACATTTCATATTTGATAAGTTTAAAAAAATATGAGCAGGGTAAATATATGTTGTTCGATATAACATAATATTATAACAGTTTATGTAAGCTACTTGAATGTATATATTTTATAGGATGACGATGGAAATAACTTTACTATAAACAGTAAATTTGTGCACATGTGTCATGTGCGCATGTGGAATTATGGATCCTAAAAGCTCTTCAACTTTGTACTAGTTTGGCTTGATAAATATTTTGATATGAGCGTCACTGATGAGTCTTATGTAGACGAAACGCGCGTCTGGCGTACTAAATTATAATCCTGGTACCTTTGATAACTATTTACACCACTGGGTCGATGCCACTGCTGGTGGACGTTTCGTCCCCTAGGGTATCACCAGCCCAGTAGTCAACACTTCGGTGTTGACATGAATATCAATAATGTGGTCATTTTTATAAATTTCCTGTTTACAAAACTGAATTTTTCGAAAAACTAAGGATTTTCTTATCCCAGGCATAGATTACCTTAGCCGTATTTGGCACAACGTTTTGGAATTTTGGATCCTAAAAGCTCTTCAACTTTGTACTAGTTTGGCTTGATAAATATTTTAATATGAGCGTCACTGATGAGTCTTATGTAGACGAAACGCGCGTCTGGCGTACTAAATTATAATCCTGGTACCTTTGATAACTAATCAAACATATTTTGTGCTCATTAGAACACGGCTTTGTTTACAAAGCGTATTAAGGATGTTATATTAGAATGAAATGTTAAATTCATCTACATTCAAGTCTATGCGCTCCACAGAGAGTCATATAGTAAACAAACATATCATTACCACATGTCCGTTTCGGCAACAAAGTTTATCGACATGTTGTAGCTATCCCTATGCGTACTTATTGCGCCCCTTTAATTGCAGACTTTTTTTTGTACTGTTATGATTTACAGTTTATGACTAAACTTAGCAAAGATCCGTCGAAATTGAATTTCATTGATAAATTCAACAACACTTACATTTATCTTGTTGATATTTTTTCATCAAATAATCAAGAATTTTCTCAATATATTGCTGATATTTACCTCAAGGAACTTACTTTAAATAAAAACGTACTTACACACAGACTTAATGCTTCCTCATAAAAACAATCGACGTTTTTTATGCTGAAATTGTACAGACCAGACCAATGCCCGACTATCCCTACCAACCCTTTACGATCAAGTCGATCTGGTCTGGCCCAGATCAGGCTGAGATCGAGTATATTTGATTTGGTGTAGCTAGTCGAGTAAAGATCGTGTAGAGATCGTGAACTGCTCGGAATTATCGAATATGTATTGAATTAGTGGTCGGGTTGGAGTCGTGGTAGAGTCATCAAGGAGTCATGAATGGTCGAGTTAAGTTCGTTTACAGTCGTAAAGCAGTCGGATAGAAGTCGTAAACAGGCCCGATCAAGAATTTTGTCGTGGAAATTTGTACAATTAGGATTATCGTGTTGATCTGATCGGCAGTGTGAAAAAAATTGAAAACAACACGTTTAATAATTGCAATGTGTCCGAAGCTCTTTTCTGGATTTACCTTCATCAGGAACACTCAAAGCCAAACATTTGAAATCCGAAGATGTATAAGTACCGTAACCGTTGAAGATCTATATTTCAAAAATACCTAAATAAATAGCCAAATTCATCTAAAGCCAAGTTTGCCTGAGGGAGTTGAAACCTTAGTTCCTTAATAATTTATAAATTTATAAACGGACAATTTTAGTAAAGTTTGTTAAATCATGTCAGTACCGAAATACTGAATACTGAGCTGATGATACCATCGGGAACTGACAGTCCACCCATCAGCAGAGGTATCGACCCAGTGGTGTAAACAAATTGAAAACAACACGTATAATAATTTCGTGCGTCCGAAGCGCTTCTCTGGATTTACCTTCATCAGGAACGCTCAAAGCCAAACATTTGAAATCCGAAGATGTATAAGTACCGAGATCGTTGAAGAGCTGTATTTCAAAAATACCTAAAATAAATAGCCAAATTCATCTATAGCCAACTTTGCCTGAGGGAGTTGAAACCTTAGTTTCTTAATAATTTATAAATTACTATAAACGGACAGTTTTAGTAAAGTTTGTTAAATCATGTCAGTACCGAAATACTGACTACCGAGCTGATGATTCGCTTGGGGACTGATAGTCCACCAGCAGAGGTATCGACCCAGTGGTGTAAAAAATTGAAAACAACACGTTAAGTTGAACATACACTACCAAATTTCTCACAACAATTACAATAAAGGATTTTATGAAATTCCCGGTCGAATAGTTCCTTCAGACACTTGTTCAAAAACTAAAATATCAAAGAAACCGGCAGTTCATTTTTTTCATATTCAGAAACATTGTTGATGTTCCTTTAATTTTGGAGGTACCATTTGATTTATAGGGGAAGTGGCTAGCATGATATTTGAAAAAGGCCGAGTACAGAATTTTGAGTAAAATCAGCAAGATAAAGTAATAAAAATAGGCAGGACAGAGTAGAGTGGAAAATAAGAAGGTAGGACAGAGAATACATCTTAAAAATTTCCTATCAACCTAAGGTGGTAGCGTCTTTTCTAATCTGGTTCCATTTAGATATCCTCCTTTTTAAACATTAAAGAAACAAACGACACGGCTTCATGATCATCTGTCCAATTTTAGTCTTTTACCTCAAATTTGGTATAAGCGGTCATCTGAGCTGAGAACCCAAATCTCTTACAAACGAAACGACTTTAATTTTGAAATTTCAATTTCTCCAACCTTAGTAGCTAAATACCAACTTCACCAGCATATAGGATTAACTTTCGGTCTGCAAGTGCTTGCATCTGCTTCTCAACAAACATTTCAAAATGTGTCTGATCAAAAATAAAGTACCAGGATAATTATGTCGAAGAATGTCTATTCCGTTTTTTACTAGAAAGAGTCCTCTAGAGATATCAAGACCTTGTTGATTAATATTCCGTATCAACTTCACAAATAATACCAATAGTTTTGAAATATAGAATATATGTACCAACGTTTATTATCATCTTAATTACGTGCAATAAACTTGTTTTGTTTGTCTTTGAAAATTATTATTTTAACTGCTCTTTGCTCGGTACTTATACATCCATTGTATCTTTTTATTTTTCTTCGTTGACACAATTTGTTTGGTTTACAATGATTATAATTATAACACAATGTTGACTGCTGTAACCCTAATTTTGAGATATTTTACATAATTTGTCTGTTTGTTTTGTTCACACAATTTTCCTCGGAGTTCGGTATTTTTGTTAATGTAATACTTTTAATAACAAATTTCAAAATCATAAGCTCAAGATCCCACATATCAATCAAATGGTAAACGACTGTCATACTTATGAATTAGTACAGGCATTATTTTTGTAGAATATTGTTGATTAAAACTTGTTGTAAAGCCAGCTATACCTCTCAAAAGATATTCGCATAAAATTCCATTACATTGTATATCCACGGGTAATTAAAAGAAGAATGCATTACGTAAGGTTTAGTTGTCGACACGCCTTCACGTGTAAATAAACATATTATTATTTACATAAAGAAAAAGAATATACAAGTACCATTATTCATATATTGTTTATACTGTACTTTAAGTAAAGTTGAAGATGAGATACACTTTGTAACTGAATGTTCACTATTTTTTTTTTTTAACTTTTTTGGATTCGAGCGTCACTGATGAGTCTTTTGTAGACGAAACGCGCGTCTGTCGTATATATATAAAATTTAGTCCTGGTATCTATGATGAGTTTATTGATAACAGAAATGAGTTTTTTACTGAAATTTTTCTAAATTGTAAAAATTTTCAATCTTTAGACAATTTTTCAAAGTTTTTATGGCTCTTTACAAAAAAAGATATTAAATGTGTATAAGTGTTTAGGGAAGTATTTATCTAAAAATCTAGAGATAAGGAGATCTGAAGTTCAAATAAAATAAATGCAAATTAGCCATAAAATATACATATTTTGAGTGGTATATGATTTTAATTGGTATATTTTAAAGATGTAAATTGTATTATCTGACTCTGATATAGCCTTTTATAGCATTTTTAATGGTATTTAATTATTTAGTAGTATCTTAAATCAAAGAATGATTAAAACTATGGGAAAAAAATTAACTAATGCCCAGTTTGGATTTAGAGTTAATCATAGAACTGAAGACAGTGTATTAGTATTTATCCTTAAAACTTTGATTAATAAATATATTCATAAAAATAAAAGAAAACTTTATGTCTGTTTTGTAGATCTTAAAAAGGCTTTTGATTCCCTTTGGAATGCTTTATAAATTAGCTAAAATGGGTGTAGGGAAACATATGTTTGAAATAATAAAACAACAGTTTATTCATACTGAAGCATCTATAAAATATAATGATAAACATTCTAGATTCTTTCCCATTGACCGAGGAGTAAAACAAGGGGACAGTATTAGTCCCACACTTTTCAATTTATTTATTAATGATATAGTTGAAAATTTTGACCATAAAGGTTCAAAACCCTTGAGAATATTAAATTCTGATATAGGAAGTCTTTTGTTTGCCGATGATCTTATAATTTTATCCGAAAGTAAAGAAGGTCTTCAAAATAGCTTTAATAACTTATCAAATTACTGAGAAAAATGGCAGTTATGTCTAAATACTAAAAAAACAAAAACAATGATCATTGAACAAAGAACTACAAAACTAAAACCATACATTGTAAGGTTCAATAATGAAAAAATTGATAACGTTACTGAGTATAAATTTCTGGGCACTCTGATAAAAAATAATGGAAATCTAAATGCAAGTTTAACAGATTTAGCCAAAAAAGCTAGGAAAGCTCTGTTTTCATTAAAAACACATGCAGCCTTTTGGGGAAATTTTCCTGTTAATGTATCCTGTAATCTTTTTGATTCTCTTATAAAACCAATTTTAACATATAATGCTGAAATATCATACATGGATACATATCAATCTTATTATAGAGCAAAAGGCAGATTAAAATCCCAAAACAAAGATATAGATAATTTCCAATATTTGGATAAGACTCTCTTCGAAAAGGTTCATGTTAATTTCTGTAAATATATTTTAGGTACTAAAAAAACATCTGCTAATTTAAGTGTTAAAGCTGAACTTGGTAGACAACCATATAAAAACACAAGCAATTCTTTATTGGGCTAGATTAAATACTGAAAACATAAACCCATTGCTAAAAGAAAGTTATACATGAAGTAAACACCTTGATTCACAAGGAGTTTATACTTGGTCCACTTTTATAAAAGATTCAACACAAGAAATGAATATTGATATACAAAAAGTAATTTCCTGTCAAATATGGAACGAGTTAACAAACTAAAGACTTGGATTAAGAATATAACAAGTAAATTTTATTCAGAACTACTGGAAAATAAAATTAATAGTTTGAACGAAAAAAACAAACTTTTTTTTACAAAAATATTAAAGTCAAACAAGACCAAGAATTTTATCTAAAATATCACAATTTTGAAACTAGACGTTCATTTACAAAAATTAGAATTAGTGACCATAATTTGCTCATTGAGAAGGGCAGATATCTAAAAAAAAAAATACCTCGAGACAATAGAACATGTCCAACTTGTAAAACCTTAGAAGATGAAAATCACTTTCTCCACCACTGTCAAATTAATAATGTTTTACGTATAAAACTTTTTAATGACATGGCAATAGATAATCCTATGTTTCCAAATCTATCTGATACTGAAAAACTAGTAGTCCTACTAAATCCTTCTAATATAAACCAAGTGAAAAAAACAGGTTCCTTTATAAAACAGTCTTTAGAGCTGAGGACAAGGGACTCTTAGTTAGTTTTACTTGTATATATATAGATATGTGTGTGTTCAACTCAGTTATTTTATTGTTGTTGTTACTTTTGTTTATGTCACAAGTATAATGTTACTTATATGACAAATAAAGATTATTATTAAACGATGTTGTTTTTTTGTATGTCTCTAATTTATGTACAATCTTAGGGAGCTACCATTTGATTTTTATGGGGGGCTAGGATGAAAAATTTTGTCCTACCTTTTTTTTTTAGTAGTAATCTCTGTCCTGCCTTTTTATTTTCCACTCTATTCGGTCCTGCCTTTGTTTTTTTTAGTTTATCCTGACTTTTATTTACCTAAATTATCATCCTAACTTTTTTTTTGCAAGTGTTACATCCTGCCTTTTTTTTTACTCCATATCCAGAAATCAACGCCAGTTTGCTTATTTGAATATTATACTAAAGAAATCGGATACGGGTCACGGAAATTACATTAAAATGATAGGGAATTTTGAAAAAAGGTCTGTTTTAATTTTAATTTAAGTGATAGACAGGTTGCCGGGGCAGAAAATGAATATACACAACAATATACACCATTTAAACGAAACATAATGACTGTTGTTGCAAAAATACAGGTTCCTGAGCTATTTTAAAAATCGAAGCGAGAGGCTTTTAACATTGCAGTGTAAAATACAGGCTAAAATGGCTGAAACGTCAAATTTGCAAACTTCGTGTTGAAAATTGGCTTACAAGGTCTTTACAAAAACAGGTTGCCGGGGTGAAATTTGAAACTTGAATTTCCAAAGAATAAGCAAGTCCAAACCTTGTATGTGTAGTCGTTGAACTCTAGGTTCCCACGTAAAATTAAAATGTCACTATTTCAAGAAGAATAAACTCACGAAAGCACGAAAAATTCACTAAATTCGCGTTCATTGTTTTGATTTTGACCGCCTGACAACTTTACGGAAATATCAAAATGATTTTAAATAAGGACTCTGTGACGGGCAACTTATAATATCCGTGTTTTAAAGATTTTAATGATATCAAGCCTATCAAGCCTATCAAGCCAGTCCAGTTCAAACTAATATCACGTGGTACAATTTTCATTTACATATTATGAATATTAATTAGCAAAACCACTACTCATTTCTGGCTATGAAATTTCTCTCCTGCCTATTTTTCAAATTTCATACTAGCCCCCCCCCCCCCCCCCCCTAAAAATTAACGGGTAGCTCCCTTATGTACTTGTATGTAATGTCATGAAAGCTCTTTATAGGGCCCATTAATTATTCTTATCAATCTATTTACAACTGACTTTACCACAACAATCTTGAATCTCATACAAATTAATGACCAAACACTTGTAAAAAGTAAAATCACAAAAATATAGAACTCCGAGGAAAATTCAAATGTCAAAATCAAAAGCTTAAACTCATCAAACGAATGGATAACAAATAGACGAGCCACTCTTTAAGTTAAAAGAATTATTTAAAAAGTGAGACATTTGAAGACACAAAAAAACATCTTTTTAAAAAGTATTTCAAGACAGATTTTGACATTAAAATAACAAATATCAAACATAATTGCAATACAAACAAAGAATAACTTAATTCCATTGTTTACACAAGTTCCCATTACGCCTTAGTTAATTCTTTTTAACCTAAAAAATTGTACTGAGGCGAAATAGGATTAATTTTATATAATAATTTTGACAGCTAAGGCGAAATGAGAATAAGCCCAGGTATTTTAAAAAGTACACACACATCTGTTTAAAAAAACAAAAAGTATGGTCTTTTCAACAACAAAGCAAAAGCCTGAAACATCTATACTTGTATATAAAAACAAAAAAATAGAGAATGTTTCAGAATATCCTTACTTGGGTCTGCTGATTAAATCAAATGGTAATCTTAGTCATAGTACAGCTGAATTAACAAAAAAGGCAAAAAAGGTTTTGTTCTCTATTAAAACATATACTAATTCTCTTGGCAGCCTTCCTATCAGAGTGTCAAATAACTTATTTGACACCTTAGTGAGACCTATATTGACTTATAATTCTGAAATAACATATTTGGACTCATATATAACATATTTCAAAGCTAAAAAAAGAGCTTTGGTTTCTGGAAAAATTGTGGACCCATTTAATTTTATTGACAAGACTCCAATAGAAAACTTGCATCTTGGGTATTGCAAGTTTAGCCTTGGCACTAACAAGAGTGCCTCAAATTTTGGTACAAGGAACGAATTGGGAAGACTGCCTATTGAATGTCATATAAAAACCCAAACTATTATGTATTTTGCAAGGCTTTTCACCTCAAATTTGAATCCCTTATTACATGAATCTTTTCAATTAACTAAAACTTTGGATTCTAGTGGCACCTATTCATGGTTCACTTTTGCAAAAGATATTCTTTCTGAATCTAACATTGATATAGATAGACTAAAAACCTGTGATAATTTAAAACAATTAAAAAATATTAAAAGCTATATTAAACCCCAAATAAACTCATACTACAACAACCTGTTGATAAATAAGTTAACATCTATTGATGATAAAAGTAAATTAAATTTTTATAAAGCACTTGAGCCAAATCTATTGATCAAACCTTACCTCTCTAATCCAAACTTTGAATTTAGAAAATTAATTACAAAACTTAGAATCAGTGACCATTCATTATTAATTGAAAAAGGGAGGCATTTTAAAATTCCTCGCGAAGAGAGACTTTGCAAAAAATGTAAAGTACTAGATGATGAGAAACATTTCCTAATAAATTGTTCTCATAATTCAAATATTAGATTAACATATTTTGATTGCATTAATAGAGAAAGTAATTTATTTGCTAATCTCACTGACAATGACAAAGTTATATATATACTTAACCCATCAACACCAACACAAGTGAATAAACTAGGATCCTTTATAAAAAAGTCAATGGAACTGAGGACAGGGGACCCTTTAATATTTACCTGAATTTGTGTATATATATTGAGTTACTTAGTTATTGTCTTTATTTGTTTTTGTTGTTGTTATATGTCACAAACTGTAAAGTTTATATGGCAATAAAACTTTGAATTGAATTGAATTGAATTTAAAAAATACCGAATTCCGAGGTAAAGGATTTGGTTCACAAAGGGAGCTACCATTTCATTTTTAGGGGGGGGCTAGGATGAAAAAAAGGCAGGACAGAAATTACAGTTAAAAAAAATGCAGGACAAAATTTTTCAGCCTAGCCCTTCCCCCCCCCCCCCCCCCCCCCCCCCCCCTTAAAATCAAATTGTAGCTCCCTAATAACTAATTATATTGCCCATATAAATCTGATTTGTATTCAAATGGGTTTCAAATTTGCTTTTAAAATGTCCAACAGGTTTTAAAAGATTTTCACCAAAATGTTGATGAATTTCAGTAAAGTAGATTTTTTCAACAGGGGCTTGTTTGTTTAGTGGTTGTTCTTTTGTTGGTGTAGTGCATAGGTGGTTTTCGTTTCTCTTTTTGAATATAATTCAGACCATTGTTTTTTCACGTTTGATTTGACTGACACTCAGTCTAAAAAATGTTGGGCCCTTTAAATATCTTGCATTTCCTCTCTCAATGTTATTTGCTGTTAGGTGAGAGCGATGGCTCTGTGTAAAAGGGAGACCTAAGGCTTGTAAATCTGGTGACTGCTTACTTTCTCAAGAATATATTGGAAAAAATGTTATTGCCCAAAAACTTTCCTGAGACGATTCTTTACTCGGAAGTTAGAAAATTTCTAGAGGTTGCCATTCTCAAGTTTCCATACGAAATTATATGAAACTTTCGTGTATAGGGTTTCAGTGTAGTTTAATATGTAACCATTGCATAATTGAGTTATTTAAATAATCAGTATAGGCCTTAAGCTGAACTTTGATAGTGACGTTCTTATTTACTTTTTAACTCCCTGTTGTGCATATGGTCTTGAATGTAGTTAATTTTCTTACAACTTCTGTGTAGTTTTTACGTCATACTTTCACCAAATTACCGGTTGCATTGTCGACCGGTACAAGCACTAAATGCTTGGCAAGTACATTTACTTGAATTTTGTTTTTTAATCATAGACATAGGGGAATTAATTACTCTTTTTTCATTTAGTTACTATTTGTATCAACAAAAGAGGAACAATTAAACTCAAAGATCGAAAATAAACTAACAACGCCATGGCTAAAAATGAAAAAGACAAACAGTCAAAAAAGTATGCAAGACACAACATAGAAAACCAAAGAATAGGTGCAACAATGTTCTGACATTTATTAAAACAGAAATCAAGTGAATTTGAAATTCAAAACAAAGTCCCTAAGCAAATGGCAATATCAATGCTCATACACATACACATAAAACGAATGACATACATATTCTCGACTTAGTACAGCCATTTTCCTATGTAAAAAAATGGGGAATTAAATCTGTTTTTGTTAAGCTAACTAAATCTTTCACTTGTATGACAGTCGCATAAAATTTCATTATATTGACAACGATGGGTGAACAAATCAAACAGATATAATAGGTTAAAGTTTAAAATAGAGATATAGCAGTCAAAATTGTGTTATATCGTAATCGCTATCGAAAAACAAACATAGTTATAAAGAAAATCAAAATACAAAAATACAAAATTGACCATGATAGCACAGTAACATAATGACATAATGTAAAAGTTACGTCAATGGATATAAACGAAAATAGACTTAATGAGTAGGTGTAATAATGTGCTAGTGCAAAGACAGACTACATTAGAGAGTACCACTGATATCCTAAGAACCATATTACACAGCAATGTGTCCATAGCAGCCAACAGTCATTGCACCAGCTTTGCAAGTACAATACCACCCTATTACATTATCTAAGTTATATTCAATCCAGAGGGTATGCACGGCTAAATGTAGGTGCCTTGACTTGATTTGACAGCGAATAATATTATGTGTGTCCTTAACTTAATGATCCTTGTATTAACCTGACTCCCAAACCAAAATGTTCCATTGTAAAATGAGGTGTCTGCGTTATCTGGTAGATTCTCATTGTCAGCTCCCGTAAATTATCTAGTTTGAGGACAGGAATATCTGTTTGATCGATTTAGTTGGTTGACTGGTAGACAGTCCTTTTACGCATCATATTTTCCACCTCTTCCATTACATGTTGTATTTCTGTCTTGGTTTCCCTTACATCTGCTGTGCCAATTGTATAGCTTGTGGATTATGATTTGACAATGGGGGTCTACAATCATTGCAAATAGCACTCACTTTTCTGAAAAAATTACGTAGTGAAAGTGTAATTCCGTATCAAGAAGTCTTCAGAGATTAATTCTTCCGTTAGCACTCTCAACAACCCACCTTACTGTGGTTACAAGACTGGACTCTTCTGTTGAATGTTGGGTCTGTTCTTTTTTTTTTTCTTTTTTTTTTTTTTTTTAATATTTTGGCATTTCAACATGCAGCCCTTGTTTTGCGAGGAACTCTGTTGCATCTCGAAACTCTCTATCCACAATAGCAAAATCGTTCTCCTGAATCCATTTCTTATATTTCCTCATTTTTCTTAAGATGTGTTTTGTAATAGACGCGTCATTGTTTTTACTGTCAGAGCGGTACGATCCCAAAACAATTAGGATGTAACCATCGGAGGCAACTATAACCATCATTTTCACAAGAGGACGGTGTTTGTGCATGCTAAAGCATACTCTTTGAAAATTATAATTTGAGCTTTTCTGAATGTAATATATGTGCCGTCTAAAACCAGAAAAACTAAGAGCACTGTTTTTATTATTAGAAAATAAGTTATCAGCTAATGGCGTCTTATTGAAATAAGTTGTATGTTCAATATGCTGGAACACCAAAAGGTTCGGAACGCAGTCGGTCATTAAATCATTTTTAGCATAAAGAACAGAGCTTAGAATTTGGTTATAGTGTATAAAGAATAGTATTTGAAAGTCCGGTTCTAAAATTAACTAGTAAAATTCCTAAGCATGCTTTAACAGATCGGACGGAAGGGTTTCGTAAAGATGACAATCTAGATGCAATATCAGTAAACTGTGCTTTGGTTATACCTGTCATATTATAGTAGTCCTCATCAGAATTGAAAGAAGGTTGGTCAAAATTAATGTTTGAGGTTTGTTTCAATAAAGTAGCTCTTACATTTTCTAAGATGGTAAGAATATCTGTCCGGTTAAAGTATGACCAATCATATTTTGCCTGAATTTGCATAACGTGAAACTATGATTATGTAAATGATAAAAACTACATCTGGCATTCGAATCAATAAAAGTGCCTTTGAGAATAAAAGCTTGTGTCCTTGCTTTCAATGGCACACACATAGCTTAACTCTGTTGCTGCCTTTTCTTTTACATGCAATATTTGTGGATAGTTGTGTTGAAACGAATTTGTAGGTGGATATTGTTTACCTCTGAAGAATTTTGGTCAGAAGCATAGTCAAACTCAGTTTCGTCATACGTGGCAGCCGTTTGGTATTAGAAGCTTTGACTATTTATTTGAAAGTAACCCTGCATTTCGAACGATTTACTTCTTTTTCTACAATGCAGCGTCCAGTAATTTTTTAAGCATATTTTCTCAAAACTGGATTTATAATCGGTCTTAAATGTTTTAACCGGATATTATTAAATATAACGATGGGTCATCGAAACTGCTTTAAAAATCTGTCCTAGGAATGACTGGTTTGAATATTACCGTGGGCCATGGGTACGCTCACATTTTAAAATGTACAGAACCTTCGATAAATTACCATTTTCCAACATTTTTCACTTGGCAAGGGTCTTTACAGCATCTGTACATGTATAAAATCATGATACGATGGCAAATAAGGTGGTATGTATGAAATTATAGGTGTCAAAATGCAAAGAGATTTTACTTTTTTGTTCGATAGATTAGTTTATATTTTTTTTCAGATTTAGGGGTCCGTTTGCTGTTATTTGTGCTACGATTTTTATGTTTAAAAGCGTAAAGGGTTATTTCTTGATGACGTTTTTTTAATTTCACATGGGAAATGGTAATTACAGGATTTAAAAATCAAAAGGTTTTTTTAGAGTAAACAGTTTTACAATATTTCTGAACTCTCTTTCACTCTGGTCCGAGTCTTTGTTAATCTAACGGACAATTCCTTTTAAGTGTGTAACAAAAACAAACGGCAAGATACATAGAAACGAATTATTTGATAACAACTGCGCATGCTATATTCCTGACTTCATAGAGGAAATTGTAAGACAAATGGTGGATTTAACTTGGTCTTATGGCCAGCCGAACACGTATTACAGCATTATTACGGCCTAAAATAGATTAGTTTGCGGTTGGCACACTCTTTTTTCCAATATCTCTTAAAAGTAGTTAAAGTAAGAAATGAATAATCAAAGCGAATATTGTTAAAAAGTAAAAGCAATAACGAAAAACTCACAAATAATGCATAAGTAATCAACTTGACGACCCTTTTAAGTACATGAAAAATATTCAATGCGGAAATATCGGTAACTTAAACAAACAATATCATTCTGCGTCAATGGATGCACACATACCATGAAAGCAAGTTGAACGTACATTATGTACTTCACTTGCTGATATAAATCATTTGACCGTCCAACATTCTAATATTGGTTGCTGTCCTTCAAAGAAGACGTCATATAGCAACATCAAAAGGAGTACAAGAAGAATTTTATAGAATAGAAATGATGCCATTATTACTGGCTATTGCTCTCAACTATGAGAATTGAATACAAACAACATGATTATAACCGTTTCCAATAAATCTGTAAATTCAAAACGAAGATTGTTTGTTAATAGATAATGTCACCATAGAATGCTTGATGCCATATATTAACCCTACGATTGGATGCATAGATCCACAATAAATCTCTGTATTTGTGACAAATTTAAGTAAACGAACGTATTTGGCACAACTTTTTGGAATTTTGGGTTCTAATGCTCTTCAACTTTGTATTTATTTGGCTTTTTGAATTATTTTGATCTGAGCGTCACTGATGAGTCTTGTGTAGACGAAACGCGCGTCTGGCGTTTAAAATTATAATCCTGGTACTTTTGATAACTATTTACCAATCTCTGATATCTGTATCCCTATTTTAAAAGTTCGTTTGTAAGGGAAAAAATACGATTATCAAAATCCTATACTCTATTAATTAAAACAGAGCATTCTTTTCTAATAGGAAATCGATTCTGTTGTATTTTATTTATAAACGATCGCGAATCACTAATAAAAAACAATATTCAAAGTAAGAGATCGAATTCAATATTAACCATACACAGATCTTCTGGTCTTAGGTGTTATGTTTATTTTATCTTGATATAAAATTTATCTTCCGGTGTATCTCTTTTGTCTATTATAATAACATTTCCGAAATTAGTGATTTGTGGTGTATTTTAGATTATATCTTGTGTTTTATTGGTTTATATTTTACAAGGTTGTCAAGTGATAACCAAATATTGTTGCTGGCACATTATGAACTAATTTGATAAATGACCGTCTTCGAGATATTCCCATTTGGCAAGTTAATTAACCAGTCTAAAGCTTTCACATGTTTCGCGGTTGTTCTTCCTAACTTAAAGACAGTTCAAACGCGATATCGACAGTTAACGATACCAGTGGAGAACCCTGCAGTTGATCGATATGTGTCGGAAAGAATTATTGTAAAACATTTAGTCATTATCAGAAAATGCATGTACTATAGAAGTCATACGACATAAAAACGTTAGATTATTCAAAAAGTTACACAGAATTCTTGAGATTTTTTAAAACTGGATGAATGCAGGAAAGAAGTGACAATGAGTTACACAAGGTAGGGCTATTTTATAAATTTTTTCTGTAGTTTATTTTTTATGTTTTAAGTTTTCTGACATAAGGAAAATTAACTATTTCAAAGATAATATGCGTAATATTATAGCATATAATAGAACATCGAATGAGCAATTGATGATGACAGGACTTAATTATGTAATATTAATATTTTAATGCAGAAATGATGATATAATTAGTACTTGAGGTTAACAGCATTCCAATCGTGTAATGTTTCTGTTTTGTATATAATATATATAGCGTTTGGTATTTTGCTTACAGTAAAACTGCAGAAGTGCAATAAAAAGCCCTGATGACTTTTTTTGCACCATTTCGATTTCCCATCTCACTTTAGATCTAGAATTCTTACGATACCTTCAAAGTGGTGCTTAAAGCTTCGTGCAAAACCATTCCTGTGTTGAAGCATTTTTCAAAACAAATGTTGGAATCATTATTAACTTTTATTTTCAATCAACTTATTTGTAAACTCATTTCCTTCAAAATACGAGTTCTTAGAGATTTTAAATTAATATTTGTTCAGTCATGATTCGTTCCCTGTATGCGTGGTCAGTTTTGGACTACACTGCTACTGCATTTCTATCAAATACATGAACCATTTAGAAAAGATACATGCATGTGTAATAGGAAAAGTTTAAAGAAAATCATTTATTTGAAAGAAAACAGCGCTTACTTTTTTCTTTGGTTTGTATGTATTATTAAGAGAATCTATAATCTTAAATTGATTTGGCCACTGTGTTCAGGCAATTTGGTTATACTTCATACTTAACTTGACTGGTAAAAACTGGATGACGAATTGTATTGGTGACAAAACATTGAACAGTCTTTCTCTCATGGCGCATTCCTTCCTATATGATTTAACCTACAACTATCAAACAAATCATGCCTGTTTTGGTCTTAAATATGATATTCATTCCCAATATAATACGGAAGTTAGGGATTATTTCTGTCCATGTTTGACATACGAAAGTATGGTTACCCTATAAAGGGTGTAAAGATCCAGAAAAGAATAAGAAGTTTGTCACCTAATTTAAGTGCTTACATTTATACGATGAATTTTGATACACTTCTAGATTATTTTCGTACACAGCAATTTGAGTATACATGCTCTAGATCTCTTACATTTTGTTTTAAAAAAACACTACAGGCAATGATCTGCAATGCGTCTTCGTAGCTACATTTGTAATATGATCTGCATGAGGTAGGCAAACAAAATTTGATTAATCATTTAATGGAGATATGCAGATGTCGAAGTTCTATAACAACCAGGTGCTACAAGAGTAGCGCATGTGATCTTATTTTATGTTTCGAATTATCTCCATTGCGAGTAAAATCAAACACCTAAGGTGTGTTATGAACTGCCAGAAACAGATACTTGAATTTAGCATTTGTTTCTTCAAGGTCCTTCAAAAACATGCATAATTCAAGTATCTATTCCTGGTAGTTCATCACACACATTAGAAATAAATGAAAAACTTCAAGTACTTTGGTATCTGGTAAGTAGCGTCTTAAATCACTTGTGAAAGGTAATCAAGATACTGTACAAATGTGCAACCATGCTTTGAATTTGTAAATGGTGCTTTCCTGAACAACTAATTGAATATTATAATAGAATACGTTTTTATTTGTTTAACGCTTGAAGTAATGGAACTTATTGTTCTGCAAACATCTAAAATTGACATTTTTACTTAAATTGTTTTGGAATTGTGTATGCAAGGTTTTCAGGAGGTACATTAATAACGAATATTGCACTTGTAGATGGGGGGACTAACGTTCAAGTACAAAAATTCCATCGAAGCATTTCATAGACTTTATATCCATGTATAATGACAATTGAAGACAACAGATTTTAAACAAACAAACCTTTAACGCTTGCTTAAACCTCAACGTGAGGAAAGGCTGTTTACCGGATGAAAAAGAAATTGCAATAATACTAATATAAAACTTTTTATTTGAAAGATTTTTAAGTTAAAATAAACTATAAAAATGAGGCAATTTTTAAGATAAATTAAGTTACTTCAAATATAGTATTCTTCTGTTTGTACTTATTTATTTAATTCTTTTTAAATTTGTGATCTAATGTAACAGTAAATTATTAACCTAACCGTCAATATTATCATTAAAGCAAGAAACGAGGATTAAATTCTTCTTAGTCTACTTGGCACTTTGAAACAAGCTGCATGGATACAAATGTGATGCGATAATTACAAATAAACGTGTTAGAAAGATTGTCTTGCTTGTTCAAATGTTCAATGGATTATTTGTTTGACATGTTTAATTTGTTTGTTTTATATAGCTGTCGCTCATCACTGCTATCAATTGATATTGTTCGTATTGACAAGTTTATATTTAAAAATAAATAACATTAGTTTTATTCCGGATTATATTATCTAATTTAAAAGGTAATTTAAAAATGACTTCGACGTCATTGGTTCATAGAGAAACGAAGAAAACCCAAAACTGCATGTTATTCAAGATATTGATTCATTTTATGAATGACTTCAAATACATGTATCAATATAATATTGATTTCATTTGTAGGATTTTAATTGTCCTGAACATGCATGCAATATTAGCCACTGGACGTTACGCTACACACGCAATCCATTCAACATATTTTTCTATCTTTATTTCATGAGCAAAGATAACCAGTGTAATTCAAAGTTACATTTCGAAATTATACTTACAGTAAAGTTTGTTTTTCACTTCCTCTTTATTTTTGGGGATACAAGTATGAATTGATTCGCAAGTCATAATATAAAATACAATTGAACTGGATGATATCACACTTGTTATGCTTACACTCTTCATAGCGTTGTCATATGTAGTTCAATAACAGTTGAACATGAAGGAATCAGAATATATAACAACAAATTAAATTTACATTTATAATGCTCTTTCTTCCATTTTCTGCGAACATCATTGAAGACAAATGTAATGTTTCCTCTACTTATATTTTGCTCTTAATGTGTATGCGCACCACCACCGATGGTAGGGGTGGACTTCTTGTTTCATAGAGCACCTAACATGTCCGGAGGTAGGGTGGACTGCTTGTGTTAAAGAGCGCAGAGCACTTCCAGTGGTAGGAGAACCTCTTGTTTCATGCAGCTCAGAACACTTTTAGGGGTAGGGGTGGACTTGTTTTATAGAGCGCTAAACATCTATCTTTTGTTAGACAAGAAAATGTCTAATTTTGAATTGACTTACAGCTTATCTAAGCTCGTGATGATTTATAGTTTTCACTACTGTATGTAGCCTGGTATCCTGGTCCAAACTTTACGCCGCGTTAATCTACTGTCGAACAGTGAGCCATGATACTATAGTTATTCGGTACATGTAGACGATTGTTCATTGCGAATTCAGTTTATTATGTATCTGTTAGTTTGGCAACTCTTTAATGAGTATTCATATTTTCCATTGACTTAATGAATGTACATGTAAGTTTTTATTTCTAAAAATCGTGCTATTGGTACACAAATCAATCCGTCAAAATTGGCCTTACAATTTACATACTAATACCTAGATTCCGCATTTAAATATTTTCTAACACATGGGAGATAAAAAATGTGTTTTCAACTTCCGATTATTCGTTGAATTAGACAGATTAGGTTTCTCATTAAAAAAAAACGTCCATCCTTACAGATCCTAAAATGTACCTATTAAATTTATTGTTGACTTGTTCACGTAAAATGCATCAAACGCTTGCCACTGGACGTTTATCAAACAACAATAACAATAAGTCAATAATTATATATGGGAAATCTGGCAGATGTGCATTACGTTTAAGATTGAATGATTTGGCAAAACAAAACGACAGATGCTTATAATCCACAGTTTATTGTGATCCATTGTGTTAAATGCCCGAGGTTAAATGACATGTCTTATTTAGTTAGACAGTCCGTAAAATATGATGCATTTAACAGCAATTTGTATTTGCTGGAACAATAACGATATATTTTCCATTTACAGATACTTTGCATTTTGGATCAATACTAGTATTGTTGTTTCAAATGTTTGAATACGGTCTAAATTCGGTTGAAAAAAATAAAAAAATATCAAAGGAGACATTGAAAGACTTAATCCAAAGAAGATAGGCAACGTTATAAGCAGTTGATGCGCAACATGTGCCACTCTTCATCTTGTCAACGATGTGTTATTGACATTCAGATGAACTCTGGTATCAAGATACCAATTAATGCATTCTTAAGTGATGTCGTTATCCTTCGGAAGTCACTTAAGAATTATTGCATAATTATTAATCATACAAAAATAATGACAGATGATGATTTTTTTTCATAACAGAAAGGTTATATCGTTAATCTCTGCTGGTTTATAATCGTAAAAACATGTTACACAATCTATAGAAATTTACTTTCATTGCTTCAAGACAAAAATAAATTATTGGTATATTGTCCTTTATATATACGACAAAGATAGATTGTTAGCACGTTGTCCGTAAAAAAAAAACCAATAAATACGTCCTTGGTATAGTGTCCTTAAATAAGACAAAACTAGGTTGTTGATACATGTACGTTGTCTACAAGGAACAGTTGAATAATATGGGAAGTTGTATTTTTTTTTAAACTAGGTGGAATAAATACTCCATTCATTGAGTAACTAGCAAATTCTCTAAATTCTTTATTAATTCTCTAAATTCTTTATTAATTCTCTAAATTCTTTATTAATTCTCTAAATTCTTTATTAACAATACGCGTAATACTTTCTTAAAATTCATTAAATATGATATTATAATACGAAAGAGTTGTACAGGATTTAAACCATAAAATGAGGTTTTATTCTGCGATTCCCTATATGAAGTCCCTTTTGTTTACAGCAGAATTCAGCAGCATTTCATTTGTTCAGCTCCAACCAAATTTAGACTATAAAAACACATATCTGTGGTAAGTTTTTTTTAAAGAAATGTAAGTGGTAAGAAATATAGTCTACAATAGAGTGATATAAGATATTTTCCACTTTTTGGAACTCGTCAAATGTCACGTATCTCAGAACAACTTGATCAAACCACACATGACATATCATTTTAAGTTGTTCTTTATTGAAGCTATGAAACATAAGATAGTTTTCAGAGTAAGCTGAAAAAAAGTAAATCAGACAAATATTGGTATTCTACTAATCAAATTTACTGTTCGCTAGAATCCGTACTGTGACCTTTATTGCGTCGTTATTTGTTAGTTAACAATTTAATAAATATCTAACTGGTAGGTAATTGTACAGCAATGAGAAAGTTGATTTGCAATCATTCTTCACAGTGGGAAAAATCAGATCCGTGATACATTGTGATTTGGACTGAATTCCAATGAAGTGCTTTAAAGGATGAAGGGTCGATCAAAAAGTTATTAGGAGTCTTAAGTACGTTCACTTTCAGTTCAATGCCTAATTAATTTCTTTGACCTTATATTGAATAGACCATCGATCTAAAATGTGTGTAAATTCAATATAAATATATATCTAGGCTAAAGACATTTTTAATCTTTATGATGGTAGGAGGGGTGTATTTCTACATCTATTATCGTAAAATACGCAGAAAACTCTCCATCTGGAATATTATTAATTAAGCCACTTTTGAGACAGAATTTCAAATTATTTGGAAGATTTTTCATTTAAATGAAGAGAGGAATATTTAATTTTATCTTATTATTACGACTGTTTTACAACAAAACAGACAGACATGTTTTTGATTCTAAACATAAAAATTATATGATAACGTATGATAACTCAGATAATTTAAATATTTTTACAGTTCTTATTGAGTAGGCCTAACAGTTCTTCATCTAAATAGAATCACACTTGGAAATCCAATAGTTTCTTCATGTTGTTTTATTCGTTCTTGTCCTGAATATGCGTGAAATAGTCAGATGATGTTCAGCGAAAAACAGTACAGATTATTTGGTTTTAATTGTTTTGCTGTGTAGCCTTAATTTTTACCCCCGAATCTCATTTTCTTAATCTAAATAAAAATAAGTTTAATCCATTGTCAAATGCTCGGATATATGACTGCATTTCCATCAATATTACTTTTCGCAGACATCCATTGAAAAAATACTTTTATCAAAAGACAAGGACTACATGTATACCTTAAATAATTACCTAGGTTCTAATCATCATTGTCATTATAGCAGAAACAAACAAATGTCGAGATGTAATAAAAGACATTATTTAAGGGAGCCACCATTTGATTTTTATTGGGGGGGGGGGGGGGGGGGAGCTAGGATGAAAAATTTTGTCCTGCTTTTTTTTTTAGTTGTAATCTCTGTCCTGCCTTTTTTTTACTAGTGTATCCTGACTTATTTTACACAAATTGTCATCCTGCCTTTTTTTTTACCAAGTTGCTCATCCTGCCTTTTTTTTTTTTAACTCAAAACTCCTGTCCTGCTTATTTTTCATCCTAGCCCCCCTAAAAATCAAATGGTAGCTCCCTAACTTAATTCCTAATTCATATAAAGAGAATTGCCAAAAGGCAGTGGCTACGTGCTGGTCTCCTCTAAACGTAGAAATCATTCATATAGATCTCTATACAGTTTACGACATAAACCTTATTCATTCAAAACATAATTATTCAAAGTGCTCTCTTACAACAATTAGTTGAAGCAAGTTCTTTCTGCTTTGATTGACACCTGAAAGATATAATAAGGGAATTAAGGTAATTATGTTTCTACCAGCAAATCATGTTCTGGGGAAGTCAGCAGCGACAAAGAGTAATTTAATTTTATATTCAGGAAAGAAGTTGGCTTTCGATCTGTGAGTTTGACTGACTCTCTGGTTTCTTATGTTCCTCTTTTACAAACGTACATTTGATGCTGCTGTTGGTGTCCTTTCTTTAATCTTTATTTCAGCCGCAAGGACCTTCTAATTTAGCAATTATTTGGCCTTTTGAAGATGGGAATCAGTGTTAAATGCAATAGTATTTGTAGCTAGTATCGCATTGCCATACATTATTTCAGTTGTCACCCTGTTTGACAGAATAAATAATTGTACCTTATATAACTAAATGAATAATTGTACCTTATATAACTATATAAAACAGAGTCCATTAGATGGTGACTACAACGTTATTTCACTTGTAACATTTCCAGAATTGCGCTTTCTAATTTTCCAATATATATAATATATTTTTGATTATTCTATATTGTATTTTTCGAGTAGACGCCGAGTTTAATAATATATCAAATTATTTACTGAAGATTGATTACGTAACTATTTAACTACCAGACTGTGGCAGAATTATTTGAATAATATACAGCTGATAAAGTTGGAGTCAATGTTCTTTTTGTTCTTATACCAAAAGTGCATGGAGCAAATTGACTTATGATTGTATAAATACGTCTGTTGTATCGACTTAAACAAACTTAGCCATATTGTTAATATACAAATATACAACAAGAATATGGCTATTTTTAAGAACTACTTAAATAAAGTATTGTGTTACAGTTTACTTCCATGTCGCGTGGCATCAGCCAACTTTTTTTATAAGTCTGCATGTGTGATATAATTAGTCTGTTTAAATGTTATCCGAGATGAAATTTCATTACTTTATAAGATAAATGACTTTGATATCAGCCTTTATCAAGTCTAGTCAATATATTTATTAGAGAAATGATTTTAATTTCAACGCTTTTTTTTTATATAAAATATGCAACTTGTCACGCCAGTAGAAAGCTGTTAACAGTAATTAAAATGGAACTTTGGCAAGCAACAGCGACATTTTCCTTCAAAGCTAAAAAAAAAATCAATACGGTTCAGAATTTATTACTTCCTTCGTCACAATCTGCTGAAATATATTTTTATTTTTGGTAGTCATTTCATCTTTGTTAAAATAAGATAAAAATTGAGACAAAATGGCGTAGAAGTAAGCAAAAGAGGTGCGAAAGATACCGGAGGGACACTCAAACTCATAGATTGAATATAAACTGACAACGCATGTCTAAAGAAGAAAAAGACAAACAGACAAACAATACTACACAAGACACAATATGACAAACGAAAGACTAAGCAACACGAACCTCAACAAAAACTCTGGGTAATATCAGGTGCTCCGGAAATGTAAGCGGGTACGTCCTGCTCTACATGTAGCACCCGTCATGTTGCTAGTGTTATTTCTTACCCGGTTAATAGTCTAATTCGAAGATGGCGTCCGTAAAATTAACGAAGGGGTTATTTCGACTTTGTCATTCGGAACTCGTGGTTTAATAGCTTCCTTGTGAGCAGCAACACTTCATCAAGATATATCATGATAGGAAATACAAGCCCTAGAATATAGTATCAATTTGGAGATATATACTCCGTATGCAGACGCTGCTGGAATGTTTTGTTACTTGAATGGAGAGTTGTCTCATTGGCACTCATGCAACATCTTCCTATATCTATTAACTGTATCTGTTGTATCCTTTATCTCTAGTTTCGATGGATTAGATGCGTTCAACATAGTCAGCACATTTTGAATTATTTAGTGAGAGAAAATCTCCTTCATAGCGGAAAGTAAAGCTAAATGATATTTTTAACTTCTTTCCTTTCTCCCTAAGACGTTCATGTGTGACATCAGCCTCATACGAACAAACGAACAAACCGGTCAGGAAGATTTATGTACGTTCAAAACAAGAAAAAAATACAAGATGTGCACGCAACAATGGACCACAGAATTGCAGGCTCCTGATAGGCCCACACGGTTTAAAGTATTAAGGAAAGTTTAAAACCCTATCTCTTACTTTGGACCTTGGTGTATAAGCATCAAATGACAACAAACTATAAAAATATGTTGCAAAGGCTTGACGCAGATAGAAACAAAGCACCGAAAACATCCAACTAACAAAAGGATTAGTAACTCGAAATACCACTCTGAGAGTACTCGAATTTACTGTAAGCTAGTTCAAAGCCAATAACAACTTATAAAATAAACATGCATCAAAGAATATGAAAAAACAATCAGTAAAAGGACGCTTGTAACAGTCAGAGAGAGAAAACAATATTTTGAACCATAAATGTGCATAACAATGTCCAAATTTGTATTACAGTGTTAAAATATAATAAAGAAGATGTGCTATGATTGTAAATGACAAGAGACCAAATGACACAGAAATAAACAACTATAGGTCACCGTACGGTCTTCAACAATAAGCAAAGCCCATACCGCATAGTCAGCTATAAAAGGTCCCGAAATGACAAATGTGAAACAATTCAATCGAGAAAACTAACGGCCTAATTTATGTACTAAAAATTAACGAACAACAAATATGTTCATATCAACAAAAGACAACCACTGAATTACAGGCTCCTGACTTTGGACAGGCACATAAATACATATTATGGCGGGGTTAAACATGTTAGCAGGATCCCAACCACCCTCTAACCTGGGACAGTGATGTAACAGTACAACAGAAGAACTAACTATAAAAATCAGTTGAAAAATGCTCAACTCAGATGGATACAAATAGAAATACTAAACGGAGTGGACGTGGCCGGGTACTTGTATATCCCACAACAAAAAGACAACAAGGGGGATCTGGGAGTACTCGTAGTTACTGACAACTAGTTCAAAGCCACTAACAACTAATAAAAATAATCATACCCCTAAGACTAAATTGTCAATCAGTACACATCCAACATCCAATATAGATTTAGTGCAAATAAGTCATAAACTGTCAGAGAAAAGCATGACGTTGTGCAATGTTAAGGTACATGTTTCGACCGATTGTAGATCTATGTATATGTATATGTATATAACAATAATATTTAGTTTTAGTTTGCTGATAACAAAATCAATATTAATACCAATAAAAACATTATTCAATGATGTCTGTCTTTCATAATATATTTAGTGCAAATACGTCATAAACTGTCAGAGAAAAGCATGACGTTGTGCAATGTTAAGGTACATGTTTCGACCGATTGCAGATCTATGAATATGTATATGTATATTAGAATAATATTAAGTTTGCTTTTAATTTATTGATAACAAAATCGTTTGTTCGAATATCGATAAGTTTTTACACGTTGATCTAAATATATCTATTTCTTTTTATGTATAAGTGGATTCTATATTGAGTCACCCCATATATATATATCGTATTAGGTCACTAACACACCTAACGTGTAACGAATTTATCTTACCGACTATCTTCACATGTGGTATTTTGGCTAGCGGTCTATCAAAGTGATCAAATCTTAAATACTTAGTATTAGGATCCTACTTCCATTTGTCTATACAGAAAACAAATGCCAACAATAACAACTTTTTAGCATTAAATTTGTTTTATGAATTTATTTCAATCGTTCATCATTTTGCATGTATCAATTTCTTCGTTTGTTGAATACTTTCAGATTTCTTTGTTTTGTTTTGATATTCCAACAATAACAACTTGTTAGCTTTAATTATGTTTTATGAACTTATTTCAACCTTTCATCATCAATTTCTTCGTCTGCTGAATCCTTTCAGATTTTCCCTCAACACCCTGGTGAATTATAAAATGTTGAGGCATCTTTTTTGTTTTGAAAGGAAAGTAACTTCTTACTAACCCTATATCGTTGCTAACCCTATATTATAACTAACTATGTATTTTTTAGGACACCCTATATCAATTATATATATAGTCATCACGTGTAGTTCATTAACCAATCATATCTCCATAAATCTATAGGAGGTAAGATAAATGTATTTACAAATCCCACATCCATGACTTACAAATATGTAGGTAGGTTAAGCGTTACTGGTGAAGGTTAATCTATTATAAGCACTTTAAATGAATTCAATCCGTTTATATGTAAATAAACTCATCATAGATACCAGGATTGAAATTTTGTATTTGCGCCAGAGAGTAAAAGCTGTTCGGTCATACTTATCGGACAGTACTTAGCGACCATATAAATTTATTTAGTTTGTGAAATAAAATTCTTCCTTCACACAAAAAAAAAGTGACATTGTGAAAACCGGGAGAGAACAATGTTTGCATTTTATTGCATAATTTAATTCTAGGACATACTATAATGTACATATAATATTCCCATATAAATTAGAAAATATATATATTAGAGTACTTAATGAAGCTTTATTATATGACAAGGGAAGGGATGTGATTTTGCAAAACCCTGAAGTAGAAATATTCTTTTGCATTACAGAAAAAATACATAGAATCAGTGAATGTTTGGAACCATTGTACGAGCACTAAGCTTTTACATTTCACTAGAAGTGACATTCTGTTATTTGTCACGCCCCTAGTTATTTTAAAAATACGCCCCTATTGTATTAAACATATTATTCTATCATGTCCAGACAATTGACAGCAGTTGTATATATTAATGAGAAAGACCTTAAATTGTTTTCTGTTTTATACTTTCAACGTGAACGCATTACTATTAAACACCAAAAAAGGATTATGCTAGAAAAACCATATTTTATTTCCATTACTTTATATCATAATGCTTTTTTTTTTTTTTTTAACTATTATTAGTTTGTATGAGTTTGAGGAATTAGAGATTATCCTCTAATTTGAATTTTCCTGCTGGTATTATTGCTATATTATCAAAAGTCGACAGCGTTATATCTATAATCAAAGTATTATTTCGGTACAAATATATCAAAGTCTTTTTAATCGTAAAATCATAAGTATATGATAGTCATTAGTATCAATATCATTTCCATTTAGAAAAGTACATTGTGTAAATGTTATTTACAAAAACAGCAGAAAATTTGTAAGAAACAAGAGAGCTAATGCATCATACAACTACATGGCACTGACAGAACTAGAAATTGATGAGGTTAATATGCTGAACTCTGTCAATTATCTAAATATTCTGTTATTGTTTGTTGTTAAACGTCAATTGCTGTGATTATACGGGAAATTTAACTATTTGCACTGTTCAAGTACCTCTCGATAGAAAGTTCAAGGTCATCTAACTATTACGGATATTCATTATATGAATAATTGTATTAAGTTTGAGTCAATAACCTAGTGGTATTAGAGCATTTAATTATCTCCTGGTATTTGATAAATTGAAAAGCTCACTGGCTAGAATACAAATATACAAGATATATAGAATTTAACTTCATATAAAAAAGAAGATGTGGTATGAATGCCAATGAGACAACCGTCCACACGGTACCACTTGACACAGAAATGAACAACTATAGGTCACCGTACGGCCATCAACAATGAGCAAAGCCCATACCGCATAGTCAGCTATAAAAGGCAACGAAATGACAATGTAAAACAATTCAAACGAGAAAACTAACGGCCTTATTTATATAAAAGATGAACGAAAAACAAATATGTAACACATAAACAAACGACAACCACTGAATTACAGGCTCCTGACTTTGAACAGGCACATACATGCATAATGTGGCGGGGTTAAACATGTTGGTGGGATCCCAACCCTCCCCTAACCTGGGATAGTGGTATAACAGTACAACATAAGAACGAACTATAAAAATCAATTGAAAAAGGCTTAACTCATCAGATGGACAAAAATAAGTGAACGTGACCGAGTACTTGTACACCATATTGGCCGTATCTTCAGTGGTGTTGAAGATCAAATTTTGGATATAGCAATGTACATAAAAAAAACACCACAAAACAGATAAAGAGCACCTATAGTTAATTGCTGATTGGGTAAGTAGGAAGTATTAATGAATCATAACCTGTTTAAGTGATTGTAATGCAAATAAAATGCACTCTAAAGTATACCAAAGGAGTAGGTCCGATAAGGGCCGATTTTGGCCTCAATTTTCAAGTTCATCTGACGAAATATTTTAAACACTTTTTAAACACTTAAGTGTCTATTTCAATTGATTTAATTAGTTTTTGTGAAAGATTTTAACTGATTAAGTCATTAAAAACGCTCCGATTCAAGCTTAATTATGAAAAATCTATCAAATTTACCAAAAATCGTCACTTTTCAGCTGGTTTTTGTCACAAATGAAAGTGGCCGCATCCGTGTTCATCCTCAACCTTTATATATATTATGTATTATCGTCAAATACAACTTGCATTTCAATATAATGAATGAACACGAATGCGGCCACTTTCATTTTTAGACAGAAACCGTCTAAAATTTATCTAAAATGCTAATTTTGTGAAGATTTCAATAATTTAGCATGACTTTATGATGCTAGTACCCGATATATGTGCATTGTATTGTCAAAAACAGCCCATATTTATGTAGCAGAATCATTTTACTTTCCAATAAATAGCTTCATGATTACATTATCACAATTTTGTAAAACTGCTATATTTTGGGGCCAAAAAGGGGTCTTACTGAACCTACTCCTTTTGATAATTCATCGAGACAAACAATGCATTCCGTGAAGCATCTCACAGCTTGTTTCTCTTCAGTCATAACACTTTATATGTAAGTGTACCTTGTCATGGTTGTGAAATTTCCCAAGTTATGATTGATTTTTCATTTTCTGATGCCAAGCATTTTGAACCTTGCATGGATTCAGAACAGATGACATACCATTTTTAGTAACTGAGCTTTTACTGCAGTTTAGTATTGATCTATAATTGTGATACTTAATTAAATGCGTTTTGATGTCAAAAGTAAAATCACAAAAATATTGAACTCCGAGGATAATTCAAAACGAAAAGTCCCTAATCAAATGGCAAAATCAAATGATAAAACAAGGGATTACACAAAATACCACACAGTTCATGATCAACCGACCATTTTTATAAAAAGTCCTTAATGTTAGACATGACCATTAATATTGTTTCACTGTTTTCTACATGTTTTGACTCAAACAAACTCGCTAGTGTTTCTGTGTCAGTAATATGGTCATCTCTTACTACTGAATTGAATTTTATCAGTAACAATTTGTCGAAGTTGCTATACGATGTCAGCGCTTTTCAATGACCAAATAATGCAAATTGATATGAAGAAGACTCTGTTGGTATTGTTTGGTTGCTATGACAATGACGTTCACCTTATATCTCTTTTTATCCAATTTGCTCATTCCCTTCCATGTTAACTCGCTATACTGTAAATAGGACACTAATTCGCTCATTATCAGTAGTTCAGTCAATACATAATTGAATTCAAATATAAATTTTTGAGATGTCAGAAGAGATTCCGTACGACCAACATCGATTTGTAAGGTTCTCGTTTAAATTGTTTCTCTTCGTCAAATAGGACATTAATACATTACTAGACACCAAAGATGACTTAACAGACGGCGATAATTAGAATAATTGCATATTGTACTGTAGAATGGCGGTCGATGATCTAATAAGTCAATCGTATTACTTTTGATTATAGAATAATTTGTGGGAAAACTGTTTCACGAGACTATTCTTTTCTCGCAACAAAATCATGTCAAATATAATTTCCTGTTCCATAAAACACAGTTCAAAAATGGTAACTTGTAATTAACTTTAAAGGTCGCTATACTGTTAAAGAAAAACACTTTTAATCAATTAAAAGTAAATTGATGGTTTTATCTTATTCCTTTTTTTTTTCTTTTTCAAAGCTGTAAATGGTCGAACCGGTTTGACATGTCGCTATGGTAACTTTGGAAATTATAAACTAGTAATTTAACACACGCTTTAGTTATTTTGGGGTTTAACCGAACAGTTTAATTAAAAATTATTCCAATTGATTTAACATTTAGAGTAAGATTAAGAACTGTAATTAAAGTTAATGTAATAGTTTACCTAAAAAAAAATAGCTATTCATCAGAAATGGAAAAAAAATCGGAAAATACTATGCCGACATCCAACATGCGTATATGCTTCGAAACAGAATGTACTTGCAAAAGAGGTGATTGAATGTCACAGCATTCCAACTGTCAAAACATAATATGATGTTGCTTTAAACGAGTAACGTGTATTTTCATCAAGTTTATTTAAATAAATAATTACAAATTCATGTTTCAAATGTTTCAATATATTTCTTCTTTTTCTCTCATTCTTACTCTTACATTGACTGGAAGTATAGAAACATGTTAAACCCACGATAAAGAAAGCTCTCGGGCGTCTGTTTAGCCGTGTGGATGTAAAAACACACACGAATTAGTTTTTTGTTAAACTCGTGTAAGGACAGTGGCACGTGTAAACGCGACATATTGCAAAACACTGCCAAATCTAATCAATCCACTTTGCATGACCTACCAATTCGTCTGCTCCTGAATAAGGATGAATATATGCCATTTGATATCAATCAATCAATTCAAAAGGGTAACACTTTATATATCAGTTGATTATGTTTATAAGACACATGTATCTCTATCCAGATTTTGTTAGAGACCTAGTTTGTAAGTTTCCCCGTCAACTGCATTTTTAGCTCTCAATTTACTTTTCAAAGAAGTTGTAGGTGGCAAGACGAAATTAGTATCATTTACTTTGTCAACATCTTTAACCTCATGTTTGTATCAATTTACGGATGTTCATTTCCTAACTTGTCAATTTGCTACTATAATTATCAAGTTATATAATCCGATTATTTTTCCACAAGTCTTATTTAACCTTTTACATGAATGTTGTTTATGTTTAAAAGCCAGAAAAGCTTTAATTAGCATAATTTAAACAATTTAAACTTCTATGTCATTTGGTCTCTAATGAAGAGATGTATCATTGACAATCATACCACATCTTCTTCTTTTATATGGTACAAAAAAGTTAATTCTGTTGTATGAGAAATTGTAATGAAAGTGTGACGATTCTTATACTTATTTAGGAATTATAACTCACAATGACTTTTTAGGCAAAAAAGATGTCGTTTTCTGCAGAAAAAAATAATGAACGTTTACTTACCTATTGATATTAAGCTAACGGGTTGAGCACTCTATATATTTTTATATTAATAAGAGTTTTGGCGTTCTAATAAAACCGAATAATAAAAAAAAATAACCTGCGATCAGCAAAAATATTCTTTGGATTCGGAACACTACATCTTATTTTATGATTCACGATTTATTGGGTCATATTTATTTGAATATCTTAACCTTATAGATCTAAAGAAGACCTCTAGATCCGATAAAGCTGAAAGCAACCTTACAAATATCCTACAAGGACTTATTATTAGATTACATGAAAACAATCCAACCAAACTCATGTGACCTCATTTGTATGATCCATTTTTAATTAAGAAGGTATTGGCTGTATCTGGAACAATGTAAATATTGACTGGTTTGAAACACTGTAAAGATTGCATCACAAAGTATTGAGAATAAAAAAAAATGACATGTTTAACATATTTTTAAAATAACTGCAATATCACTTTTTTTATCTTTGAAAACACGGTTTAACATGACAGTGACTCTTTCTGAATTAAACAAATGAGTTCGAATTTTCAAAATTAAAAAAAACCATGATCTCAAATATTCTTTTCCCTTTGTATTTTTTTTCGGCGAAAAGCATTAGTTTGAAATTGTCAAAAGTTAATTACATCTAACTCTCAATGCAGCAACTGTATAAGACTATGATAAACGAGCTTGAGCTCGATAAACAGGATGAAGGCATACAGTGTGATCTGAAGCATCCTTATCTTTTAAAGGTAACAATGTTATAATAGTGGTAACGATCGCTAACAATAACTAATACACCAATATCTTTATTGCCGGAACTATTTTCATTTTCCCGATTTGGATTGATAGCAATCTGATTGTACTAATATTAGTGGTACATTAAATATATAACTTTTTAAAATAGTGCTTATAGATTAGAATCATCTCACTTCAATGTCCGGTTAATAACCCGGTAGCAGGCTCTAGAATGATAAAGTGTATATGAATTACTGTGTGTTATCATATTGGAATGTCGATCAAGAATTCATATTTAATAAATTTCTTTTATCTGCTAAATATTTTTTAACGTAATAAAGCGTTTTAATCACCATCAATTTTGTAATGGTTGCAGGTCTAGTACTATAACTGTCAATATAGATATAGAAGTTCTGTGCAAAATATTTAATGTATTATAAAAAATAATATGTTTGATTGTATATTATTTCCTTGAATTTTAAATGCATAATGTAAATCTAATCATTTTTTTAAATTTGAAATATGTACCGTTTTAAGTGTCACTTAAACACCGCTAACTGCAATCAAATATCTAATTTAAAAATTCACAATGTTAACATATGTTCATTTTAGATAAAATAAATTCATGATTTTTTAAATTAATGTTTGTGTCGTTTGGTTGCTGTTTCATTAATGTATACAGAATTTCCCCTTTAATTAAAAAAAGGTTGGTTTATTATAATTAATATTTAAAAATTGTATTCTTTCTCATAATCTTTTGCCTACAATATTGAATTCCCAAAATGACATTTCTTAATATGCATATTTCTTGAAAATTGTTCTCGCTCGGACTTTTTTAGTGCATTAGTTATAAATGGTGTGTCAAATTTAACGTAAAGTCCCTTTACAAATGGCAAAATCAAAAATTCAAAACATCAAACGATGGTCAAAGCGCTGTCATATTCCTGCCTTGGTACCTACAGGCGTTTATTTTTCTTATGGTGAAAATGGTGGTTTAAACCTGATTTTGGAGCTAGCTTAACCTCCCATTTTCTAAGAAGTCGCATGAAATTCCATTATAATACCTACAATGTGCGATCAAAACAAACAGAAGTTATATAGGTTACTAACTCTCTTCGTGTTGTATATGGTATATCATAACTTCTAATACATTTATTAGATAAAGACAACATAAAACTGCATCGGTGATGACATTGGTATACAAAAATATATCATTTGTAATAATTATTTCCCTTAGGATAACAGATATCATACAAATAATATATGATCCAAATCACCATGGAATCGGTACAAATATTTACCTAATCATAAAAGTCTTTTCTTTACATCATACTTTTAAATGAGTTGCTATATCAAACTGTTATCTTTTCCGTCTTATAGTTTCCTGTCTGTGGTCAAAATATTTGATAAGTTGATAGCTGATACTAATACGAAACAATACTTTGGGGAAAAGTCTATAGACACAATAGCTTCTGTGAGATTAAATCTTTCTTGGCGACTAATCTTTATGAAATTAAAAACACTATGAACACCGCCAGAAAATGAAAGAAGGTCAGATCTGATTCTGTAAAAAGACCACAATAGTTGGAAAAAACAATTTTGTATTTCCCAAGTTTTGGTGTACAGCATTTAATGATATGAGGATATTGGTTGAGGCATATTGTTTTTTCAAAGACATAAGAGAGACTTTTAAGATTTAAAACTGAAAAATGTTAATGGGATCGAGACAACATTTAGGAAAAAAGGTAAAACAAACGAAATGATGCAACAGGTTACACAGTTTACTGTAACTACCTTATCAAATCCTTAAAACCCACTATCATTCAGAGTAAAGTGTTGAAGTTTATGATAACAATAAAGTAATCAACTTTGGTGGATACAGATTTTATATTTTGCTTTATCTGAGTTTTGAATTTAATCTAAGATTTTATATCAGATTATGCTTCTTTCATTTATATTCTCTATTAATTATCTTTCAAACAATTTCTAACATAAAATTCTTTACTGAGTTAAGCCCCTGTCCCACTAGACCACAATCGCTCACCGCGATCTAAAGTAAATTTAGATCGTAGTGAGGTCGCGGTATGAGGGGCATGAAAATGTAAATTTTCGTTGCTTTCACGATGCTACTACGTCCTCTCTACGCTTCTACAAAGATCCCGCTACGATTATACCACGTTCTCACCGCGCTTATTCTGCGACCTCACTACGCTTATCAAGATCTTTCTACGCTCTTCACGTTCTCACTACGACCATACCACGAGTTGTCCGATTGCAACACGATCTTACTGCGATTATAACACGTTCTTACCACGATTATACTACGTTCATAGCGCGATCTTACTACGCCAAACATCGTGTTCCATATCAATACAGTTCAATTCCTTCTATTTCTGATTAAAACCTAGATTTCTCGGAAACAATACAGTCATGCCACCAAAATCTACCAGAACACGTTGACATGGTGGTAGGAGTTGATGTAGAGGAAGAGGGAGCAAAGTAACAAATCCCGATCAAGCAAAGATGTCGGACCGACCAATCCAACCTAAATTACAACCTATTGCTGTCCATAAAGCTCAATGACGATATTTTAGTGAACGATAGCAGATATGACATAGATGTATCAATATATATAGGAAGATGTGGTATGAGTGCCAATGAGACAAATCTCCATCCAAGTAACAATTTATAAAAGTAAACCATTATAGGCCAAGGTACGGCCTTCATCACGGAGCATTAGCTCACATCAATCAGCACGCTATAAAGGACCCAAAATATTTCTTAAACCATTTAAACGGGAAAACCAACGGTATAATCTATATAAAAACGAGAAGCATGGTTGAGCCGTTAGCGCAAATGGATAATTACATTCAAACAAACAAAATCTAGGGAGCTTTTTTATATATTTTATGTGAAAATGACAATGAGAATGATGGTCGTAGTGTGAACGTAATCGAGTCATAAGAAGAGCGTGATGAGGACGACAAGGGCGTGCTAGAATCGTACTATGGTCGCGAACAGCGTGGTATAGTCGTAGTGGAAGCGTAGTTGGATCGCAGTGAGAACGTTATGGTCGTAGTGAGGTCGTGATAACGTCGCTCTGCGATCGTTACGCAGTCTCTCCGAATAGAATCACGCTTTCTCTACACTTGTACAGCGACCTTTGCGATCTTACTACGATCTAAGTGCGCTCTCATTACGCTTCTACTACGACCTGATTTCGCCACGACCGCCTCACAATTGTTTTGAACATGTTCAAAGTTGGTCACGCTCTTCACGATCTTGAAGACCTCACCACGACCGTGATACGACCTTACTGCGATCTACATGATCGCACTACGATCATCAAAATTTGCATTTTTTTCACAGATCGTAGTGCGATCGTGGCCTAGTGGGACTGGGGTATTAAATTCATCTCTTCTTTTCTGGAAAAAAAAGAAAAAAAGAAGAAAGTGAATTCTTGTACCTTTTAGAGTTTAACCACGCAATATGCTAGGATGGCCATCATAACCATTAGTTGTGAACCAAATTTATCTTCACATTCCTAGAACTGATCCTGGGAGTTCTATCCTAGAACAGTTTTAGACAGTTCTACCGAGAAACTGACCAAATATTACTATAACAGTTCTAGTTGAGTAGAGGAATATTTTCTTTGGCTCAATTTGTTAAAGCGCTGTCTTTAGATCCCGAGATTGAAGGTTCGAATATCACTGGTACCAACCATAGATTTTCATTGATTTTCATGGTAGGTCTTGTAAAGTATTCACTTTTTGTATTGACTCGTTGCAATTTAGAGCTTGACATATATCAAAGTTAACTGTGTGTTGATGAAGACCGTATATTTAGCTTTTATCTGTTGTTTTGAGTTATTGTGTTTTTAGTTTGCTGATTCACATACTTTTAAGCTGTAAATAAACTCATAATGGATACCAGGACTCAATTTTGAATATACGCTAGACGCGCGTTTCGTCTACAAAAGACTCATCAGTGACGCTCGAATCCAAAAAAGTTAAAAAGGCCAAATAAAGTACGAAGTTGAAGAGCATTGAGGACCAAAATTCCTAAAAGTTAAGGTAATCTATGCCTGAGGTAAAAAAGCCTTTTTATTTCAAAAATTCTAAATTTGGTGAACAGTTAATTTATAAATATAACCATATCAATGATAATTCATGTCAGCACAAAAAGTGCTGACTACTGGGCTGGTAATACCCTTGGGGAAATAAATCTCCACCAGCAGTGGCATCGATCCAGTGGTTGTAAATAAACTCATCATAGATACCAGGGCTAAATTTTGTATATACGCCAGACGCGCGTTTCGTCTACAAAAGACTCACCAGTGACGCTCGAATCCAAAAAAGTTGAAAAGGCCAAAAAAAGTACGAAGTTGAAGAGCTTTGAGGTTCAAAATTCCTAAAAGTTTTGCCAAATCCAGCTTAGGTAATCTATGCTTGAGGTAGAGAAGCCTTAGTATTTCAAAAATTCTAAATTTGGTAAACAGTTAGTTTATATATATAACCATATCAATAATCGACCAACTTGAACAGTCAAAATGCGTAGACCGTATATGTTTATGTGATTTATAGTCACTGAACATATATAACCTTAAAGTCATGCCTACCACAGTAAAGCTCGAAAGTAATTTACAAAGTACTACGCCGTCGGACACATACATAGAAAGAATTCTCTGTAATTTCATTTTACAAAAACATAAATTGTTTATGTTCTTATTTGTTGATGAAATTGCATAAAGCATCACGTTTTTGATGAAATTCATAAATCATACTGAAATTAGCTGCTCTCGTCTACCTGATCGATTCGACTTTATCTCCACAAAAAAGTGGTATATGTTCGCTATTTAAAAGATTGACCTCCCGACACGGAATTACAAATATAGTGATAACAAAAATAAGGTTTAACAAGTATTTTAGATTGTAATATAAAGGCAACAGTAGGGTTTTGGTCTGTTTTTACTTGATACTAAAACTATATGTAAGAATTCGACACGAAACAGAGTTAACTGTTCTGTATAGCTTGGCTTTTCCTCCGTTTCTTATCATTATCGTTATTATTTCAAGTCAAAATATTGTCTGTATAGCCAGCATCTTTTTTTATATATCTATTTTTTTTATGACATAAAATTTAAAATTGGTGCAGTGACCTAAATGTACATTAAAAATTGAACACCTACACAATTAAATTTAAAATGCGCCTACATTACCAAATTGAATATAAATGTACATAAACATTAATTTTATTTAACTATTTGTAATTGTCTTCTGTGATAGGGTCTCTTTTATTGATAATATTTCTTCACTTAAATACTTTTATCACCTTGAAATTGGTATAAGAGATGTCTTATATGAAGGTGTCTAACTAAAAGAATTATTTAGATTTGTCTATTCAGTATAAATATAGATTTTATCATCGTGATAGGTATTACTATTTCACAAAATTTAGTCATTATTCTGTTATTTTTCACTTGTTTTCCTTATTTAATACTAAATATATCTGTATGTTTTCCTGTTGTTTTGCCATGTAATTATCTGTGACTTGTAAAATAGATGTTTAGCACGCATGTTTTAATGAATCAATGATCATTAAATAACGTTTCTGGAATTCTTCTGTCTGATCATGATGTCAATATAATACTTCGATGATTTGAAAGACATTGCGTCATTTATATTATGCCACAAATGGGGCAATATGCGCAATTGTTTCTACATAGGCGGTAGTGGTAACGTTTTCTTCTGTTGCTCAGCCCATATCATAAACTTGTATATGTATGATGGCTTGTTTCGAAGCTGAGTCATTTTTACACATGTGATTAAATTTTCGGGGTACGAAGTGTGATTCATTTTTCCGTAAATTAGCATTCCCCGAGTATCATTTTGCGATGTGGCTCCTCATGGTAAAAAATCCCATTTTTGACACAATAAGTTCTTTAAAAATTTAATACTTTGAACACATTTAATGGCTCCGTAGTTTTTACACATTTATTCTGTGTTCCCTTACTTTCTAAATTAACACAAATGGTTCAGCTCAGTCATTTGTTTATCATAGAAATGTGTCAAATATCACTACACAGAGATTTTTTGTTTACACGTGACTTTTGAGTTCCTCATTTCAAGGCGCATTAGGGATGTTGTCCCAAATGTACAAATAGATGTATAATTATTTATTTACCCCCCAGGTACTTCGTCTGGGTTTTTTAACCGTCCTTCGTATAAAGTGTTTGATCCGTCCGTCCATCACGGTTCGTCATTAATTATAAAAAAAAGAAGATGTGTTTATGATTGTCAATGAGACAGCCCAAAATGACAAAAATTAACAACAGTTATAGGTCACCGCACGGCCTTCAACCATGAGCAAAGCCCATATCGCATAGTCAGCTATAAAAGGTCCCGAAATGACAATGTAAAACAATTATGTTGGTTCCCGAGTGATAAATCAATTACTTTTATTCATATAGGATTGTACCCTCATTTTAATAGAATCATGATAAAGGTGTTTCCGGAGTATAACCATAGAACTGTTTCTGAGATTGGTTGTCAAATATGACTGTGAGGAGAGTTCGTTACAAGATAAGCTTTTCGCTCTTAGGATATTATATTATAGATTATAAATATATCGCATCGATTGTCCTTTATTGTACTTTCTGGATTATGTTTCTACTTTTGCTACACAAATTTGGATTCATTCTAATCTCCTTTTAAGTGAAAGTCAATAGAAAATCATGCTTTGATATTTATAAAAATGTTGTCCTGATTGACTTTTCTGCACTTATTTTCATTTGCATTTGTCTTTCAAATGTTTCGACTGTAAGCGTGTCTCGAAAGGTTTATCAGAAATAGCATATCGTGTGCGGTTAATCAAATCTTTTCAGGTCTTTTTAATCGTGGTATCATTTGACCTTAAAAATATTTTTTGTCAAAAAATTATTTATATACAGCCATTCATAGATTATGTATTTAATTAGTCTAAGAGTTTAAATTATTCTGTGATTATCTCAAAATAGAGATAAATACCAAATGCAATTCTGCGATAAATTTGAAATTACATTTAATCTTACCAGTATAAAAACGCTAAGAGTCAAGAACATTTCAGTATAACTGATCAATGTTTTTAAATTGAAATATGTTATTGAGCTTTTAAAAGAACTCGGTATTCTACTTGCTGAATAAACAGTACTTATAACATTGCCAAGAAAAATCAACTAATACAAGTTTCAGCACGAGTACTGTACTTCTTTTAGATTGTTTTACCAACTACAATTAATTTATTTTTCATTCAAGAGAGATATTTAATCAATGTCTTTTCTCTTTAGTTAAAATTGCATCCTTTACAAACTGATTGATAAACAAGATTATCAGATAAGTAAGATGTGTTATAAAATTACGAGTACATGTATATATATATATTATTATGAAAGATAACAACCTGCAGCTGAGTACACTTACTTGCAGCTGAGTACACTCATGTAAAATGACGTCAATAGTTTTATTATAACGTTTTATTATAGTTCGTTTCTGTGTGTGTTACATTTTTATGTTGTGTTTCTGTTGTGTCGTAGTTTTCCTCTTATATTTGATGCGTTTCCCTCAGTTTTAGTTTGTGACCCGGATTTGTTTTTTCTCAATCGACTTATGAATTTCGAACAGCGGTTTACTACTGTTGTCTTTATATAAGGAGATCCAAATGAACATTAGGAAATGCCTGTGTCAAACATTTAATGTATCTTGACGATCATTTTGATCTAATGTCATGATTGACTGTGACCTTGAAAAATCGGACTTCCCCCTTTAAGACGATTTACACATGCCGCATAAGAGACCGCCCATTTTGCGAGATGTATAAATACACAACAATGTCTGCTAAAAATGTTAACGTAGACTCCGATTCAACATGTAGATGGGTTGCCATGTTATCTGCATATAAAATATTGAACACAAACACTCTTTATGGGTTTCACAGGTTACAAGACAAAACCTTTGCCTCTTTCCAAAATACGTTGATGTTCCAATGGCAGTCCAAAACAACCTTCAATCCCTTGGTTAAAGAAATACAATGTTCGACCTTAGTTCTTTTCGTGTTCGTGATAGCCACGAGAATAGAAAAACAAAATAATACAATCATCTACAAAACTATAAACAGAAAACGAAAGACCGAGCAACTTAAAACTCTTCATCTTTTTGATCAAATAATATGTAAAATAAAGAAGAGGACAGGGTATAAACACATCAACTATGATTCTATTTAAATGAGGGTACAGTCCTGTATAATTAAGAATATGATTTATCACCAGGAAACCAACATAACTGACGAACCGTGACGGACAGATGGACGGATGTATGTGGTCATCTGAAACACAACTATACTGATTCGGTCAACAAATTGTAAATTGACAAATTAAACAGCGAAGAAATATCCTGTACTTGTTTTATACGGTACATGCATATTACAGCTGCTCACTAGACCAATGTTGGATGTTTCTTAACGTAATAAAAACAGCGGTATACTATTGTTGCCTTCATATAAGGAGATCCAAATGAACATTACGAAATGCCTGTGTCAAACATTTAATGTATCTTGACGATTATTTTGATCTAATTTCTTAATGTAATAACAACAGCGGTATACTCCTGTTGCCTTTATATAAGGAGATCCAAGAAAATAAAGAAAAAATGATTGAATTTATTTGTGCCCTTAGTGGTGATATATAAAGAAGCAATATTTTCTAAGAAATCAAGTTATATGAATTAGCAGAACAGAAATGACATTGCTGCTAGAATAGAATTTTAAAAGGCTTCGAATGAAATGGTAACACAATATTAAGCATTTAAGGAAATGCTGTAGTTTAGGTTTGATATAAATCCAATACCAAATTACCGACTATACGGTTTCATTTATCTGTGCCATAAGTGATAATGATTAAAGATGCCGTAGTTTTGAAAGACATTAAATAAACTGGGTCAGATGACGAGGAATTGCCATTAGGTAGAGAGAAACAAAGTGAATTTAAGGAGTCATGTTACGATTGAAGTTATATAACACAATAACCAGATAATCAAAGTAATTGACTTTTTATTGTCTTGCGGATTTCAAATTTTCACTTTCGAATTAACACACAAAGATGAATACTTTGTACTAGTCCATAAATGGTCCACTACAACATATTTATGAAATGAGCAAACTCATCATTTTTTTCTAGGATATTTACGTCTAGCTGAAGAAAAAAACCCTCATGTACATGTAGGCAGTGGATGATGTATAAATATGAAACCATTTCTGATGAGAAGGGGTGCGATAAATCCGATTGCTGGTGAATGTTCTCCTCATTCCATTTTATTTATCAGATAACACTATGAGAGGCCTTTTCAGAGGCAAGTTTCTGGTTTTATCAGAAGTATACTCATTTTCATGAGGGGTTCAAAATTTGTCAACCTTCATAATGGTCGACTTACCTATCATAATATCGTCTCATAGTGTTACTTGTTACTTTGTCCTCGTACTGAGTACGCATTGATGGTTTATTTTCTTAGAGAACAAAAACAAACATCCATAAATTCAAAATGGTAAAACTTTCTACTGCCACATCAATTTTCATTCATTCATAATTCACTCATTTATACATTAATTATGATCTACCACAAATAATCTCAACCAAGAAATTCCAGAAATACGCCAATTTTTAACTAATTTCTACTGCCATAGTCTGCTTACACAATCCGTCAGATTCTGAACATTAATCATTGGTTTGTAACTATTAGATGCATAAGATTTACAGACTAAACAAATGAAATGCTTTCCTGCACGCCTAAGACCTTCACATTGTCTGTCCATAGTGAGATAAGAAATGTAATTTGTCAACAGTACTGTAAATAAATACTCTATTTGTAGCATCTAAGTCACGAAGAGTTGCTTCCAATGCAACAACAACTAAAACAAAATACAGTTTTAGATGTATGATACACAAAATAGTATTTATTTTACTTCATGTATGATTATTAACCTTCAGTCATTGTTTTTCTTTTGTCTCTCGAAACATCAATTTCAATTTAGCATTTTTGATTTAATAGGATTATTTGGCCGATTTCTCAGGTATACAAATAAATTTCTAAAAAAGGCATGCATCGAAAACCCAAACTTCTAAAAATATCCCAAATCTGACAATAATCAATGATGCCAGAAAAAAAGCCTTAACGTTTTATCACAGCTGTGACAATGCATGACTTCTGTGCTGGTGGTACCTTTAATCACGAAACTTCCGCCACTTTGCGGTTGTAAAAGTTCAACAAAGATACTAGGCTTATTACTACGAACGACATAATCTGGTTTCATCAGCAAAAGATTTATCGGTGCCGCTTAACAGTTGAAAACAAACAAAAAAATATGAAGTTGCATGAAGAACATTGATTGAATACAAAAATGCATAGTTTTTTTTAAAATGGACTATGCTTGAACTTGTCTTTAAAATTGAGAATGGAAATGGATAATGTGCCGAAGAGACAACAGCCCGACCAAAGAGCAGAAAACAGTCCAAGGCCAACAGTGGGTCTTTAACACAGAAAAAATCCCGCAAACGGGGGCGGGCTTCAGCTGGTCCCTTAACAAAAATGTGTTTAAGTAGAGTAAATTGACGTCAAACTAACTAAAACTCCGAAACATAAATGAACCGGATTTTTTTTTAAATCACATAAGACTAGCGAAGGACTGGGATTCCTGATTTTGGACAGGTGCACAAAAAGCTTTGGGTTAAGGTAGATCATAAGTATATATATGTTGTGTACAAGTTATCATTTTGTACAAATTATAATTTGTACAAAAATATTGTTATAATTATAATATAATTTTGACTTTGTACACATTGTAATTTGTACAAAAAGTGCTTGTACAAATTATAATTTGTACAAAATTTGACTTAAATTCACTTATAACTTGTACAATAATTTATGTTATGGATCTTGTTATATAAAAGCATTGATACACACCAAAGAAGTTGTATTCCATGACCACACAATCAACCTTATTAAAAAAATACAGAAATATTTCTTTATAATTTGTTTGAGTATGTTAGTGAATTATGGCAATGGGAACTTAACACAGAATCATTTGCTTTTCACATTCGTATATGCCCCCAAAATAAAAATGAAAAATCCTTTCCTGGTTTTATAGCGAATATGGAAGTGCACAAATGTTGCTGTGAAAAAATTCCTACAGCAGTTCAAATACTGTACCAAAATTCTCCAGATGCAATTATTAGACAAATATATCAAGGATCAGTTGTGGAACGATCATACTGACATTATACCTAATAGCTTATAATTTCTGTTTCGTTTTCATGGTGATTCGTCTTGGATCTGTTAGTCAGACAACGCACGGTTCCTGGCACATATGATTTGTTTTTCAACGTTAGTGTTATCCAAAATGCTTCAATTTCTATGATGCTATAAAATTTGTCACTGGGGCAGATATCAGAATTGTCACTGAGGCCAATTTTTATTATTTTGTCATGATTGTCACAGAGGCCAATTTCTATTATACTATTAAAAATTTTACTGTGGCCAATTTCTATAATACTATCAGAATTTTCTCTGTCAGAGGCCAATTTCAATAATACTATCAGAATACTGAGTGGGGCCAATTTTTATTATACTATCTGAATTTTCAATGTGGCCAATTTCTATTATACTATCAGAGTTCTTAGCGAGGCCAATTTCCATTATATCATCAGTATTTTCTCTGAGGCCAATTTCAATAATACTATCAGAATTCTAAGTGGGGCCAATTTCTATTATACTATCAGAATTTTCAATGAGGCCAATTTCTATAAGTCTATCAGAATTGTCACTGAGGCCATTTTTATTATTCTATCAGAATTGTCAGAGGGGCCAATTTCTATTCGGCTATAATAATTAACTGGCATGCATGTACCAATTACATTTGCTGTCTCTGGGTGTTTTTGCATTTTGCCAATAAGGTTGAGAAGGTTCTATAGTGTGTATCAATTATTTTTTATAACACAATCCATATTATAAATTGTTGTACAAGTTATAAGTGAATTTTAGTCGTATTTTGTGCAAATTGTAATTTGTACAGGCACTTTTTTGTACAAATTGTTTGTACAAATTACAATTTGTACAAAGTCAAAAAACAAATTATAAGTTGTACAATTTTTTTGTACAAATTATAATTTGTACAAAATGATAACTTGTACACAACATATATACTTTTTAAGACAGATTTTCTTATAATTTGCCAAAATGAAGATTTTACTATGCTTTTTTCAAAAAATATACTAAAAAGTATGGGTCACCGTGCTATTTTCAAGCTATGAGTCGTTGAAAATTGACTAAATTTGGTTAGATTGTTCATGAAAAAACACATATGTGTGCAGAAAAAATATGAGATAGAATTTTGAAATAAATTGTGAGAAGATAAGTTTTAAGAAAATAAAAATGAAAAAATGGTGTCACCGAACTTGTTTTCTTGCTACAAGAAAAAACAAAAAAAACTATTAGACCAGTATAAATATTTTACTAAAAGAGTTCTCTCCCCTTAAATTGCTCATTTGAAAAAATGATTCTAAAAACAAACAAAAAATATATTTGTTTAAATATTCTGTATAATACAATAAATCATCAATTTTTCTTTACATAAATAAACAGTCTCACTATTAAATTGCAAATCTGTTTTCAAATTTGAAGATTTGGCCAAATAAGTAGACCGATTTTGTACTGTAATTGTACAATCCAAGATGGCGGTATACCATGAATCTACCTTAAATATGTTTTTAGTCCATAATTACAACAAAAAAAAACATGTTCTTCATTTAGTTTAAAAATAAATATTTTTACACTGAACATTAATTGTCTTTCCTGGGCGCATGCAGTAAAGAAGCTTTTCTTCTAATAGCCAAGATAAAAATGCGATGTACACTGGGCGTGCAATTTTTGTCCTACTTCAGAACAAAAATTCATCTGTAAAACAGTGTTACTCTCCTCGTTTTATCTATTGATTGGTATTCGCGAAGATGAGTGAAAATTTTCAGAATGATATTGAAATATGTTAGGATATGACCTTATTTATCTTGAATCGCTGCTTGTCATTCCAGCACAGTATCACATTACCAGCGATTATGTGTGACAAGCATTGTTGTTTATCAGCTAAGCTTATATTTCAGTAACTGTTATATTAAGCTGCGGATGCTAACTGTGTCAATCCCTCGATAATTATATGGGCTAAATGTACTTTTATATTAAGTAAGAAGTTTAATAAATAAAATTATCATGACAACTGCACGTTTTGACCTCCATCATACATTTAAAAACTGAAAAAGACTTTCGAGTAGATGTAGTTATGAAATAAAATAAAATAAAAGGTTATATTTTAAGTCTGTATATCACTTAAAACTAGCTTACATACGCTATTTTAGGGTATACACAAGACAAACGCTATGCAAATACAATAGTGTTATTGAAGCATAAGAAAAATGTCAACAGACAAATCTGAACTGTTAAAAATAAAGAGTAAAAGCACAAAAATACTGAACTCCGACGGAAATTCAAAATGGAACATCCCCAATCAAATGGCAAAATCAATTGATAAACACATCAAACGAATAGACAACAACTGTCATATTCCTGACTTGATATAGGCATTTTCTTATGTAGAAAACTGTGGATTCAACCTGGTTTTATAGCGCTTAACCTCTCACTTTATGACAGTCGCATCACATTCCATTATATTGACAACAATGCGTGAACAAAACTGACATAACCGTTAAAATTGTCAAAATAGGGGTACAGCAAACATCACCGTGTCATAATCTGAATCATAACAAAAACAAACAAATATTTAGCAAAGAAGCACAAAAAAAATCATATTTCAAATTTAACAACAACGTTTATTCCGTACTATTTTTGTACTTAATATATTAATGAGTATGTTAAAATCAACCTTTAAAGGATTGAAATATTTTAAGATAAGATACATTTAATCACAGCAAAACACATTATATATGCATGAATCAGAATAAGGCTCTAAGTCATTGGAGTTTCTACCCCAGGAATAGATTACCTTAGCTGTATTTGGCCAAAGTTTTGTGATTATGGGTCCTTCATGCACTTAAACTTCGAACTGTTTTTGGCCTTTTTAACTTGTTTTATTTGAGCGTCACTGATGAGTCTTTTGTAGACGTAACGCACGTCTGGCGTAAACAATTTTTATCCTGGTATCTTTATTGTGTTTATTTATAAACATCACTGCGTAAAAGCATGCAAGCAGGAACTTAAATACTGAGTCTATAGAAAAGTGCACACAATGGTAATAACACTAAAACAAATAAGGAATGAGCTGTCAAATTGACGGCAAACTCTTTTGAAACCAGACTTATGATTAATATTGATATGATCTTCATATATGATATATGAACGCGACCTCCGACTGTATGTGAAACGGAATCATGAAGAGTTTCGATGGAAGTCACAATTGACCGAATACCTATTCCTATTTGAAATAAATAAAGGAGGCCTTTTTTCTAATCTCGGAAATGTAATAACGATGTAAATAGAATACATGTAGAAGTGCTCATTTGGGCATTTACTAATCTGATCTGATTAAAGTGTGTCTTTACGAATTCAAAAAAGGTCTCGATATATGGATTTTGTATCTTATGCTTTTGAATTGTAATTTTGTGAATAATCTTTAAAATTATGAAAGACAGACATCATTGAATAATGTTTTTATTGGTATTAATATTGATTTTGTTATCAGTAAACTAAAACTAAATATTATTGTTATATACATATACACATTCATGGATCTACAATCTGTCGATACCTGTATATTGGCATTGCACAAGATCATGTTTTACTCTGACTATTTATGACGTCTTTACACTAAATACATTGGATGTTGGATGTGTACTGATTGATGATTTAGTCTTAGATGCATGATTATTTTATTAGTTGTTAATGGCTTCGAACTAGCTGTCAGTAACTGCGAGTATTCTCAGATTATTACTTAGTGTTTTATTGTTGTTGGGATATACAAGTACCGGTCACGTCCACTCTGTGTTTTTTGTGAGATGTTTTTCTATTTGTATCAATCTGTTTAGTTTAGATTTTTTCAACTGATTTTTATAGTTCCTTCTTATGTTGTACTGTTATACCACCGTCCTAGGTTAGGGAGGAGGTTGGGATCCCGCTAGCATGTTCAACAACGCCACATTATGTATGTATGTGCCTGTCCCTAGTCAGGAGCCTGTAATTCAGTGATTGTCGTTTGTTGATGTGTTACATATTTGTTTTCATATATTTTTTGTACATAAATTAGGCCGTTAGTTTTCTCGTTTAAATTGTTTTTCATTTGTCATTTCGGGGCATTTTATAGATGACTATCTAGTATGAGCTTTGCTCATGGTTGTAGGCCGTACGGTGACCTATGGTTGTTAATATCTGTGTCATTTGGTCTCTTATAGAGAGTTGTCCCATAGGCAATCATACCACATCTTTCTTTTTTATATAGACAGAAAGAAGGTGTTAAACGTGAAATGATGTCAACAGCAATAGAACAACAAACTGCTAATACGACAGTAATTATTAATTGACCTATAGGAGTTATTACCGTTTAAATATAATATTTTTTTTGTATATCACCTTAAAACTATAATAAATAGACAGAAACTGTAATTCAAAGTCTATAAAAATGCAAAGATGATTGCAACCATTTGTTGATTCCGTTAAGGAATGGTTGCCCTAAAATGAATATTTTCCTTTTATTATAAAAGCTAAAATCAATATTCAGAAACTGTATATAGCAAAAATGATCCCAAAAAATTCTAGGAATAATAATTTTGATATCATTAAAACTATGTATACAGTCTTCTATGTGGTTATATCACTCAACTAACCGTTTTAGCATTCTTACTAATTATCTTGAATACCAGATAAACAGCAATAACACTCAGCAATGTGAGATCTAACAAAACGACAAATCACTAAGAGCACTATTCTTCTGTTTATAGGATTTAAGGCCCTCGATAAACATCACAAAGAACACTATTCTTCTGTTTATAGGATTAAAGGCCCTTGATTGACTTTTTGTAGACAAATCTTTAGCCATTTCATCTTTTATTTTTAAATCTTTTATAGACAGATAAACATATTATACAGAGGGAGAAAAATATCGGCAATACAATTCAATGCTAATACCAATAGGGACTCGGTATATATGTAATAATACTTTAGTTATAGACTTGACAATGATTGAAACAAATACACGGAAAATTGTCTCTAATTCTCTTTTTTATTGAATTTTTTATTATAATTCATCAAAATTGCTTTTTGGTCGTAACATTGTCATATTTATCTCATAACGCACAATATTGCTTTGATGTTCTGTATGTGATGAAATATTTCTGAAAACATTATCTGTTTAAGTGCTAATGTTAGTAATTAGTATATTCTGACAGTTAATATGAATTACCAGTACTAACATGTGCAGTTAACTTGTTTTGATATGTTCGGATGAATAATGTGAAAATTAATTTTACATTTTGAAGCAATTCAACTTAGTCCAAAAATGACATTAACTTCATCAGAACACTATGTCATGTACTTTTATTGAATTAAACGGAAAGATCTTTTAGCTTGTATGTTGGGTGTACATGTATCTGTAGAATTAGATTGGATGTGGTTTTATTATTTTGGTTTGTTTCGTATGCCTGCGTTATAACGTTATTTTTCGTTTATTGATTTGTTTATGTAAAAAATGCAGTACAGATCATGACTCAAATGGCGTCAAAATGAAATTATAATCGCTATTATTTTTGTACCAATTGTTCAGAATGTATGTAACTAAGGGAAGCCGAAATTTGCGCAAAGCTACGCAAACTCAACTGGCGACAGTAAACCCTACGTTTCACGTACACCAAGCTTCAAATACAGTAAAATTATCTCTTAAGAATACAAATAAGCTATCAAAACATTTGAAAAATATTTTTTCAAATGAAGCAATCGCAGTGTATTTGTAGAAATATTCAAATAAATGAAGCTTTTTAAAGATAATGATGCTAACATGAAAAGAAAGAAAAAAAATCATAATCTTTAACTGTAGTTGTGAAATCTAATCTTAGTTGCATTATAGGTACTAACACGAGAGTGGAAATACATTATTTCTTGCTATGAATTACCGAATACATTTTCTCCATAGAACTCTATAAATCATTTCACTTTTCTATACATTCCTGTTATTGACTACATTTTTGACGTAAAACACTGTCATATTATCCCATCTATTTCAAAATATGCTTTTGATGTTACGTAAGTAACTGGAGATTTCGTAAAAATTATCTGATTTAGTGAAGCGCTTCTTTGAAATGCGAGTAATTATTACAATTTAGCAGTTGGAATAAATTACTTCGACGTGGAATCTACTTGCTTACATATGATTCTGTAAAGAATGCAAAAATTAATTCTAGAACTCGAAGCATTCAGCTTTGTCAACATTAATTTAAACATATAACAAAGCACTTGTACTTTTAGAAATTGAACGAAATGTTGACACTTTATATCTGGAAAATGATTTGGGGTTTGGATTATAGTAGCATAAATGATAATTCCTGCGTTTTTGTATCAACTCACTAGCGACGTGTTGTTTTGGTTTTTTTTTTGCTATCTTAGATCTTACCATGTCGACTAACTCGGTCTAGCTCCTTAATTTTTTGTTTCTAAACCTTGGTTTGTTTCTGAATTAAAAAAAATACCATGTATTTCAACATCGGTAACCTACTGTTGCCCACTAAATTCACATTTTAACTGAAATTAAGTTTTGACCAGACATGACCAGGCACTTGATAACAATTTCTTATACCAGTATGTGTACAATCCTAGTAAACATGTACATGTACCTTCTATGATGAAAAAAGCTTCACTCTTCCTTGATCACATTCACAACAAATATTTTTAATAAAAACTTTCATTGAAAATGCTATGTACAATTTATTTGTCCGTTTTGCAAAAAAAAGTACTTTTTTTAAACAAACCACTATTAAGATCTACATGTAGTTATTAGCATATTCTTCCCATGAAAGTTCCTTATTTTTATTTTTTTTTATTTTCAAAAATATTATTGGGGTTTTTTTCCATTCTGCTCCTTCTGTGAAGTGGTTACACATAGACAGTTGAATAATTAGATCCAAATCGACCTTTATTCCATTTATGTCTAGTTATGTTTTACCTGTTATTTCATATCATGTACATGTAGTCAGAATGTAAATCATATATAATGTTAATTCGTTTATAGAATTTTCAAAGGACAATTTTGTTGTAATTTCTTTTTTCTCATTCACAAACGACAAAGGATTGTTTTTCTTAATTTTCATAATTTTAGTGCTGTTTACCCAGTAGACAAAAATATAACTGATGTGATCATTTTCTCTAAATTGTGTGTTTAAAACTTTTAAATCAATCCACAAATTTCAGAAGTTCGTAACTTATGCAATTTCACTTACAACATTCTTACAGATTTAGGATAAACATAACTTTTACCACTGTCGTGTATTTATGTTTTTTGTTTGTTTTGTTTTTTTTTTTGTCTTGTTTTGTTGTTGCTACAAACCGATGGTGAATAAACTTCTATAAAAAAGATATCCTTTATTCTGATACAAAACAAGATGCCAAAAAACGTCTTTTATTTATTGACACTAAGAAATGAAGATAGGGAATCATTGACATTATTTTTTTTTAAGGTCTAACGATAAAAACGTAACTATATGTTACGGAAGTAAGATAATTGTGAGATATATATATATATATATATAAACGTGTCCAAGTTGAAAACTACGTTCAAAACTATGATTGCATTGGATAAAAACCGCAATTTTTATACGTGTGCATGTAATACAAATTTCGTTGTAGAAGGGTCTAAATACAGCACAAACAACATTTTACAAAAGACCAAAAAAGTGAAAAAGTATATTTTAACAAAACGCATTTGACTAACAGGTCGAACAACTGATGTTCTTTAACCCTGCTGACTGCCATTGGCGATTGCCAAATAAAATTGATCACAAGATGTAACAAAATGGATCTTAATATAAATTTAATACAAAACAGAAAACTTGTGGCCACGATGTTATGCCACAAACATAAGGCGTCAATATTTTTTTGTACACCAGATCCGGATTTCGACAATAAATGTCTCTTCAGTGATGTTAGGTATCGAAACGGTATTTGGAAGGCCATATAAAATTTACCCTCATTTTTAGATGGACTCTTTAATTTTAAGAGTCAATATTAGGATGAACGGATCATATAAACCGGAGGGAAAATATGTTACAAGCCCAAACGAAAAAATATAAACAAGTTTAAATTGAAAACTACGTTTCAAACCTTTGATTGCGTTGGATAAAAACCGCAATTTATATACGTGTGCATGTAAAACAAATTTCGTTGTAGAAGGGTCTAAATTCAGCACAAACAACATTTTCCAAAAGACCAAAAAAGTGAAAAGGTATATTTCAACAAAACGCATTTGACTAATAGGTCGAACAACTGATGTTCTTTAACCCTGCTGACTGCCATTGGCGATTGCCAAATAAAATTGATCACAAGATGAAACAAAATGGATCTTAATATAAATTTAATACAAAACAGAAAACTTGTGGCCACGATGTTATGCCACAAACATAAGGTGTCAATATTTTTTTGTACAACAGATCCGGATTTCGACAATAAATGTCTCTTCAGTGACGTTAGGTATCGGAACGGTATATATATATTTGTTTTTCATCTCTTTGAGAACCCCATCGAATATAAATATGGTCACTTAAGGTCTTATTCCGACCGACGGTTAAACTGTTGCCAAAGTTGGGCGTTTGTTTGGCAGTGTCGACACGTTTAGAACACGTGTTACATCTGTTTCAAGGGTCCGTATGTGGCATGTTGTAAGACAAACTCTATGTCCCTCTCCAATATACCCTCAATTTCAAATGGCAGTTTAAATTTTCCCGACTTTCTCCTGGACAGCATCTATTACAGTACCTACCTACATATTGTACCTGTTAATTTGATCTCGTCCTGCACATGCATGATATTTATGACACTGGACGATTTACAACCAACAATGATTTAACATTATTTAGTTTGTTTGTACGTCATTGGCCGATATAGATTAAGTCATAAAGTGCTTTTCAAGAAAGTAAACATATTGAATGTCGTTTAATAACATAGTGTCACCTAACATTGTTTATAGTGTATTAAAGAAGACTTTCAAGTAGAATGTTATTGTAACTTGCTTCTTATCCTCATAATAACTTAACTTGTTTCACAGAAAAGTATTTTAAGCTAGTCATTTACGACCAGTTTCCCTGTTTTGTCCAGTTATCACATTACATGCGACAAGGAAGTCCGTTGATTAACTTCTATCATGACATTCAATGAGGAAGAAAGCGGTTTTACAATGTTAAAAATCTTATTGAACGTTTTAACTCAAGTTACTTCTAGTATCTTGATCAAAAGTTCATCGTGTGCATGCAGACTTTAAATATAGCCTCCGAGTCGTTATTTCAAACAAGTAAATTAAAGAGACATTAGTTTACCGATATCCAAATCTAAGACTTGTAAATCAATTAAGAAGACTTAGAGACAAATCAATGTAGCAAACAGAAACTGGGGTAATCGCATGAACTCAAAAGGAGCTAGACAGGGTAAACGTCTTCTGCTACGTATGCAATACCCGTCATGCGAATTCACGCTCGGTCACAATCCGGAATAGGACACAATCGGTAAAATTACAGATCTGAAGACTATGCTACTTAATTACTATACTACGCCAGAGTTAATACATTTTATATACCTATATGGAGTTATTTTCTTTCAGAACGAATGGTAATTCTTTCAAAGAATCAACCCGGACGATACCATGTTTCAATGAAATATGATCCATGGCATGTGTTAAGTCATAATTTTCCTTGATCGATAAAATGCAAACTATAATTTATTTTAAAATTATATGGGTCTGATTCTATCTATTACGGCTTACGGCTGAATTCCTAAATTCCTTGACAAAATTTTAGATAACGAAACAAATGTTCTTTAGCACCTCAGGTTGGACATGAATCTAATAATTTGTGGCGTCTATAATGGGCGGTACACGTACATGTATCAATAATGTATGATTCTTGACGTGAATTCTTCCTTCTATATGTTAAATTATATATCAGGAATAGCGTCGGTTCACATTTAACAGTGTCCAAATTACTGTTGCTGAGACTGGTACCATGTTCTCTAAACGTTAAAGATATATCACAAAACCTGTCTGACAGGTCCGCAAAATGCAAGTTGCAAGGCCCCTATACAAATCATTCTTATTTTCCAGTGACAGTCCGAATTGTCCGCCCCAAATCTTACATATATACAAATCAATTAATAAAAAGAGGTTGTTCAAATAAACGAAAAACATTTTGACGATCGAACTTGTCACTAATACATGTACGTGGATGTATGAACATTTAAAAGACTAACATGAGCCATGACTATGAACCAATAAGCAGTGATATCGATCTAAATGTCAACCGTACAAATTTGCTGCTATTCTGAATTTATCTGGGTAACCTTTCATCATGTGTAAATAATAAGTATGCTCTGACAGTTGTTAATTACAATGAAGAATTGATTTACATTTTCAACTTTCAAAAGAAATTTATAAATATTCATTTTACATTTAAAAAAAACATATAACTTATTTCCAAATGAATAGCATTCGAGTCATGAGAATAAAAGTACAGAACTTTTAATAAATTGAACAGAAAGAACTTTTAGCGTGTTGATATTTTCTCCTTCTAATTACAGCTCTGAGTATCCCTGTTAAAAGTAGATAATTATACAGTCAATTAGAAAGCACGTGTCTGTTTAGCATTTCCTTAAGTAAAGAACTACCCAACTTGAGTGAGAAAAAAACTTTTAGGAAGGAAGACATTTGTTTTGATACTTTTTCGTACATACTTAAATGCGAGTAATCTCATATCTATACTTGATGTTTTGTGTGTTTTCGTTACGGTTTGTTTTGTTTTACAATTTGTTATTTTGGGATCTTTTAAACACCTTACTATGCGGTATTGGTTTTTGCTAATTGTTAAAAGCTGTACGGTGACCTGCAGTTGTTAACCATTACGTCATTTGGTCTCTGATGGAGATTTGTCTCATTGGCAATCATAAATTACATCTTTTTATTTTTATATTGTACTTGAAAAAAAACTGTATGTGGTTTTTCTTATAGCCATTAGGGTAAAAAAAAAGATGATAACCTAGGATTCAAAGAGTCAGTAAAACCCATGATCAAGAGTTGCCGCATGATATGAAAGGAATTATGAAATAGTGTTTAAGGGGTAGAGATAAAATTGATAATGGAAATGGGGAATGTGTCAAAGAGACAACAATCCGACGAAAGTGCAGAAAACAGCACAAGGTCATCAATGATGAGTCTTCAATACACAGCGAAAAAATTCCACCCCGGAGGCAGGCTTCTGCTGTTTACTAGTTCCGTGAAAATGGACGTCATACTAAACTCCGAAACCTATAAATGAACTAAAACTTTAAAAAAAAACAAAAAAAAAAAACAAAAAAAACACAGAATACTAACAAAGGCCAGAGGCTCCTGCCTAGGGACAGACGCATAAATGCGGCGGGTTAAACACCCATGGTGATTCACACGCAGTAGGTGAATTTATTACCATTAAGTTTAGTAATTTTTCTTTCAAATTTTAAACATTTTTAAAATTATTTAATGTCATTCTCCTATTTTTCAACATCAGCCGACTCAAGAAGTCGTTTCTGAAGGTTTATGAGAAAACTGTTTCTACGTTTATTACTCATTTGAGTTTCTTAAAGCATTTTTTTGCATAAGTTTAGTTGTATTAATCAAATACCTAAAAATAAGACCGTTATTGTTTTAGCTATTCCTCTTGAAAAGAACAAATTCCCAATGGTATAATAACGCGACTTAAAAACACTGGCTGTTGATGCCATTAATGTCCATAAATTGTTTGTTTACGGACATTAAAATTTTATTTCCAGTCAGGGCATATACACATATTGAATTATACCGCATTATCGATTAAATAGTTTTGATGACTTTTTTAACATGTCTAAGACTTATATTTTCAGGCACTTCATTTAACCTTTACACGAAAAGTACAATTTTTTATTCGTGTTTTTTTTTTCTTTAATTAAAAACTCTAAATCAGAAATTTTATTATACTTAACAGTGCAAATATTTATTGCACTTCGGGCCATTTTCCGAATAATTTTTAATTTAAGCTTGTTCATTGCTCATATTTCAGACAAAGGTTCATGTTACTTTTGATTTACGTTTCCTGGAGTTGTACAAGATATCCTTTTAAGGTATCAAGTTGCAGGTGCTCAATGTCATGACCTTGGGCATGAGTGAAAGACCGGTTACTAGTGCAAATGTACTGTAACAGTTATCACAGAAACCTTGATCGTATGCTATATATAGTGGATCTAGTTTGGAAAAGAAAACTTACTTTGCACAATAACATTATCAGATGACATCGGAAATAGAAGGTGTGTTGTAGACATTGCAAATGGCAAATGTGCCTGCCTCCCAAAATTTCCTTCTGTTTCTATGGCAAATAAAAGAAACCACTGCCAATTAGTACCCGATTGATACAAATTTTAAAAATCATTCATTTGTAGGTTAAAGAAGACCGTGAATTTAGCAATCTCGGACCAGAAGAAGACATTAGCAATTCATATGCATAACTTATCACAAAAACAAGTTTAGAATATCTAAATTTTGAATATGCAACACACAAACAAAACCTAAATGCAAAATATCAAAAACTGAATCAAAAACAAATGGCATATGATTCTCCATAAAGGCAATTCTCAATTCTTCTCATTGAATTGCTTGTTATCAAAGCAACTGAAGATTAAATACCATGATAGTTTTGATATCGATTCAAATTCCTTACAAGAACGAGACATGCATGGACATTGAAACAAATACGAAATGAAAACGACAAAAATCTAAAATTATATGAAACAAAGCGGGAAATGTAATTGGGTCCTCATTTCCAAGCACAATTTCGTTTCAAACACTTGAAACAATTTTAGTGACTACCGTAAATAAAAATATAGCGTGACAATTTTTATTGTATAAAACTTCTCATAGTTTGTAATCTATCAATAATTAGACTGTTAGTAGATTTTTTTCAATTTTCTATGTGTTATTATAACGATTTCCACTAAACTAGTTAATCTGAAATCAAATATAACGAAAAGGAGGATTATGAACAAGTAATTATGTATTTTACAAATCAGCTGAACTGTTGTAATCTAATAAATTGCTTTGTTATCTATGCATGTATGACAATCTAATTGATGCAGGTTAATATTGTTATCAAACGGTTTTATTTGTACAGTCAATTTTAAATATAAATGTTAAGCTGTCGCTTTGAATTAGACTAAAGTCCCTTTTTGTAAGGTTCATAGAATTTAACAGACATTTAATTAAGTGTTAATGACGATTGTTCTATATAAATTGATATTTTAATGATTTAGGTCATATGCTATACGCTTGCTCAAAGTGATGGCTTCATGTTGTATCAGTGGGTTGACAGTGGTTAGTTGAAACGTTGGATCTGTAAAACACCTACACCAGTTTGTAGGTGTGATGGTTTGGTACCATTAAAATGTTTAAACCCGCTGCAATTGTTTGCCACTGTCCTAAGTCAGGAATCTGATGTTCAGTAGTTGTCGTTTGTTGATGTGGTTCATAAGTGTTTCTTGTTTTTCATTTTTTAATATAGATTATACCGTTGGTTTTCCCGTTTGAATGGTTTTACACTATTATTTTTTGCTGTTCGTTTTGAGCCAAGACTCCGTGTTGAAACCGAACCTTGACCTATAATTTTTTACTTTTATGAATTGACTTGGACGGAGAGTTGTATCATTGGCACTTCCTATATCTATATTCGCATTGTTTAAAATAGGTCTTAATTAAAGTGCACCGGAAGGGTTCGAAGTTTCTGTCCATTATAATGTCACTCGCATCATTAGCAATAGTAAAAAAAAACTTTTCACTCATTTTTCGAAATAACTCAGTTATCAAAAAACAACAAACAGATAAAGGTCAAATGAATTACAGTCTACATATAGTATAATCCGGTGAGACATAGTGGATGAAAAAAAAAACAAGTTTACCAAGTGTAATTCTCAGTATATTTACTTAATAAACCAGTTTTAATGAACCTACTTTTTATTATGAGTTTATAACTGTTGGCTAAAATATTTCATTTCAATGACGAAAAAATACAATTTATCATAGATTTTTTTTTCTAAAGTAATATGTAAACAACCCATTAGCAAATAAATTAATTACATTTTCTCAAGGGTTTTGTTTTAATGTACTTATATATTTGATATTATTTCATTATAAATTGTTTAGAAAGATGTTTTGCATTGAAGTGCTGGTATAGTTTTAAACACGCATGCTTAAAGATGACTAGACGATGCTTAAAACGTAAGGGGACTCTTTCATGATAGCTTTTAGTTTTTTTTATTTCGAGCACAACATGGTTAACAATTCTATGGTTTTGTTTTTGCAACTGCCTTAGAATAAGTATTCCCTGAATAGTTGATGAGAACGGGAAGTGTTTGAGAACAAACTCATCGATGTAACTCACCCTATTGTCTATTGAAAGCTTCTGATCATGTTACGAAATCTACGTGCGTTGACAATAATGATTTAAAGGAGGCACAGTGCGTTATTTCTACGAAGAGCAATTTACCAGCAAGTGTTTAGCTTTCCAGATTACATTTGATTTGTCGAGAGGCAACACGAAAGCAAAGAAACAGTAACCCTGTCACATTCGGTACATGTATGTGTCTGTCCAAATCAGAAGCCTGTTATTCAGTGGCTGTTGTTTGTTGCTGTATATCAGGTTTGTTTTTATATCATAATTTGTACATAAATCAGATCGATAGTTTTCTCTTTTGAATTGTTTTACATTTGTCATGTTTCGGTCTTTTATAGGTGACTGCGGTATGGGTTTTACTCATTGTTGAAGGCCGTGTGGTGGTGACCTATAGGTGTTAATTTCTGTGTCATTTGGTCTAAGAGTATTTTAAAGATCCGATAAACTAAGCATTATGAATGAAATGATTTGTAACGTTATTGCTACACTGAAAATGACTTTAATCTATACGAGTTTATTGAATGTGTTTTCCGAAAATGACAGATGGGTATGACACGACCAATTAAAGACAGTCAAGCTAAACGGAATAATCAGAATGATTTTACTATGAAGTTATATTTTCATCATTATTCCATAAAATAAACTTTCGGAGCATCAACTCGGTAATGTTCGTTGCCATACGTGTGTCTCTCTAAAAAAAAAGTATTTGCATAATTGTCACAAGAGCTAAAACTAGCCTTTCAATCTATAAAAAAAATATGAAATCACTCAAATTATTTGATGATGAACAAACACACTTGTCTCTCGCTGTTCAAAATAATATCATAGTGTTGACGTTGAAAATACTTTCTAAAATTTGAGATTGTGTGTGTGTGAATCGTTTTTTTTTGTGGAGTAAATATCAATGAAATATTTGTTTATATGGTCATAAACTCTACCGAATGGGTCGGTTTTTTATAACCGGTTTCATTTCAATTGGAAGTATCACCTACTTAAAAAAAATATTAATTTTACTGTCTGAAAAAAAAAACGTTTAACTTTATTCCCGGTTTCTCTAAGGAAAATGCATTAAAAGTCTACTGACAGCAATATAAGGTTAAAACAATAAAGCTTTTAAAGAAATAGATCTTTCAAAAAATTACCAACTGTTTAAATTCATTAGGTTGAGTATATAGAAACCGGAAATAAACTGACTTGGTTAATGAGGAACACTCTGTTTTGAATGACATATTATTTTATTGTCTGCGTTCCACAAACTTTACCAATACAATAATCCATAATAAATAAAAGATATTTGACAAGTGCTTGACCGGTCACTTTTTGATGATATTAATCAGTGTATCAACTGTGTCCAGTAGCTACAAAAATCAATAAAAGTCACTTTCTTTCTCGCGGTGTGTTTGATAAAAAGCATTCCATATTACACGCAAAACACAGACAGCTCTTATCTTAAAATGCGATTTTTCTGAGACTATCAAATATTTTTCTAGAATTTTGAAACTGAATTAGTTCATAGATGATCATGTTTGAACCCTTACTCATACCCATGGTAATTCCACATCGAAGAATATATTATGTTTCACAGATGAACACGGATATTTCTTGTTTGTCAAAGTCATAATTCCACAATGGCTATCATGTAACTTGTCGAGTGCAAAAAGTGAAGCAACCACGGCCAACCATTCTTTTAAAATGCACTCGTGTTCCTTGGAACAATTAGTGAATTGCATATGAATAAAAATATGCAAGGCATGCGGACATAAGTCAGCAACCAAACAACCGATATTAAATTATAAAGACACTTAGGGATCAAAAGAATTCGACTTTTATCTATTGATCATTGTGATGTCATTGAGGAGAAATGTGATCAGAATTTTACTAAAAGATACATTGTTGTTAACCTTAGTTAAGCCCATTGTAAGCATTTTGTCAACTCGACTCACTTTTATTAAGATTGTATATCTTATAGATGTGGGTTTTGTTATAATGAACTTTTCCAAATATTTTTACAGTTACATGAAACCTTCATTTCAAATTGTCAAAATTTGCATGAATGCGTTTATTATAAACTCTTTACAGCAATCTTCACTCGCAATCATTATAAGCATCTTATATCTGATGAGTTTTAGACAACTGACAAGGCGAAACAAGACAATAGGAAAGCAATTGCTTGCCCTTTTACCCCAATCTTCTGTTTGCCATTTCTTGAATTGTTATTTATGACGTTATAGAGCAAATTTGACAAATCCCAATCTTTTTATTGCCTGTTAATATATAAAATTAATTGACATATATTGAATATGACTTTTTAAAAGTACAAAGCAAATATATTTAGATTAGAACTTTACAAGAGTTTACTAAGCACATAAACGGAAATCCCTTATCGGATGACCTTAAGCATATATTGTGGTTTGACGTCAAATGGATTTGAGGTATTTAGATCAAGTCACTACAATGACAATCGAACTGTGTGATTTTATTTTTTCCAGTAAAAACTCTGAAAATAAATTTTCTACAAACACAAAGGAAATCAAATAAAAGAGCTAGCGGAGATAAAACATACTCCTGGCTTTATTGATTACATAGACTAAAAATATTGAAGCATTTAAATTATTAGACTGACACAAATTAACGCAATGTTTCAATATAACACCTAAATTTTAATTTGCTCTCATTTGGAAAGCCCAAAAAGTTACGAAAGCATAGATTGTATAATTAAAAACCTACATACGTGACCCGAGGCTATGTTCTTTGTCGAAAAGGGATCAAAATCCATGTCCAAAAACAGTATAACGATTATGATGTCTAAGATGTGCAACGTTTACATTTCTAGTCTTATTTTCAAGTCAAAGTGTGAATTCACGATGAACAGGAAATAGTTTTAGACCAAGACGGTGTTAATATATTACTGCGTACATCATGTACATCTATAATACTAAAATTACGAGGTCCAATTTGTCAGCCGTCATCGGGTAAAAACGACAAATCAAAGAATTCAACTCTATATAAAACTAATATAGGACAATGGTGTAGATTAAAAATTACACCACTCCAGACCCTTTGTTTTTCACATAATTAATATTGCCAATAATTAACAAGTTCCGGGTCGAATCCGATACCGATACCAATAGTATATTCACCTGTTAGCTATCACCTTATCTGTACGTTCCGCATTTGACAGGCGCACCACCAAACGGTGTATTTAGGATTTTGCTATATACACGGGTCATAATCAAAGGGCTGACACTACTAAATTCTATCATTGTCAAATTGTTCCCTATTGTAGTTTTATTCAGCAATCAGTAAGACTTTCTAAGATAACTAATATAGGACAATGCTGTTGATTAAAAAATACTCCATTCCTGGATAGCCAGGACCTTTTGTTTTCCAAATAATTAATATTACCAATAATTGATAACTTCCAGGTCGACGGGTTCAAACAGAAATATTTGAAAGCAAAAAAAAACTGTGTATCTTATAATCGCGATATCACGGGTGTGTACTTGTATTTGTTATTAAAGCAAAACGATTTCGAAAGGTACCTAGTTTGACCTTAAAAATATAAAAGCTGGCAAACAAAGTGCATGAACGGAAATCTTTATCAACCATTTCATAGGAAATTTACCGACTTTATAAACTATGTAGTGTTGTAACCTTGCTACAACAACAAAAATAAACAGACAAGACATTTCAATTTCTATTTCTAGAAGGTATGCTTTTAACGTTGATTATTTTTTTTAACAATATCAGATTTGTATGGTCGTAATTGCTTCCCCAGGCAACTCTGATAAAGCGAACACTTTCATCGTGAAGAATGTATTGTAACAATACCACTTTTTCAATGTCACAAAGACAAACTAATTGTCGTGCTGTTTGCTCAGAGGTCATTATTTGTGGTAGCAAAATATGATCATGGGTTTTGTATTAGATAAACAGATATTATTAAAATCGTAAATCGATCCTATAGCGACAAACAAGGAAGCATTTCTAGATGTACAAAATGTAATGTGCATTTAACGTACAAACTTAACAAATTTCAGTTTTATGTATAATATTTTGTTAAGGACATCGCTACATAAAGTTATGAAATTTTAGTTCGGTATCATGGTTCTGAAAAAGATATCTTGCAGAAACATATGAGATCATGCAAAGTTTTGTATTAGTTTTGACTTTATGAGAAATATGATATCATAAATTCATAATCGATTAAAAGTTCAATTATAAATTTGGATAGACTTTTAAGTCGTAACTATATATATTCAATCGCAGAAAAGATTAATGGGGAAGGAGTGCTTTTCAATCCGTTTGATAATGAACAGTTAGATAAAAGTTTGTCATCTAAATAGACTATAGCCTCAGGTTAAACAAAATTGAAATGATTCAAATAAGAAAACCAACCGTCAGTTCATGCCAAACATTTTTGTTTTAATTTTCATTGCCCTTGGTTCATACACCGTAACACTTGTAGCCGAAAGGAACCCATTGGATGGCTAAATCCGTTTCCATATCTTGTATATCATGCTCAGATTCAACTGAACCAGGCCTTGAGGTCATAAAACTTTCGAGTCAGTTTTTTTTTGTACTCATCCTCCAAAATCAACCAATCAAAATGCATGATTTTTGTGCTCCGAGCACTGGGCAAAATTTTATGACATCAACCCTAGGTGTGGTCAATCCTAGTCACATTTTTACATCCTATAATATACATGAAATATTTGCCATTGAACGTAAAGAAATCATTAACAAAATCATTCAAATTAATCCTTAATTTCCTTAATGGACATCACATTTTTATCAAATTCCTGAAATTGCTTCTCTTTGTGTTATATTTGTTTACCCTAGATGTAGATGTATGAAGCTGATAAATTATTAAGTATTTTTGATAGTTCATCTCGAAAAAGAATAAAATATATGCCTAACTTTAGATGGTATACATTAAGAAGAACATGTTGACCAATGGGAAATACAATATGACGGGTTTCATATTATTTATGACAGTAAAAAGTAAAACCACAAATATACTAGACTCCGAGGAAAATTCAAAACGGAAAGTCCCTAATCCAATGTTTTTCTTCTGGAGTAGTTGCCCTTCCGACTACTTTTGTGTTAAAGGAGGTCGTGATGTTAACATAAAAAGCTGTTTGTGATCCGTATAAGCTCAACACCGATTACCCAATTGATCGATTGTCGTTTGCTTATAATGACCAGCGGCAACATTTTAATAAATATTATGGACTGGCAAATTTATACCTATATCGAATGAATAAGTTCTACAAAGTAAGCTGATCGAGTTCGGAGACGTGAATGTAAAAGTTGTCTTGATTTATTAGGACAAAAACCAACGACAACCACTGGGTTAATAAGAATTTTACAGGTTAATTGAGAGTAAAATTTATTTCTGTTTCATTTTTGGATTTTCTTTTTCGTTTCAAGATGTCATGCCTGGTTGGAATATTTAGAGCAAAGAACTGAAGACTTTTGTTTTTATTTTCTTTGCCTAGATTTATATAAAATGTTCTTTTGCATGACAAAATTCCTTCCACTATCTTAGAATGAAATTCAAAACAGTGTGGCTGTGGCCATTGATTGACACATTAAATTCATCCATTGACTGGGACAATTTACGTGAACGTTTGTCTGTAGCGACCACTGTTCACGACGTTCCTACGATAGACATTTAAACTGTGGGGTTACCAAAGGTTTCTTAACGCCTTTAATTATAAAATAATTCGAAAAAATAACCAGGAATAACCTTTATGTTTTGATTTATATAATTGATATAAATCAAAACATCGTGTTATTTCTGATTAATTTTTCGAATTACTTTATTAAGGTGTTGAGAACCTTTGGTGACCCCATAGTTTAAGTGTCTTTAAAAAGTACATAGTGAGCAGTGGTCGTTACATATAAACGTTCACCTAAATTGTCCCAGTCAATGGATGAATTTAATGAGTCAATCAATGGCCACAGCCACACTGTTTTGAATTTCATTCTATATATCATTCTATGTTGTGATGTTAATCTATTATTTCAGAAAAGGGAGAAGGTTTGGTACCATTAAAACGTTTAATCCCGCTGCACATGTTTGTACCTGTCCTAAGTCAGGAATCTGATGTACTGTAGGTGTCGTCTGTTTATGTAGTTCATACGTGTTTCTCGTTTTTATATAGATTAGACCGTTGGTTTTCCCGTTTGAATTGTTTAACACTAGTAATTTCGGGGCCCTTTTTAGCTTGCTGTTCGGTGTGAGCCAAGGTTCCTGGTTGAAGGCCGTACCTTGACCTATAATGGTTTACTTTTATACATTGTTAGTTGGGTGGAGAGTTGTCTCATTGGCACTCATACCACATCTTCCTATATCTATCAAATTCCACCTTTTCTATACATCCTTGCCAATCAATTTTGCAACACCTATAGACTTTCAATTTCTTGATCTTCTACAATATACATTAAATAAACGCCACTGAGCATAGAGAAATATAAAAATCATTCAAAACAATCCTAGTTTCCTTAACGTTTTCATTCGAGTGTTTTGTAGATGAAATTGCGCGCCTGGCGTTCAAAATTGTTAAGCCATGTATCATGATTGACTTCACATTTACATTATATTCTTGGAGTTGTCTATCTTTGTACTATATTTCCAATATGTATCGCGTATGAAGCAGATCAATTATTTAGTAATATCAACAACAAAAATATATGGTTACAATATTCTTTGATATAGAATTAACATTTAGCATTTATTGTCTTCTATTTTTTGGACCTAATTCTAGATATGTCAATCTTGACGATTTTTTAATGACAATTTTCACCCACCATTATTAAATAAACGTCCTTTGATAAATCAATGTGATGGAGATTTACCACTATATATCTATTTTAAGCAAGTTATTAAATAGAAAAATGTGTTAAAGGAACATTGTTCGTGGTAATCATCAAATATATGATATTTAGTGCTGAAAGAGAAGTCAGGTTTGGTATCGTACTTATCGTGTCATTGCTTTGATCGAATGTTAATTGTTCCTTGTTTTTAACTCGTGGTAGAATATGTATATTTGATTCACAAATTACCCACAAATGACCAAGGATACGTTCCGATTATCTCACCACATTCCCGTCCTTTTTCTTTCGAATGAGATTCGTCGCCCAATGTGCACTTTCCATGAGTAACATGACAGGATATGGTTACGATTCTGGAGACAAGAGTTCACTCCCAATATATGGTGGGTTTTGTGTTGCTATGTGTAGTGTTTTGTGAATGTGTGTGTCTTGTCATCGTCTTTCGTATATTTTCCATGACGTTGTTAGTTCTCTTGATTGTGAGAGTTGATGTCTCCTTGGTATATTTCACCTCTTTTCAATAGTTGCTCAATATACACTAAAATAGAGAGTTAAAATAGTTTTTGTTCAAATATTTTATGTTTGAACCTGAAATTCACCAGGCAACGAAATCTATGGTGGGTATGGTTTTTGTGTTCGAACATTTTTTTTTATGGTTAAGATCCGATTCAAAGGTTACTCATTCAAACGTTTTTTTCAGAGGCGTCAAATCGTATTCATGTGTGTTTGGTGTCAAAATTTGTCTTTTTATTTGTGTTATTATCTTTTTTCTTCTTCTTAAAACAGTACGTAGGAAGTGAGGCTGGTGTGTTTGGAAGGCCGAAAAAAGGACAAATGTGAGGGTCAGTTTATATAAGATTTAAGGTTTAATATCGAGTATTAAACACTTTTGTGTTTTGGCTTTGATACTTATGATAATTATTTCTTGACATTACAGTTTTCCAGACATCAGATTTTATCATTGACTTCTATAGCCTCACATGCCATATTCTGCAGAATGGTTTGGTATGTGAAACTTATATACATAATTCTAATGCAATTGTATGGCAAGCTGTTTTACTATTTATTCGAATTTCAAGATATCTCCTATAATATATAAGATATCTTATATAATATATAATATATAAGATATCTCCTTTAATATTTCATTTTTATAAGATATCTCATATATTATATAAGATGTCTTTAATGTTATATGAGATATCTTTAATGTTATATAAGATATTTTTAATTAATATAAGATATCTTTAATGTTATATAAGATATTTTTAATTAATATAAGATATCTCATAAAGTGTATATGTTATCTTATATACTTTATAAGATATATGTTTAAAGTTTATAAGATATCTTATAAAGGTATATGAGATATCTTATAAACTATATAAGATATTTTATATAGTTTATAAGATATCTCATATAGTTTATAAGATATCTTATATAGTTTATGAGATATCTTATAAAGACAATTATATAAGATATCTGATAAACTATATAAGATATCTTATAAACTTAAGGAGATATCTTTAAAACTTTATAAGATATCTTATAAACTAAGTAAGATATTTCCTATAATTTATAAGATATCTCCTATAATATATAAGATATCTCCTATAATATTTAAGATATCTCCTATAATATTATTAATTCGTATATTTTAACAAATTTGATTCGTTTAGGGATAGTCCCATGTTAAACTATATTTTCGAAGGTATAGAGAAAACGGCGGATAGCAAAATGCATATTGCACAGCTAAAGGCATATTGAACGGATATTTTTAGAATATCCAAAAACCGATATACTATGTGACGTCATGTAATGCATTTCAGGATATTGAAAAACGTTTTGAAACAAATGATCAATTATTTAACGGAAAAAATCTTCAAATTCATAAGATGTTAAATAAACAAAAAAAAGTAAATGAAATAACAACTAATATGTTGATATTGTCAAGGTGACAATATAATATTTATAAAATTCCAACAAAATCAAATGACGATTTTGATACAAACATGGTCGGAAATTAATAATATAACAAATATAGCCTTTGTATGAGGTCAAAACAGGATATATCGACCCAAAGAAGTATATCGACCTCGGACTTCGTCCTCAGTCAATATTCTCCTTTCATGTCAATATATCCTTGTATCGACCTCATACAAAGGCTATATTTGTATAATATATAAGATATCTTATTAATTTCATTATATTATATAATATATCTTTAATGTTGTATAAGATATCTCCTAAAATTTACAAGATATCTTATATACTTTATAAGATATCTTATAAAGTATATGAAATATCGTATAAACAATTTTTATATAAGATATCTTATATAATTTATAAGATATCTTATATAATTTATAAGATATCTTATATAATTTATAAGATATCTTATATAGTTTATAAGATATCTCATATAGTTTATAAGATATCTTATATAGTTTATGAGATATCTTATAAAGACAATCATATAAGATATCTGATAAACTATATAAGATATCCTATAAACTATATGAGATATCTTATAACCTATATAAGATATCTTGTATTATTCTATATTGGAATTATTTTAGTAGGTTTCTCTATATGAATTGGATTTTGAATAAAAAAGCATATTCACCTGAGAAAGTGTTATTCACCGCGCTAAACGTCACGCGCTTTTACATGCAACGTTATGGTAAAATGTTTCGTGTAAACATTTGTTTTGGTATATGTTTGTCATTAGATACATTTTCTTTTCTCGGAATATGGAATAAAACAATTACTGTATTTTGTTTCGGTAAATATGGGGTTTTATTGACTTTTGAAAAACTGATATCCACTTCGGCCGTCGGCCTCAGTGAATATCATTTTTTCAAAACTCAATAAAACCGCATATTTATCTCATCAAAAGACAGTAATTGTATAAAGTCAATAAACGTCAATAAAACATACAGGTTTTCGGAAATTGTATGTCATCCACTCAAAATTAAGAAATGTTGGGTTTTACCCTAAATACGTCATTTAGAACAGTTATAAGAGCTGCTGTATATAAAGAATAACCATACATTGTCTCGAAATATCAATGTTATTTGTACTCGGCTCGAAACAGGTAGAAATGCTCGGCACAGCCTCGCTTTCTATCTGTTTCTAAGCCTTGTACAAATAACATTGATATTTCGAGACAATGTATGGTTATTCTATATGTAACGATAATTTTCATTGGATGTTGACAAATATTTTGAGGGGTTAGATTCCACGTTCTACCGATCCGTAACCAAGAAAGCCACCATTTTGAATTCCGATTTTTTTTAGGTACATGTATGTAATTTCTCAAAAAATTAACAAGATAGTCACATTTGGAGCCTCAAAATCTTCTTTCTGTCTATATTGAAAACATTCTGAAGCGTACGAAAAGTAAAAATACGTTTAGTATGTATGTTTGACATCCAGAGTATGCATATGACGTCACATTGCTTAGAAGCTAAAGACGATGCAACAGTTTCGCGGACTTTTTCTTTTATGGCATTTTAAGCCAAAATATTTATTAAATGAAATTTATTTTAATATGTGGCATTAGAATGGAGATAACTGTATTGTATTTTAAGCTTGGCCTTCGTAAAATCTCCCGCATTCTTATATATCAAATAAACCACAACAATACAAAGTTCTGAAATTGCGTAAAAATGATTTAGAGTTACTCCGCCTTATATATAATTTTTTTTTATGAAGCTTTTAAATAAAAAAAATTATGGAACGAAGATCTTATTTTTTATAGAGGAGTATATTTAACAAGCGAAGAAGATGTAAATATTTCCATGTGTTATTCAAAAATGATTTGTTATTTTTGTAGGTATTAATAAACGCATCTGAATGAGAAGATTTCTCATCAATATGCAATAGAATACCAAGGGTTTCGTATTAAGACAATTTATGCTCACTTCTTGAGCACTTGATATTACTACAGTAAATGATTTTTATAGGAGGTCGAAATATAAATATAATACTAGAACACAACCGCGAAATCGAATCGTGTTTATTTAGAGCTTGGTTGCAAGTATGTAAACTGTTGTAGGATGAATTTTTGTAAAAGATTTTGTCTGGAGAATTTCAGAAAAGGTATCAAACTGAGTCATAGGCACTTGGAGACAGGACAATTATGTTGAGGCCTCTCTTTTTTTCCGTTTTTTTTTTTTTTTTTGGCTTTCTGTTAAATTCCATGGTTTTCTCGTTTTTGTATTACTTTGAACATACATTGAACGTTTAAGGATGTACACCTCTGAGGAGCCAAAAATTTCTAGAATTAAACTTTTTTTCTTAACCTGATTTTTGGGTTTATAAGACTGTAACAAAATAATTGGTGAAGAAAAAACATATGGTGGTGCACTTCTTTTTTTGCTACGGCCCTTTGAAAATGCCCAATTTTGATGATTTTCCCATTTTTCATCGATTTTTACCTATTTTATGGCTATTATGGTGAAAAAAATCACAGTTCCACAATTAACTTTTTTTTATACTTTCTCTAAAGATGAAGGGGACCAATCTGAATAAATTTTACTTAAAAAAGCTATAGGTACATGTAGGTGTTAATATAAGAAAGTTTTATCATATTTAAAATTTACCATAAAGTCAATTTTTTTATTTTTTTTATTTTTCTCAGTTTTAAGAACAAAGGGCATATAATTTCAACTTTTTGGTTATAAATGATTGAAAAAATACATATCTAAGAAATTTTAAAAGACCAAAATGGTATGGGATGTACATGATTCTTGTAAAATCATTTTTTGTATCCCGCACCCATTTTCTCAAAAAAATTTAACTAAAAATACTGACTTAATTGGTCGTAAAATTTGAAAACTGTATTAATCAAAAACCGTTCCTTGTAAGTACACAATTTTTTCACAGAGTTATGTTTGATTATAATATTTTTAAAATTCATTGATATTTTCCACTTGTATTACATGTTTTGGAAATACTTCAAGAACGAGATTTCAACGAGACTTAACGAGACTGAAAAGTCAGAAGAATAAACCTTTAATATAAATAAAGTGTATTTGCTATTAACTATCAATTCCAAGTTTCTTCTCCACGGCGATCACTGCTATATATTATAATAGAGAGTCTCTATATAGTATAGGATTATAATCATAGTGTACATGCAGAATAACGCGAAAATAATTGTCCTGTCCCCGAGTAATTATGAAAACTATGTTTAAAAAGGGAAGTCAAGGGGGTATCTGTAGCACGGAAGAATGCGAAATAAAATTACAATCCCACGATGAACGAACAATTAAAACTTTCTTGAACGTTGATCTTTTTATCGATTTCACGAAACACAATGAATAACGAACATTTGGCTGCAAGTAAAATAAAAAGTGGCAAACATGTTACATGAATATAACCCTTTAAAGTTTAAAATCTTGGGTATGACTTTAAAGTCGGTCTGATGACGGAAACAATATTTGGATGCCTTTTTCTCCGTTTTTCTCCCAAAATAACCCAAACTGAATACTCATAAGAATGGATGACAATTGCGACTATGCATGGTACCAATAAGACACAAAGGCATGCTGATTAATTTATTGGGGAATGAAGAGAAGGACAAAATGAGGTATTCTCGTTTAATAGTATAGAATATGATGTTGTTTGGAATCAGTACACTACGCTTTTCGAACGTTCTAGACTAAACGTTTAGGTTTGCAATGCTAACAAATAAAACGTACGGAGGCATGCAAATATTGAAGTGCCTAGATCAGAGGAAGACAATTTGATTTGCATGAGGGGTAGGAGTGTTTTGAAAATGAATACCTTGGCCTGGACCATAACGAGCAAAAGAAATGCATTCGTAGCAAAAGCCTAATCCTCTCCCTGAAAATTTAAGCTACTTGACTTAATTTCTGTGTCATTTTGGTCTCTTGTGGACAGTTGTCTCATTGGCAATCATACCACATCTTCTTTTTTATATTTCCTATATCAGCTTATTTTGTACTCCAATGAAATTATTACTTTAAATTTTTGTTGATTCATACGAATAGACTCGTTTGACGAAAACTAGACATTATGTTTTCACACATACATAAAATTGAGAATGGAAATGGGGAATGTGCCAAAGAGACAACAACCTGACCATAGAAAAAAACAACAGCAGAAGTTCACCAACAGGTCTTCAATGTAGCGGGAAATTTCCACACCCGGAGGCGTCCTTCAGCTGGTCCCTAAACAAATATATACTAGTTCAGTGATAATGAACGCCAAACTAATTTCCAAATTGTACACAAGAAACTAAAATTAAAATAATACAAGACTAACAAAGGCCAGAGGCTCCTGACTTGGGACAGGCGCAAAAATGCGGCGGGGTTAAACATGTTTGTGAGATCTCAACCCTCCCCCTATACCTCTAGCCAATATAGAAAAGTAAACGCATAACAATACGCACATTAAAATTCAGGTCAAGAGTAGTCCGAGTCTGATGTCAGAAGATGTAACCAAAGAAAATAAACAAAATGACAATAATACATAAATAACAACAGACTACTAGCAGTTAACTGACATGCCAGCTCCAGACTTCAATTAAACTGACTGAAAGATTATGATTTCATCATATGAACATCAGGCACAATCCTTCATGTATACTACATGTACTAGATATCGTAGATTATGATTCATAATGTAATCATTCATGTATGTTTATCTGCGATTTAAACGAAGTTGTGGGTGTATGATTGACATCTAAAATTAACCAGCAAGGGGAAATTATATTTAACAAGAACGTGTCCAAAGTACACGGATGCCCCACTCGCACTATCATTTTTCATGTTCAATGGACCGTGAAATTGGGTAAAAAATCTAATTTGGCATTAAAATTATATAGATCATATCATATGGAACATGTGTACTAAGTTTCAAGTTGATTGGACTTCAACTTCATCAAAAACTACCTTGACCAAAAACTTTAACCTGAAACTCCCACTTTCATTTATTATGTTCAGTGGACCGTGAAATTGGGGTCAAAAGACTAATTTGGCTTTAAAATTATATAGATCATATCATATGGAACATGTGTACTAAGTTTCAAGTTCATTGGACTTCAGCTTCATCAAAAACTACCTCAACCAAAAACTTTAATCTGAAACTCCCACTTTCATTTTATATGTTCAGTGGACCGTGAAATTGGGGTCAAAAGTCTAATTTGGCTTTAAAATTAGAAAGATCATATCATAAGCAACAAGTGTACTAAGTTTCAAGTTGATTGGACTTCAGCTTCATCAAAAACTACCTTGACCAAAAACTTTAACCTGAACGGACGGACGGACGCACAGACGGACGCACAGACGAACGGAGGCACAGACCAGAAAACATAATGCCCCTCTACTATCGTAGGTGGGGCATAAAAATTATAACACATCTATATTAACTAATTTGAAACATTTAATACATATTGAGGTCATTCAAAAACCAGGTATAATCCATCATTATTATACATTTATTATACATGTACATACAAAAATGTCTGTACCAATTTAGAAAAATGACCAGTGGCAGATCCAGGTGGGGGGGGGGGGGGGTGTTAGAACCATCCTTTTTTTGGACGATCAATGCATTTGAATGGGGACATGTGGTTGGAACCCCCTACTCCCAAACTCCCCCCCCCCCCCTTAATCCTGGGTTGGGAACCCCCCTTTTTAAAATGGCTGGATCCGCCCCTGATGACAGTTGTTATCCATTAATATGATATGTTAAAAAAAACTCTGATCTTTTGATTATGCCATTTAACTATCATGAACTTTCCTCGGAGTACGGTATTTTAGTTATTTTACTATTTATAGAATGATTTGTTTTTAACCTAATAAAGATCATGTATATGACTTAATTTCAAATTTCTAATTAGAATACAATTTTCTTATTTTTCAAAAGATTTCCTTACATTTTTTGTGTATTTGCTTTTTGAAGTAGATCATCAAAGCCTTTCACGCAGGTGGACTACGAAAATAAAGAAAAACTAACCTTTGGTCTAAGCCATAAAATTTAGGAGATAACGGTTCAATCTTAAAAACAAAATCAAACGTGTTGTTGTTGTTATTGTGGTTTTGATTTTATTTTGATTTATCTATTTACTTTGGTATATTTCTGATTTAAACGATGATATGTATGTCCGCATTGTTATTGTTTACTGAATGCTTCAAAACAAAGGAATATGCCGTGCGCATGTTTTGAAATTCTTTTTGCTGCATACGTAGTTTTCAATGGTATTTGAGTTTAGTTGACGTCACAATGGTAATAAAAACAAAGTTCAACGTTTAATTGCAATTCATGTTCGAACAATAATACAAGAAGTCGTATTTAATAACACGCACTTATTGTGTCGCTTTTGCTGACCAAAAAAACTAATTAAAAAAACCCAGTAAATCTGTTATTAATTTACATGATTAAATAATGTAACTAATCTTTGCCGTTGAATCTCCTGTAAATATTCCGAAAAGCAGCAAATAATAAGTCTGGTTTAGACATACGATATTCATACCTACATTTAATATGTATTGCAAAAATCTTTAAACGCATATATTCACGTATTGGTGCATTATTGCATCTGTCTCTTAAGCAGGGACGAACCTTTTATTTGGGACAGCAAAACTGGTTGTGTGGTACAAACGAAGTTAGTGTTTTGTTTTCAGGCGCATTCTGTTATCGGAAATTGATGGCAAACTCCCTAATTAAATATGAAGCATTTTACAAAGATAACATCAATATTGGATATTGATTTATAAAGACAATTTATTCTTTATGTCACGCACAAATATGTCCTAGCACTTTCATGACGTTCTTCCGTTCAACATAAATGGTAATTAATTAAAGGATATATTCAAGGTTAGCGAGGCAATGACCTCTGGATGATGTATCTAGGACGTACAGTCTATTTTAGTTATTTTTCATTAAACGGAGATTAAAAATGACAAATAGTATACCAATAAAACAGCAACTCAACGACCAAAAAACAAATATATGATAGACATTTTGAGAACAACAGAATATGCCTTCAAAATAGACAAATAGATATAAGAAGCTGTGGTATGAGTGTCATTCAGAAAATTCTCAATCCATGTAAAATGTAAATATATACTATGTATAATGTATGTATTTATAGCTAATATTACATTACAAAAAAATAGAATGACAAAAATGATCAAACATCAAACATCGTGAGCAAAAGCATATTGAACAATAAACCATTAAGAGACAAACGGTAACGCGGATTTTCAGTTGAGGCAGACTCGTCAACCTGATGCGGGATACTGTCAAATTCATGACTTGGTCCAGGCATTTTCTTATGTAGAAAATGGAGGGTTTAAGCCTTGTTTTATAGTTAACTAAACATCTCACGTGTATGTCAGTCGCATAAAGTTTCATTATATTGACAACGATGTGTGAGCAAAAAATATAGGGGTACAGCAGTCAATATTGTATTACTGTGCAGTATAACCCCAATCTCTATAAAAACAAACAAATGTGTCAACAAAGAAAGACAAAAAGGCTTACAGACAAATTACATAAGCAAAAACGAAGAATACAATTTACCACATGTACAGCACAAGTTTAGCGCTATCAAACCAGGTTCAATCCACCATTTTCTACAATTTGAAATGCCTGTACCAAGTCAGGAATATGACAGTTTTTGTCCATTCGCTAATTTTTTTTTTTTTTTTGTCATTTGATTTTGACATGTGATTAGAGACTTTCCGATTGAATTTTCCTCGGAGTTCAGTATTTTTGTGATTTTACTCTTTTTTAAACTGTGACGGAATGTACAAGTAACGAGCCACATCAAATGGACACTACCAAAAATAGACTAAACATTGTATGTACCTTAATGTTTGATAACTATTAAAGTAATAATTTGCAAAGACAAAAAAAAACAGTGTTCTTTTTGTGAAGTTGATACGGTATATTAATCAACAAAGTCCCGGTATTTGCGATTCAACTTTTAATTAGATATAATAACAACAAGAAAAGCAGAGTTTGAGAAAAGTACATCACCACATGTCAATTTTCTAGTTCTTTTACACAACGGAATAAAGACTGTTTATATAATTTCTAATTTTATAGATATACAAACCTATTATGACAAATTTAAAAACGGCTTCTATAAAAGACATATTGTGTACTAGTATTCTATAACAAAAAGTCAAGATAATCTAGCTGAATAAGTCGACATCAATGCAAACATGTAGATTAGTCTTGTTTATTGTACTAATCTCTGCTAATTGTCTAGTAGTTTCAGATCAAACCGAAATGATTTTGTGTGTTATATAAGATACAGTAAGTACAAAAAGTCACATGTACTTACTGTTCTGAAGAAGTTGAGTTCAATGTTGATTAATGATATAGCCATGGTGTTTATTTTCGATTTATGAGTTTGACTGTCCCTTTGGTATCTTTCGTCCCTCTTTTATATATAGGTTGAAAATGCTTACATTTACATGACAAATGATTGTGTTATGTATTGAGATATTCATCTGCAAAATGAGATTGTTACGATAGCAACGTTAACGTAGCACATAATGTTAAAAGCATTTAACCAAACGACAGCACTGGACCCCATTACATTATGTATGTGTCTGTCCCAAGTAAGGAGGCTGATGTCAGTTGTTGTCTATTATATCATATTTGGTATTTTATTTTTTACTTATTGTTTTGTACATAGATCTGGTCGTTGGTTTTCTCGTTTGAATTGGTTAACATTTAATGCTCTTCAACTTCGTACTTTATTTGGCCTTGTTAGACGTTACGCGCGATGTTCGTACATGAAAGCGTAACACAACGTCGCGAAAATTTCGAAACGTTCAAACCAAAAATTGGACTGAAACGTTGTTTTTAAGCAAGTGCGACATTCTTGTAAGACTCCGCAAAATCGACGGTGCTTTTTAACTACTTATCGAAAATTGATATATTTTAGTTTTTTGAAAAATTAAGAAAAATAACATTTTAAAAAATTATAAAATTCTACCATTACAAGAGCAGTGATAAGCAAATAATTGACGTAAATTTGAGTTGAGTTCGTTTTTACGTCAAAAAATGGCGGTGCGACAACCTTGTAAGCCTTTGAAAAATCGCTCATAAATTACCATATATCATTTTTCAGGATATTTGTCTTTAAATTCATAAAATTTAGCAAATTAACATTGATGTAGTAAATACAAATACTAAACTTTTTAATTTTTGATAAATGTTTTTTGATTCACAAATCTGGAATCCCATTTTTTTTTCACCGTGGGACAGATTTGCCCTTGTAGTATGGAACGCGTTTTTTTCTATGACGTCATCATAACGTCATATACAATGCATAAAAGAACACTGTGCGGGACAAATTTGCCATTCCGGTACCGGCAAATCTGACTTTGTCGGTTTACAAGATATAAAAAAAAAAATTTGCCCAGTGATAGATTATTGAAAAATAAAAAAAAATGCCATATGTCCCAACTTGTCACTGTTGTCACTCTTGTCACTGCAGCTGATTAAAAGTACATTTCCCATGGGAAATTTGATAATTCCCATGGGAATATTAGAATTTCCCATGGGAACATTGAAAGTTCCCATGGGAAAAATTACTTTTCCCATGGGAAGTTTAGAGTTCCCATAGGAACTTTAAAGTTCCCATGGGAAAAGATGAATACAAAAAGTTCCCATGGGAATTAATTCTTCCCATGGGAACAAACTTTTTTCCCATGGGAACATTTTTTCTTCCCATGGGAACAATATTTCTTCCCATGGGAACAAATCTTCTTCCCATGGGAACAATTTTTCTTCCCATGGGAACAATTTTTTTTCACATAGGAACAATTTTTCTTCCCATGGGAACATATTATATTACAATACGAACATTATGTTCCATTTAAATTTTTTTCTTCATAAAAATTACAATTTGTTGCAAATACTGGATATATGAGAATAAAAGAGAATACACTTCTGCCTTAGCTGGATGGAAAGCTGTAGGGCATAACACATTTTTGGAACCTTATAAAACATCTCAGAAAAGCAGATTTGTCTCGGGGACAAGTTTGCAATTCCGCTGAGAGCAAAAGTTGTTCACCTTAATTGTTGGAGTTAAGTCAAAATGAAGTTGATAACTTGGTTGGTATTGGTTCCCTGATATTTGTCCTAAAATGTTTTGGCTCTAGCACCACTGTTGAAAAAGTTATGCCCCTTTTTTCTACAATTTCCTTAAAGGAAAAGTAGTTTTCCTCAAGGGAAATCAAATTTCCTTAAAGGAAAAAGATTTTTCCTCAAAGGGAAATTGTTTTTTTCCTCAAGGGAAATTGTTTTTTCAAGGGAAAAAGATTTCCTTTAAGACAACAAATTTCCTCTAAGGAAATCTTTGTTCTTCCAATTTCCTGTAAGGAAGTATCTGAACATCAAATTTCCCTTAAGGAAATGTTTTCCCTTATTTTTACTTGTTAAACATTTCTTCGCTATACCATGTATACATATAAACAGTATGAATATATATAATTATTACAAGACTATAGTTGATGCAAATGATATTCAAAACTTTCATAAATGTTTGACTCAACATTTTTTAATAACATTGAAAATTGATAAAGTCTGACTGTTTAGATCTAGGTATTGTTCATACTTTTTATAAAATTTAACTTTGATTTATAATTTTTTTTTGTAGCAAATGATTTTGTTTTCTTTGTAATTGTTTCAATGCAATACATTAATAAGCAACCAATTTGAATGTCATACCATTTGTGGTGTTCTAAAGAATTTGTTTATATGTTTGCAGATTAAATAATAAAATAAACACTTTTCGTGTTATTTTAAATTAAAATTTTCTTCTGTTTCAACTTGTGTACAGTTATTCAATCCACTACGTAAGAATTTTCCTTCAATTCTAAGAGAAAACATTTTTGCAAATAGTTCTTCAAGATCTTCTTCCGTATATTTGATATGAGGGAGCGATGTAAATGAGTGGATAAAACTGGTGTTCCTTTTTCAACAACAAAATAGTATTTGTTCTGCATTCTCCTTTCTTTCGATGAATATATATAATATGTTGTTGCTTTTATGCAATAGTGTTTTTGTGTATCTATGATAGAACTCCATTTTGTTTATGGGCATTATCATGTGATAATGATGAAATTTCCTGTTTCTTTTTTGCAGGAAAGTACACATTCCAGTTCAAATTAATCCAATTATGCACTTTGTAAATAAATTTCAACTTTAAGTTTCCTCTTCAGTAATGACCTATTGATCATGAAAACCAAGATGTCTGATCACCTATAAATACACAAAATAAACAAATAAAATGTTATAAATGGAGAGAGAAACAGCAATAAATGTTTTTCATATGTATCTTTCTTTATTAAAATACATTAAGTAAACTTGAACCTCGCGAAAAATGATTAGCTGTGATGTAGACTAGAAAGTATTAAAAATGCAAAATAAAGTATTCGCAAAAAAATAAGTTGATTTACATTAGTCCCAGTCTGTGTTTGCAGGAAATTAACATCATTGGTTGCCATATTCCTATTGTGCCTGTCCAAAGTTCAGAGCCTGTAGTTTTTGTAAGTTTAGTCTGACACTAAAATTTAGTGGTTGTTGTTGTTGTTGTTTCATATCGGTCATATTTATTTTTTGTGATTTATTTTGTAATAAACTAGGCAATTAGTTTTACAGTTTGGATTGTTTCAATTTTTCATCTTTGGGTCTTTTATAGCTGCCTACTTTGACTATAGGGTATGGATTTTCTCATTATTGAAGGTCGTCACAGGCCTACAATTGCTTTCTTAAAGCCATGATAGTTTTCATATTTAATACACCACATCTTTTTAATTTTTATAGTAATCATGATTATCATTCTTCAAGTTCAACAACTTAAAAAAAAAAAAAAAAAAAAGTGGTCTTACCATTTAGGTTTAGTTTGCTTCTGCAAATTTTAAATTGCCTATCATTTCTGCTGTTCATAATTTCTCTGTATCTTCTATAGTTCTTGTCCTATACATAAAAGAGTAAAATTTATTATTGAATGGCATCTTGCATCAATATTATTTTTGCTGTTTAATGTACATGATGTATATTAATGTGTATTTAATAAGAAGAGTGCACACGTTGAAATGTCTCGCCTTCTTTTACTAATCATTGACAATATGTTGATAGTCCTAAGTATAAAGCTTTATCACAACTGTCACATAAACTTAACATTAACATTAACCAAGATAAATAAATAAAGACTAATGAACCATGAGAATGAGGTCAATGTCAGATGAACCATGCCAGGCAGACATTTACAGCTAACAAGGCTTCAATATAACAATTATAGTTGACCTATTACTTATAGTTTAAGAAAAATAGTCCAAATCACAAAAAAACTGATCCATAAACCATGAAAATGAGATCAAGGTCAAATAAAACCTGCACCACTGACATATAGATCATACCAAGTTCAACCAGATGCTCCGCAGGGCGTAGCTTTATACGACCGCAGAGGTTGAACCCTGAACGGTTAGGGCAAGTATGGACACAACATTCAAGCTGGATTCAGCTCTAAATTTGGATTGTGATTAAATAGTTGACACAGCATAGGTTTCTGACACAGAATGAATGTGTTCTAATGAACTTAAAATTTTTGTTTCTCTTAGAGCAATTCACTATGCTGTTGAATATTAATCCTCTCAAAAAAATGTTTGAAGAAATTTTCTTTTTTATTTATGAAATTTCAAATGAGAAAAATTGAACCCAATTTTTTTAATCACATCCCCCTTTCCCTTATTCCAAAACTAATCTCAATTAAAATTTCTAATGGAGTTTGCAACAATAACTACTCATTTAAATACATCATAAAATATTAAGATGTAAAAAAAACTGCTTGTTATCACTGAATGGTAAAGATTATTTTAATTTATCAGTTGGTAGTAAAAAGTGAATATACATTGTATATTGTATATAACAAAGATTTAAGTTGATTCTGGACAAAGAAAGATAACTCCAATTAAAAAAAAATCTTGCTATTGCACAATATTTTGCAATTAGATATTTCTTGCTTACTATTCTGGACAAAGAAAGATAACTCTAATTAATTTTTTTTTTGATATTTCACAATATTGTGCAATTAGATATTTCTTGCCATTGCGCAATACTGTGCAATTGAAAAGACTTGCTATTGCACAATACTTAATATAATAATTTTAGATCCTGATTTGGACCAACTTGAAAACTGGGCCCATAATAAAAAATCTAAGTACATTTTTGAATTCAGCATATCAAAGAACTTCAAGATTTCAATTTTTGTTAAAATCAGACTAAGTTTAATTTTGGACCCTTTGGACTTTAGTGTAGACCAATTTGAAAACAGGACCAAAAATGAAGAATCTACATACACAGTTAGATTTGGTATATCAAAGAACCCCATTTATTCAATTTTTGATGAAATCAAACAAAGTTTAATTTTGGACCCCGATTTGGACCAACTTGAAAACTGGGCCAATAATCAAGAATCTAAGTACATTTTTAGATTCAGCATATCAAAGAACCTAACTGATTCATTTTTTGTCAAAATCAAACTAAGTTTAATTTTGGACCCTTTGGACCTTAATGTAGACCAATTTGAAAACGGGACCAAAAGTTAAGAATCTACATACACAGTCATGACAGTTAGATTCAGCATATCAAAGAACCCCAATTATTCAATTTTGATGAAATCAAACAAAAGTTTAATTTTGGACTCTTTGGGCCCCTTATTATGTTGGGACCAAAACTCCCAAAATCAAACCCAACCTTTCTTTTATGGTCATAAACCTTATGTTTAAATTTCATAGATTTCTATTTACTTATACTAACGTTATGGTGCGAAAACCAAGAAAAATGCTTATTTGGGTCCCTTTTTGGCCCCTAATTCCTAAACTGTTGGGACCTAAACTCCCAAAATCAATACCAACCTTCCTTTTGTAGTCATTAACATTGTGTTTAAATTTCATTGATTTCTATTTACTTAAACTAATGTTATTGTGCGAAAACCAAGAATAATGCTTATTTGGGCCCTTTTTTCGCCCCTAATTCCTAAACTGTTGAGACCAAAACTCCCAAAATCAATCCCAACCGTTCTTTTGTGGTCATAAACCTTGTGTCAAAATTTCATAGATTTCTATTAACTTAAACTAAAGTTATAGTGCGAAAACCAAGAAAATGCTTATTTGGGCCCTTTTTGGCCCCTAATTCCTAAAATGTTGGGACCAAAACTCCCAAAATCAATACCAACCTTCCTTTTGTGGTCATAAACCTTGTGTTAAAATTTCATAGATTTCCATTCACTTTTACTAAAGTTAGAGTGCGAAAACTAAAAGTATTCGGACGCCGGACGACGACGACGACGACGACGACGACGACGCCGACGCCGACGCCAACGTGATAGCAATATACGACGAAAATTTTTTCAAAATTTGGGGTCGTATAAAAACACCAATGTGTTCGATATTAATTTTAAGACATGTATAAATGTTCCAGACCATAACAGTATTTGGATCTTACGTTTACGGTCCAGAACTTACAGTCCCACCATATGTGTACAGTCAGACCATTTAAGGATACTTGAACTGTCTGGTACCAGCTCGACCAAACCTGTGTTTTTATTTTCACTGCAATTAAACTTTTTGTATTAATCTATTAAAGATTTCAGTTATGTTGATCTGTACTGTACATTTGTTTCTAATAAACTTGACCAACTTCTTAAAATTGGGCAGACTGTATGCGTACAGTCCAAATACTTGTATGTTCTGGAACATAAACATGATTAACAAGTATTTGGCAGGATGTCATGCTAAAATCCCATTAATATTAGTACTAAATTTTGAGTATATATACATGTAAATCCACAAGTTACTTACTGAAATTCATGGCGAACACTCACCAAAAACTTACAATTTAGAGGAAAGACTGGACAGATGAATGCACTTACACTATCAAAACAGAGCATAAAACTTACCAAAAAACAAGATGTTTTACATTTATCCAGGAGCAGGATAATTGAAAAGTTTTTTTTTCTTTCTCTGCCGTCCATCATATAACCTTTGAATTCATTCATGCAAAATATGAAAATCTGCAAAGGTAAGACCTTGAACCTCAGCTTATCCACATTTTGAATTTTGAACAGCGTACTTGTCATTTTCATCTTGCTGACAACCTAAACATAAAAAAATGATAAAAACATAATTCTAGATTGACTTTGTGTTTTTATTTTTGTTGGTACAAACAATTTTCCCAACTTTAAAACGAAAACATCATCACCAAAAAAGAGGTCATACTAACCTCCGAAATATTTAAACAACAAACCGAAATTATTACTTGATTGAAGATCTTGTCGTAAATCAATTGCATAGATACTCTTATGTTTGAAAACTTGATGCCTATTGCATACTTATATTCCTTTGTTCGAGAGTATGCATATTTAGATGGACTCCATGGACTTTAATGTTAAATAAGCATGATTAATTTTACAGTTTTTCAGCTCTATGTGTACATTTTGAGAGAATCTTGCAATACTGTATATTCTGATATTCAGAACTTATTGTGAGGTTTTTATTAATACAACTGAAAGCTGTATCTTATTTTCATTTCTGATACATATTTATGAGCTGAAGACCAGTGCCGAAAATTTCTCACTGCATTGAAGACCTATAGGTGACCTTCGGCCATTGTCTGCTCTTTGATTGGGTTGTTGTCTCTTTGTCAAATTCCCAGTTTCCACTTCCCATTTTATAACATGTATGCTGATTTTTCTTAAATTACAATATTCAATCATGCAATTTTGTCCATTATTGAAAATACGGTAAGCAAAAATAAATGCACAAAAAATCTAACATTGTTATATATATGTAAAAGGCTTTTTTTTTTATTCAAAACAGTTGCCTACACTGTTAATTTCCTTGTTTGATTTCATATTATTAAAGCCTTTATAGCTAGCTAGATGGTATGCCGGGGCGGATCCAGCCATTTTAAAAAGGGGGGGTTCCCAACCCAAGACAAAGGGGATGGTCCTTAATTCATTTGGTTTATTTTATTGTCTCATACAAGAATATATATGGTTTGAGGGTGGGAAACAGGAATCACAAATTTTTTAACCTACCCACTGGGGATCTCAACCATTTAAAAGTCTCTCAAACATGTGGGAGTGGGGGTGACTCCCATGGACTCTCCCTATATTTCATTTTATTTGTTTTATTGTTCTATACAAGAATATATATATGGTTAAGGGGTGGGGATCTTGAGCGTTTATAAGTTTTCAAACTACTTACTAGAGGGGGACGGACTTCCCTTTTATTTTATTTTATTAATTTTATTGTCCCCCACAAGAATATATATGGTTTAGGGGTGGGGATCTGGATCGTTCACAAGATAATAGCACATTATCAAATTGAACAGGGTGGGGTAACCCCCAAACACTTCCTTTTAATTTCATTTGATTTGTTTTATCGTCCCATTCAAGAATATATATGGTTTAGGGGTGGGGATATGGACCGTTGACAAGATTATAGCATACTCTCAAATTGAAGGGGGTGGGGATTACCTCCCATGGACTTACCCTCCCTTCTTTCTTCCCCCCAAAATACCTTTTAATAGTTCCCAATGCACAGATAGTTAACATTATTTTCCCTTGATTTACACTTTAGAATATACACTATAGAGGGAGGGTAGGGGGGCTCCTAATCCCGAAATCCCAGCTTAAAAACAACATAATCCCAACGTCCCAAAATTCGAATAAAGAATTCCCGGATCCCTAAATCCAGAGCTTAAAAACACCCAATCCCGGAGTCCCGATAAAGGTCATATCACCCCTCACTATACAGGTGTAATTTTTTTTCAAAAAGATAATACAACTGAAGACCACAGTTGTGGGATCCAGAATTTTTCATAAGTGGGGGCCCACCGACTGCCTAAGAGGGGCCTGCTCCTGACATGCACCAGTGATTCCATGTATAATCAACCAATTTTTTTCCCCAAACAGGGGGCCCTGAACTCCTGATCCCCCCTTTTTTTCCCCTCATTTCAATCACCCTGATATAAATTTAGTTTTATCACTTACAATAGGAATGGTTTGAATTCCCCAATAATTCTTATATACCATTAATATCAACATATTTTATTTTTGATAAATGAATAGCAAAAGTTTTCTATGGGTAGAAATGGATAGTAGTCTCAGATTCACATCCAGTGTTCACATCATGCCGATTGCTGTGTTCAAAGTGCTAGGTTTTTATGAGCTCGTTGTTTGCGGACTAACTATTTAGGCCAGTGGTGGATAAAAGTGTGCGTGCATTTATCTTCTATACCTTCTTAATCAATATATTCAAATACTGACGGCAATTGTTGTAATGTATCAATGTCTTATAAATTTGAAATCACCGTGCTATTTACATGTGGGATCGAGAATGCAGGGGAAAGAAACTTGTCAATTATGTTTATGTCTAAGCCAAAATAAATGAGTCGCCGTAAAATTAACCTTGGGTAATCCTCAAATTGGTGAAAGAGGCTTTACGGGCTGACTACTAATACATGTCTTAATCTCAAAATAACTCGGCAGCGTCAAATAACAGTGCATGAAAGGCTCGTCTCGGAAGGGGGGTGTTTTTTTTTCGCAGTCTTCTTTTTTTTTAGTTATATTTTTAATAACTTAAGAAGTCTACACTTTTTTCCATTATTCTCTTTTTTTCACTATTCTTTATTCCTTTTCTCTTTTCCTTTGTTCTCTATTCTGTTAATTCACATCCATACCCTCTTATGTGGACTATGTAGTTTATTTTTCAGTTCTGGCAGAGATATTATATAGATACAATATATATATGTCTCTGGTTCTGGTATTATACGATAAGTCAATTTCTTTTCCATGCAGTGTCATGAAATATAATGGTTTTATGCATATCAGCCAAGATTGTGCGTAACATTTTAATAAACAATTCAACACTATATACACGTTATGTGAATATTATTAAAATCGATGAAGAACATGAATTTGGCAGCTAGTGCCCCTTAAACAGGTAAAGTTCAATTAACAAATTCTGATCTACTGGCATTCAACCCCAAATTACTTACTTGCTGTATATTGATAAATGTGATTGTATATCGTCAATACCTAAACATCGAGAATGCGTTTTATCGGACCACAGATGAATTATCACGTTTTGATTTTCTTTAATTACAGATAAATGTATTTTAGGTTCAGGAAATGATTTATTTTTCGGGTACGTCTAAACAACCGCTCAGGACCTCCTGAGTGCACTCAGGACCCATTACCGTCATCGTATCTGCACACATGATGGATGTTTATATTCGTTATATACGCTTCTTATTTTAGAGTTAAATTTTGGAAGAATTTGAAATCGCGGGGGAGGATCTAGCCATTTTAAAAAGGGGGTCCTAACTACATGTCCCCATTCAAATGCATTGATCGGCCAAAAAAAGGGGGTCCAACCCCCGGAACCCCCCTCTGGATCCGCGCCTGAATCGAACTTAGATAGATATGTTAATTCTTATAAAATAATGAGGGCACGTGTCACTGATTACACAATTACTGAGCCATGAACTATCCAATCAACAAAATTGATTGGATTATCTTTATTGGTTTTTTTTAGGAATTGTATTGTTAGTTCAGTTTTACCTTTAACATGAATTTGCATATAGAAATATAAAATATCTCATTCGATGTACTTTTTCAGTTTATTTTTCATGATAACGGGTAAATATATTTGTTGTGTTTTGCAGTTCACGAATAAAGAAAATTATTTTATATATAGTTGCGTTTTTTCTGTAACAAGTTCGATTTTTGTTTTTCAGTGTGATTCTTTTCTCTCTCTCTCTAAATCAAGTTTTTCAACAAACACAATGTTGAATGAATATCAAATTTGATTGAATTTGTATATCTTTATTCTCAACAAACCATTATACGAAAACTTAGTCGTGGCTTGAACGGATTTCGTGTCAATAAACTGTCTTCGAAATAGTCTTTCTCGCTGTAACAAAAATCATTTTTTAAATTAAATTTAGAATCTTACTACAATCTAACTTACATATTGTTTAGAAATAGTTATACCCAAAATATCATAATTTTCAAAAAACGGAGACGAAAACGGTGAAAAGTTCATTTTCAAAAATTATTTTCACATTGAAATTCGTTTCAGGCTTGTGCAACTGGACAAAACGACTTTAATTAGAGAAAAAAAAACCTTAATAAATGCGGATTTCTTAAAACATTCGTATAACTCAAAAATGAGATTCCTGGACAAGTTCCATAAAAATGAGAAATAACATCTAACTACATGTATATGAGTTTGATAAGTACGGCTTTTACAGTTAAGAACGGATTCCATATACAAATCTTTAATTAATATAAATTCTTTAAAAGTATGAACATTTATTTCTCTTTTCAAACTCGTGCAAAGAATTAATTACTGCGGGTCCAGGACAGGATAATAAAATTAAGAATAAAACTTAAAAATTTATGGAACGAAATTTTAATAAAATACGAAAATCTTAAAACCTCGTGATATTCATTTTAAACTTCACAATATTACTTCCCGCATGGTCACACTGTACTAACAACGGTCACCCTAACAACACAATCTATAACAATAAAGATAATCCAATCAATTTTGTTGATTGGATAATTCATGGCTCAGTAGTTGTGTAATCAGTGACACGTGCCCTCATAATTTTATAAGAACTAACATATCTATCTAAGTTCAAATTCTACCAAATTTAACTCTAAAATAAGAAGCGTATAACGAATATATGCATCCATCCTGTACATATGCGATGACTATAAAGGTCCTGAGTGCACTTCGTATGTCATGAGTGCAATCAGGAGGTCCGTCAAGCGGTGTTTAGACGTACCGTTATTCTTCTGGAGGCTTCAAATTTTTTTTTATCAATAACTTATACACAAGGAGACATTTTTTTTGACAGCATGCTGAACCCCAGTTAATGAGCAAACACAAATCGGAGACTACTATAACACATGTGTTATAGTAGTCTCAGCACAAATTAGGAAAGAAAATCGTTTACAATTAAATTTTATATTAGGAAAAATAGGGGGGCGGGGGTAAGAAACAAATTTTATTTACGCTCACATACTTCTAAAAAAGGTTTGCATATGTAAGCTCTCTATAGATAATGTTGAACTTTTTCAGGAGTTTTGAAAAAAGAATATATATACAGTTTAATTTCGACTAAAGTAGTGATTCTTTTTATAGATTTGGTACCTCAGTTTCGACTCAACATTTCTTTTTGAATTGTTAGATGGCAAACTCTTTAGGAGAATATTGTATCTATTCTTTATGTAACTATGGTGATATTGGCGATAAGATTCATTATTTTATAACAAGGCCTTGTACAAATCCTTGATTATAGAATGTTTGGCAATATAAAAAGACGAAAGTAGACAAACCTTCATTAAGCAGGGTTTCACAAGTTGATCTCCAAGCGGCCCACATTGCACATTTAATAAGATCTATATTTTCAACGTTTTCAAAATGAAATAACTTGAATTGAAAATCTCCCAACGGTGAAAATTTGTTATTTCTAAACGTCTTTAATTATTATTTCGGAAAGAAAAAAATATTTAGCATATTCATATAATTTCATAATTTTTTCCAAGGAAACCTTTTTTTTGCAAAGTTTACTTCTATATGTTTTTAACCATCACCAGCGACATATTCTCTGCCATCACCAATTAGTCCTAATTATTAAAGATCAATTGACAAATTCAAATGATGATTGGTATATCGTATTAAATATGACCATCGGTCATCCGTGACTTATCCCAAATAACGGCGCATACCGATAGATAGATAGTTTATTAATTAGCGTTTCGCAATTTAAATTTCATCAAGGCGACTTAATTAAACCAGTTACTATACAAATCTTGAAAAACGATGTACATGTACTTTTAATATTTTCAAAACAAATTACGAAAACGTTTAGTGTAAAAATCACAGAATATAAATGTTTCTTTCTGCCTAAAATATATTGGCATGTTTTGGCGTTTGTAAATGACATTAACGTTTTGGAATCCTAATGCAAAAGACAGTCGATTCAAACTGAAATAACTTCTTAAAAGATGGTTTGATTTTTTCAGAGACACATGTATTATATGTCCATGTATTATATATGTCTCAATACATGTATTATATGTCTATGATTTTATCAAAACAAAAATTACAAAATTATAAAATAAGTTATCAATCGAATATAAACCCTGAACTCTCACTATTATATATACATGTCCTAAGTTACTTAATGTCCTGTGTGCAACCAGGAGATCCTGGACGGTTTTTAGACGTACCATTATTTTATACGCATATATTTAAAGCTGTTCTTAATTATATGCATACTAGGTATCAGTGGCGGATCCAGGGGGAGGGTTTCGGGGGGGGGGGGGGGGGGTTGGAACCACCCCTTTTTTGAACGATCAATGCATTTGAATGAGGACATATGGTTGGAACCACCCCCTCCCCCTTTTGTCCTGGATTGAGCCCCCCTTTTGTCCTGGGTTCAGCCCCCCTTTTCAAATTGCTGGATCCGCCACAGAGTTATATTTATATATGTGTTTATCAGACCAAATGACTTCCCAATTAGCAGAGGCGGATTTCGTTTTTTTCCAGCACCCCCTTAATCTTGGGAAACAAATGGTAGATTATATAGGGAATCACGGAAGCATGACTGGACAGTGACCCCTCTAAGGCAGTCAATGAGTCCCCACTTATGAACATTTCTGGATCAACCATTGCTTAGTTCTAGTTATCTTAGGTCCTAGTGTGAACTAAAGCCAATGGGTCTTTTTAAACACATCTTTAATAATTCATACATGTATACGTTTTCTCACGGATTTGTTCATGCAATATTGAAATTATGTTTACTCAATGCGTAATTACTGAAGTTTATATTTGCTTCTTTTCTTCTTAATTTCATATAAATTATTTTTGGATTTTTTTTCTTCGAAAAATTAGTGGTGTTGAATTAGGGAATGGACACAGATACCTTATCACATTTAACAAAAGAAATGTTGTATAATGTCATCAATCTGTATTACACGTAGACAGGATGTTCTCTAGAAAACTATACGTTATACACACCGGAGAATACACGCACTGTCGTAATGGAAAATTACTGTATGTTATAGTTACCTGTAATCAGCTTTGCAACTCCATGTCATAACAGTTCAAAAAGATTTTCTCCAAATCAAAATGGAATATTCAATCATTTTTTCTTTAAAATTTAAAACTTTAAAAAGAAGACTTTGACAAAATTATGAAATAGAAAGAATTGAACAATTTTAAAATCGTATTTTAACAAAGATTTAGATATAATTTTACAACGATCCTTAAAAAATAACCAACCAAACGTTGAATCAAACGATATGAACCTACACAGTTTTATATCAAAATACTGACACACACCAGTTTGCCATCTCAGTATGCAAGGCAAGGGTGCTTTTTAGCATTATTATTTTAAAATCTTAAGAGGTTCCCCGGCAGTTACTTGCAAATTTAACTCTAAAATGAGAAGTGTATAACGAATATATACATCCATCATGTGTGTAGATACGACAACTATATAGGGTATGTCATGAGTGCACTTTGTATGCCCTGCATGTGTGCACTCAGGAGGTCCTCCTGAGCGGTGTTTAGACGTACCGGGAAAATCTTATCTGATTCATCGGTTACACTCCCCTGTCACCAGTGATTCTTTTTTGCTGACATTCTGAAAAAGTATTGTGTAGTCCCTGTGTAAGTGTTGACTCTCAATTTGCACATGTGATTTTTTAACACTCCCTGGACTTCTGAAAAAAAAACAGTTATTCAGTTCACTGATTAAGATGGATGGTAAACGAACAGAAAGTCACAGGACATTCCGACAAAAAGTCACAGGACAAAAAGTCAGACACATGTCTGACTCAGACATAAAGTAACAAAGTTGATAGGACAAAAAGTCACAAACAATTTGTTGACAATTGTTTGAATATAAATGAAAAAAAGGTCTTGAAATATCTTCTTTTATAACATATATCCATTTTTAATTTAAAGAAATTGTTCATAATAATATAAAAAAGAAGATGTGGTATGATTGCCAATGAGACAACTGTCCACAAGAGACCAAAATGACACAGGCATTAACAACTTTAGGTCTTTACGGCCTTCAACAATGAGCCAATATAAAATAGATGTGGTATGATTGCCAATAAGACATCTGTCCACAAGAGACCAAAATGACACAGACATTAACAACTTTAGGTCTTTATGGCCTTCAACAATATGCCAATATAAAAAAGATGTGATATGATTGCCAATGAGACAACTGTCCACAAGAGACCAAAATGACACAGACATTAACAACCATACTAGGTCACCATACAGCCTTCAACAATGAGCAAAGCCCGAGGTAAAGCCCATACTGCATAGTCAGCTGTAAAAGGCAATCATACCATATTTAATTATGAAATTTTTACAAAGTCTATTTTTATATGCCATGTCCTTTGTAACAGTTGTATCATTCCATCAGGTCCTTAGTGCACATTTTTGTTCTTAGTGCACTAAGGATGTCCTTTGCGGTATTACTACGGACCCCATATATTTGAAGCTGTTCAAAATACTGTGCATTATAGGTACGTGTATCAGATTGAACAACAATTGTCATATATATAAAAGAATAAGTTATCTGGTATGAAATATGTCCACTGGAACGACCGTGCAAGTGCTATATATATATTATAGCCAGTCAAGGTCGTTAAAAACTTCCATTTGTTGTTGTCCACTGAAAATAAGCTCTTGAAAATATTATGGATGAAATAGCAAGTAAAGGATGAAATTAAATTGGATGAAATGTGTCAATTTTTTTGGTAAAGTAGTATGTCAGAAGTTGTCAAACTTAATTATAGACCCTTCAGGGGCGGATCCAGCCATTCTAAAAAGGGAGTTCCTAACCCAGGACAAAAAAAGGGGGGGGGGGGGTTAATTACATGTCCCCATTCAAATGCATTGATAGTCCAAAAAAGGGGGGTCTTTGACACATTCCCCATTTCCATTCTCAATTTTATCATGTAGTCGTCGTAGTCCAAAGACACTTGGTTTTCACATAATTACTTTAAGTATAAGTTAACAGAAATCTATGAAACTCAAACACAGGGTTTGTGACCAGAGTTTAGGAATTACATGAATTAGGGGCGAAAAGGGGCCAATATTAAACTTTGTTTGATTTTATAGAAAATTCAATTATTGGGGTACTTTGATATATATATATATATTCCAAATCTAACTGTGTATTTAGATTCCTTGTTTTTTGGTCCTGTTTAAATTGGTCTATCTTAAGGTTCAAAGGGTCCAAAATTAAACTTATTTTGATTTAAATAATATTTATATTCTTGGTGTTCTTTAATATGCTGAATCTGAATATTTACTTAGATTTTTAGTATGGGCCCAAATTTCAAGTTGGTCCAAATTGGGGTCCAATATTTTACTTTGTTTGATTTCCAACAAATTGAATATATGTGGTTCGGTGATATGCCGAATCTAACCATTCATTTAGATTTTTGATATTCTGGCCCGTTATCAAATTGGTCCACATTGAGATCTAAAGGGTCCAAAATTGAACTTTATTTGATTTCATCAAAAAATGAATTATTTGGGTTCTTTGATCATGTTGATATGCTGCATCTAACCATGTATTAAGATTTTGAATATTGGAACATTTTACAGGTTAATTGTCAATTTAATTTTTTTAAGTACTTGGACCACATTCATTCAATGTCAGAAACCTATGCTGCATCAACTATTGAATCACAATCCAAATTTAAAATTCAGAGTTGTATCCAGCTTGAATGTTGTGCCCATACTTGTCCCAACTGTTCAGGGTTTAAAGTGTACGTTTGTATCAAGCTGAGCCATGCATAGCATTCTTATTGGTTATTTATATATTAATTTGAAATTTTGACGAGTGAGACACATACAGATTATACTGTAAACAATATTTCAGAGTTTAACGTAGTCAAGCAAAACAAATCATAGAAGAATAGTTGAATCATGTTTTTGTTGTCCAATGAAAAATTAGTACGAACAAGAAGAAGAAGTATGGGAATGTTTGTTTTTTAAACTATTGACCAGGGTGAAAGTCTTTGAAAGTCATGACTGACAAAAAGTTTGTGAAATGAAATAGCACAAATATTCCATTCAAATTAAATATTATTGTATATAAAGAAAATACTGATTTTTAATAATAGTTTTTACCCATTTCATGTTTTATAGGACAAGAAATATAGAAAAATAATGAAAAATATAAACAGTTTCAATAGAAATGAGCGACAAAACAAGATAAACAGAATACAACAAGGCCTAAATGGTAAGACCACTTCTATATATTCTGTAAATTCAGAAATTATTGCATTTATTATTGTGATTTTTTAGGGAAATGACAACTCATTGTGATTACAAAAAAAATCTGCATCAATTATATATACATGATATATATATGTTTCTGTTATCAACATATGATTTTTTATTTTTGCGATACTCACCCAGTCACATTACTCGCATTACTAAAAACCTCTGGATGATTTCTGAATTACAGTAATAAACATGATAAAAGTAATTGCCTTTGAATGATGACTCTTATAAAAATAAGAAGATGTGGTATGGTAAATGAGTGACTTATCCACAAGAGTTAAAAAAAAGTGGATGCAAGAAATTAAAGGCCAATGATGGACTGGCCTTCAATAATGAGACAACACTTCCTTTATAGTTCAGCCAATAAAGATCCCAACATGAAAAGATTTAAACAATCCAATTTAGTCAACATGTTCAAAAACAATAACAATTAATAAAAAAAAATCATGTCTGTGAGCACTCAACCTCTTACCTGACCATAATATAGGACAGTGGTTCAAATAACACAACATATGAACATTCTATAACAACTTTTGCAAGTGGCTAAACTTTAAATATCACTGCAAGGCACTAAACAACGAATATTAAATCTTGGACACAAAGCACTGAAATAAGAGAACTCATATAAAGCATGACAAGTAAGAATATCAAATGAAAGTTTCTCAAATGTTAAAGTCATATGAAACGAGTGAGTGAAGAAAAATAAAGTTTGTCCAATTTTTGAACCAATGCATGTATACATCATAAACTTCATTCACAAGTATATCATATAAATCGTCAATTTTTTTTTCTCTCTATTTGTTATGATTTAACAAATAATGCTGCTCATTAAATGCCGTGTTTTGAAGCTGAGTTTTACCGATTGTCACCTTATAGTAAACAAATCACAAAAAGCATGGGTATTGAGCACGTGTTTAACATGTATAATCAGCTATTTGTTTATTTCAATGACAGATCCTTGCATATTTTGTGGTCACCGGATTTTTATGAGGAGGGTTACGCTCGGGTCACTATGCATATGGAAAATATATATCGGCGAATTGCTTCCTGGAAGCAAGCAATTATAAATAAGTAAACTTCTTCTAAATGTGGACAAATTAAAGAATTTTCCTTAGAAAAAAGTATATGTACTTAAGTTGTATTATGAAAACTATCCATTTAGTTATAAAAAACATATGCATATTTTTTTTTAATTTGAGGTTTCTTATGACTTTAATTAAAACATGATAAAATAAACTTATTTATATTTCTGTTTTTTTATGCATTTATCATGTTTTTAACTTTATTTTTTTTATTTTGTGTATTTATAGGTCAAATATCTTGGTTTTTATGATCTTAGTCAGGTCCTGCAAGTCTTTACTGAAGAGGAAACTTATTTGTTAATACTTTTCTACATAATGTGCTAATTGGATTAATTAAATTAACTCAATTGTGTGTTTTTCTGGAAAAAGAAATAGAAAAAATTCTACAAAATTGCTATAAACAAAATGGAGTACTATCAAAGATGGACAAGAACAAAATGGTGTAAAATGTAACAACCTACATATTCACTGATGGTTTATGGAGAAATTAAGAAAAAAAATAGTATCTTTGTCATGTTTGTTGTTGAAATAAACACATGCGTTATCCATTCATGTACATAATATTATGTACATGGCTCTCCATCATATCAAATATACAGAGAAGATGTTTGAAGAACAAGTTGCCAAAATTTATTCAACCAATTAAAGGAAGATGTCTTGTGGATGAAATTATTTATGCACTGAACTGTAATGTAGGGGTTAGAATAATTATACACAGCAGCTGAAACAGAAGACAAGTTAATTTGACATGAAAAGTGTTTATTTTATTTAATATGCAAATATAAGCACAATATTAATAACATCACAAATAGTATGATATTCAGTGTTTTGCTTATAATGGTATTATCTTAAACATGTTAAACAGTCAGCCTTTTGTTTTTGTATGTTTAATACTCACCATGAAAAATTGTATTAAAGTTTATATTATCTTTTGTATCAATAATTCAGTCTAGGAGAAAATATATTTATACTGTTTGTACTGTTATGAAATTTCCATAGAGGAAAAACATTTCCTTAAGGGAAATTTGATGTTCAGAAATTTCCTTTAATAGAGGAAATTTGAAGAACAATGATTTCCTTAGAGGAAATTTCCTCAAAGGAAAATTTGAAGCGGCAAATTTCCTCAAAAGAAAAAGAATTTCCTCAAAGGAAATAATTATGCAGCAAATTCCCTAAGGGAAATCTTTTTCCCTTGAGGAAAACTCTTTTTCCTCTAAGGAAATTGTTGAAAAAAGGGGCATAACTTTTTTAACAGTGGTGCTAGAGCCAAACATTTTTAGGACAAATATCGGAGAACCAATACCAATCAAGTTATCAACTTCATTTTGACTTAACTCGAAAAATTAAGATGACAACTTTTGCACTCAGCGGAATTGCAAACTTGTCCCGGATACTGTTAATATTCTTATACAAGACCTGTTTATTGTCTCTTGCCTATGACCTTAGATATATATTATTAATGCTGTATGTTTATGCTTATGACCTTAGATATATTATTGCTGTATGTTTATGCTTATGAAATTAGATATATTATTGCTGCATGTTAATGCTTATGACCTTAGATATATCATTGCTGCATGTTAATGCTTATGACCTTAGATACATTATTGCTGTATGTTAATGCTTATGACCTTAGATACATTATTGTTGTATGTTGATTGTCACTTGCTTATGTCCTTAGCTATATTATTGCTGCATCTTTATGCTTATGACCTTAGATATACTATTGCTGTCTGTTGATTGTCTTCATGGTCTTTTGCTTATGACCTTAGATATACAATGTATAATATTGCTGCATGTTTATGCTTATGACCTTAGATATACTATTGCTGCATGTTTATTGTCACTTGCTTATGACCTTATATATACTATTTATGTTATTTGTGCAGGTTTATTGACACTTGCTTAAGTTATTTTATTGCTGTTAGTTTAATTTTCTGTTTTTGTTTCATACATTTTTACTTGATGGTGTTATCTCAGTGAAAGATGAAATATTAAAACACAAGTGCCTTATTTGTTATACCAATTGTAATGTTTTTTCTTTTTGAAAATGATATTCTCAAATGTACATAACTTAAATTAAGAAGTGTTGAAATTAAGTAAGGATATGGTATGTGATTGCCAATGAGACAACTAAAAACCAGAGATAAAGGTATTTTCAGTCAGTGACTGAACAGCCGTCAACAATGAGCAAGACCTATCAACATTTTAATGTCTGCATGAAAAAAACACAAAAACATTCAAATGGATAAACATAAGACACTGTGTGAAAGCTAGATATGCAAAACTATATACTGAAAATTAAGAAATTATTGCTAGCAATTGTAAGTGCGATTTTTCTCAATTTCATCATTTTTTTGTTTGCAAAATTTAGAATAATCCTGTTTAGTTCATAAAAAAATTAAATATGCAAGTGTATATTATTGTGATCATAACCCTGTCACTATTTTCACACTAATAAAAACAGCAATAATTTCTGTATTTATAGTAGTTAAATTTTTGAAACTCAATTTGCACTATGACACATAGAATTTACTTTCAATTAAGCATGCTAAGACAAAAATCGTAGAACACACAATTATACATTTCTACAATTAAGATACAAAGAAATATTTGTACCCATAATAACTAAGTCCGTTTTGTGAAATTGCTTCACTCATGCAATGAGAGGATTTTTTTATGTTTTCTTTTTAGTTATATCACTTCCCATGTGAAAAATTATTTTTCCCATGGGAAAACATATTGTTCCCATGGGAAAAAATATTGTTCCCATGGGAAAAAATATTGTTCCCATGGGAAAAAATATTGTTCCCATGGGAAAAGTATTTTCCCATGGGAAGAAAAGGAGTTCCCATGGGAAGAAAAATTCCCTTGGGAAATTTAAAGTTTCCCATGGGAAATTTAGAACTTCCCATGGGAACAAACAATTTACTTATGTTCCCATGGGAACTTTAGAGTTCCTATGGGAACTCTAAACTTCCCATGGGAAAAGTAATTTTTCCCATGGGAACTTTCAATGTTCCCATGGGAAATTCTAATATTCCCATGGGAATTATCAAATTTCCCATGGGAAATGTACTTTTAATCAGCTGCAGTGACAAGAGTGACAACAGTGACAAGTTGGGACATATGGCATTTTTTTAATTTTTCAATAATCTATCACTGGGCAATTTTTTTTTTTGATATCTTGTAAACCGACAAAGTCAGATTTGCCGGTACCGGAATGGCAAATTTGTCCCGCACAGTGTTAAAGACTGAATGAACCATTCTGTTAAATAATGGAACAAACCGTTTTTCAAAATATTAAATAGTTTTGACAAAAATCATATTTTAGTGGTTACAATAAATGAAATATGTTACGCGGGACAACCTAAAAATCGCCGTTTTTTTAAAATGAATCTTGTCGCATGCAGCATAAAACATAGTTTCAACATTTTTTTGTTTTCGTTTTTATTTTAAAATCGTTATTTTTTTTTAAATACGTACAATAGCAATGCATATGATATCACAAAACTATATATTTTGGACTTGCATCTTGCCAACTACACCGAATTTCCAATGAGGTACGAACATCGCGCGTAACGTCTTAACATTTTAGATTCGAACGTCACTGGTGAGTCTTTTGAAGACGAAACGCGCGTCTGGCACAGATATAAAATTTCAATCCTGGTATCTATGATGAGTTTGTTTACAACCACTGGGTCGTTGCCACTGCTGGTCGAGTTTTAATTCCCTGATAGTACCACAACAAGCCCAGTAGTCAGCACTTCTGGGTTGATTTGAGTTATCATTGATATGTTCATAATTATAAATTACCTGTAAACACATTTTGAATCTTTGAAATACTAAGGCTTTTCTACCTCAGGAATAGATTACCTGAGCTGTTTTTAGAAAAAAAACTTTAAGAATTGTTGGTTCTCAATGCTCGTCAACTTTGTACTTTATTTGGCCTTGTTAACATTTTTAGATTCGATCGTCAATGATGAGTCTTTTGAAGAAGAAACGCGCGTCTGGTGTAAATATAAATTTTCAATCCTGGTGTCTATGATGAGTTTATTTATAACCACTGGGTCAATGCCACTGCTGGTGGAGTTTTAATTTCCCCAGGGTATCACCATCCCAGTAGTCAGCACTTTTGTGTTGATTTGAGATATCATAGATATGGTCATAATTATAAATTACCTGTTAACTAAGCTTTGAATTTTTGAAATACTAAGGCTTTTCTACCTCAGGAATAGATCACCTAAGCTGTATTAAGCAAAACGTTTAGGAAGTTTTGGTTCCCAATGCTCGTCAACTTCGTACTTTATTTGGCCTTGTTAACATTTTTAGATTCGAGCGTCACTGATTAGTCTTTTGAAGACGAAATGCGCGTCTGGCGTAATATAAAATTCCAATCTAGGTATCTATGATGAGTTTTATTAGTCATTTTATGACCTACAGTTGATTGACTATGTCGTATGGGGTGTTTTTTTTCGTTAAAGGCGGTAACGGTGACCCTTAGATCGAAGTCAAATGGTTTCTGGTGAATAGTTTTTCTTATTTGTAATCATACATTTGGAGAATAAAACCCGAATGGAATAGCAAATTGGGTAAGTACAGGGGCGGATCCAGCCATTTTAAAAAGGGGGGTTCCCAATCCAGGACAAAGGGGGGGTTCCAACTATATGTCCCCATTCAAATGCATTGATCGTCCAAAAGAAGGGGGGTTTCAACCCCCGGAACCCTCCCCTGAAGTTCTATGAAACCTGTTGTGATATTGCTTTGATGCTTGAGAAGGTAACGTGCTACATGTACGCAGTCGATAAACGTTTGATTTAGTGGGGAAAACCAAATGATTTTTAAAAAATGTTGAAATGTGTCGTAATATCAGGTGCTATCAAGAATCATATTACATAGAAATCTAGTAAGATACTATATATATTGACTTATGATTAAGGACAAAGCCGTAAGCATGCAGAGTGTTGTTTGCACTTTAATGAAAGTCATTGTAACAAACATTATGTAATTCACATAAAAAAACATTGCATATTAATGCTCTGAAAGAGTAGTTTTGAATCATCATTTTAATCTACAGCTGCTTTAAGTTATAATCCCTTTTCTACAGTAACTTCTCAGTTATTTGTCTTTAATCAGAGTACTTCTCTGTGACATGCAGTAATTTCAAATTCAATTTCTATTGAAGATTGTGATTGAAAAAATATCAAAGATAACGGGCTTGTAATTTTGTTCGACAGACGCGCGTTTCGTCTGCAAAAAACCCATCGTTGACAATCAAATCAAATAGTTAAAAGGTAAGTACGATGCCACTGCTAGTAGACGTTTCGTCCCCGAGGGTATCACTAGCCCAGTAGTCAACACAATATCAATAATGTGGTCATTTTTATAAAATTCCTGTTAACAAAACTTTGAATTTTTCGAAAGACTAAGGGTTTTCTTTTTCCAGGCATAGATTACCTTAGCTGTGTTTGGCACAACTTTTTGGAATTTTGGCTCCTCAATGCTCTTCAACTTTGTACTTGTTTGGCTTTATAAATATTTTGATATGAGCGTCACTGATGAGTCTTATGTAGACGAAACGCGCGTCTGGCGTATTAAATTATACCTGGTACTTTTGATACTATTAACACCACTGTGTCGATGCCACTGCTGGTGGACGTGTCGTCCCCGAGGGTATCAACAGCCCAGTAGTCAACACTCCGGTGTTGACATGAATATCAATAATGTGGTCATTTTTATAAATTTCCTGTTAACAAACTTTGAATTTTTCAAAAAACTAAGGATTTTCTTATCCAAGGCATAGATTACCTTGGCCGTGTTTGGCATATTTTTTTGGAAGTTTGGATCCCCAATGCTCTTCAACTTTGTACTTGTTTGGCTTTATAAATATTTTGATATAAGCGTCACTGATGAGTCCTATGAAGACGAAACGCGCGTCTGGCGTATTAAATTATGACCCTAGTACTTTTGATATTATTTTTACCACTTGGTCGATGCCACTGCTGGTGGACGTTTCGTCCCCGAGGGTATCAACAGCCCAGTAGTCAACACTCCGGTGTTGACATGAATATCAATAATGTGGTCATTTTTATAAAATTTCCTGTTAACAAAACTTTGAATTTTTCGAAAAACTAAGGATTTTCTTATCCCATGCATACATTAATTTAGCCGTGTTTGGCACAACTTTTTGGAATTTTGGGTCCTTTATGCTCTTCAACTTTGTACTTGTTTGGCTTTATAAATATTTTGATATGAGCGTCACTGATGAGTCGGATGAAGACGAAACGCGCGTCTGGCGTATTAAATTATAATCCTTGTACTTTTGTACTATTGACTGTCCTCTTACGACGATTACATTTTACTTCCTTCTTTATTTTATCAAACAGAATTTGAGGCCTTTGCTTTGACGTCAATACGATTAGGTGTGTCAGATGAAGCTTCATAATAAGTGCTTCCGTTTCATACGACGTTTAATTAATTCTTCCTTACTTACTCTAAAGATATACCCTTTGGCGAAATGTATGTTCCAGATTTATTCCGAAGAAGTCATAGCAATGATGATTTATTTCTTGGCTGTGTAATTTGAAGTGTTTATTGCTCTTTAAGTTAAGTAAAACTAAACTCGTGAGAGATAATTTGATCTATGTGGAAGTTTAATGTACGGGTTCCTGTGAAAAGTTGTACAAAACATTTTTCAATATTTTAATTTTATTTAAAGATCATATGCTGTATCAGTGAGTTTACAATTGAACGTATAATTATCAAACAATGTGGCTGACTATGACATTAACATCTTTCAGGAAAGGGGAATAGCATATTAAAACCTATGTGTAGTCCTGTTGACGCATTCCGTAAACACTAGAAAGTTCATACAATGATCGCATATTTTTTCATTATAAGGTCCATAGTTTTGTACCCATTTACAACTATAAACTTTGAGTGTTCGAGTTAATCGCTTAAGATTTTCTAGTTCTGATTAAGATAATTAACAGTAAACAAATCTATGGTATTCTCCTAGAAACCAATGGGAGGTAACTGTAGTCTTGAAGTATCCAATAATGGTATTCAAATTTGAAAATAAGTCACTTGTGAAAACACTAAACAAATCTCACGCCCTATATCGAGTCAAAAGTTGAGACTTACACAGTCACCTTGTTTTACATCAACGTAGATGATCTTATATTCATGATAAGTTGAATAACCTTTGTCGTAAAATGTCAAAAAAATCACGGTTTATTTCATCTAGCAAAGAACTTAAATCCACCCACAACCAATAACTTGTTTATTAGATTTGAAATTATATGAAACAACCGACGTATTATACATTTGACGTCAGCTAGGAGAAATAACAGCTGACAAGTTGATTCTAAAGCGTACTTCTTTGCCGTCTGTAATAACATTAACGGTAACAATTTTCCTGCACCAGATGCGCATTTCGACAATACATGTCTCTTCAGTGATGTTCGTGGCCAAAATATTTGAAATCCAAAGCTTATATAAAAGATGAAGAGCAAAATCATCTCTAAACTCGTTTTTATATTTTTTTACTGCGGTATTTTCCTAAGTCTTGTAGCTTATCTAAAACATCTGTCCCGTTTGATACCATTCATCATATAACCTTGGCGTTTGTTTCCGGTAGAAAGTGATTGTTGTTGTAGCTCTAATCTAATTCCTTTTGTTGTGTTCGATTCAAACTATTTATTGCTGCAATCAAGATAATTTTTTGTGTATGGTATTATAATGTTTAAATGAATTGATTGCTGTTGTTTATCTACTTGTCAAAGTAATATCTCTTTTTTTCTACAAATATTCCAATGAAAACATCTATTGAATATCAGCAGTCTTATATAGTTCCAAATTGGTTTTCTAAGTATAATAAAAGAAGATGTGGTATAATTGCCAAGGTGACAACTCTCCACAAGAGACAAAATGACACAGACACTATCCACTATAGGTCACCGTACGGCCATCAACAATGATCAAAGCCCATACTGCTAGTCAGTTATAAAAGACCCCGAAATCACAAATGTAAAATAATTCAAACGAGAAAATAATGCATGCCATACCGTTAAAAATATCCAACACGCATCAACGTCTTATCAACTGAATACTAATAAAAAAAAGAAGATGTGGTATGATTGCCAATGAGACAAATAAGAGAAAACATTACACAGAAATTGTCAACTTAAGGTCGCCGTACGGCCTTCAACAATGAGCTTAGCCAATATCGCATAGTCGGCTATTGTAAAAGACCCCGCAATGAAAACATAAAACAATTCAAACGAGATAACTAACAGCCTAATTTATGTATAAAAAAATGAGCGAAAACAAATATGTAACACATAAACAACCGACAAATTTAACCACTAAATTACAGACTCCTGACTTGGGACAGGCACATACATGCATAATGTGGAAGGGTTAAACATGTAAGCGTCGATCACAACCATCCCCTATCCTGGGACAGTGGTATAACAGTACAACATAAGGACGAACTATAAAAAAACTATAGAAAAAGGCTTAACTCATCAGATGGATACAAATACAAATACTACACAGAGTGGACGTGGTGGGGTTCTTGTATATCCCAACAACAAAAACATAAGTACAATTACTGACAGCTAGTGCAAAGCCACTAACAACAAATAAAAAAAAATGCATGAACACTTGTTTATTCTTTCTCATATTTTCATCACGTATTTTTCCGAAACTACGAATCAAAGAGTCAATTAGAGACAACAAGCTTTACATGAGTATTATTTACCGTGTGATACATTTTTAAAACAACCGCTTATCAACGTTACTGTTTACAGAATACTTTAAAGTTTGAATCAGTGAGCACCATTTCTTAGTCCCATCTTGCTATTCTAGACTCCAGTCATACACTGTGTGTTATTTTAAAGCAAATAGATATTCAACACAAGACTACATTGGCTAGAGGTATAGGGGGAGGGTTGAGATCTCATAAACATGTTTAACCCCGCCGCAATTTTGCGCCTGTCCCAAGTCAGGAGCCTCTGGCCTTTGTTAGTCTTGTATGATTTTAAATTTTAGTTTCTTGTGTATAATTCGGAGTTTAGTATGACGTCCATTATCACTGTACTATTATGCATATTTTAGGGGCCAGCTGAAGGACACCTACGGGTGCGGGAATTCTCGCTACATTGAAGACCCATTGGTTGCCTTCGGCTGTTGTTTGCTCTATGGTCGGGTGGTTGTCGCTTTGACATATTCACCATTTCCTTTCTCAATTTTATTGAAAAGAAACCACTTTTCAATTTCTCGTTGGTAGTCCTAAATTTCCACCCTTCGTCCTGGTCGATATCTACCTAGCATAATATACATTTGTACATCATAAAAAAGCATAACATAACTGGGTGTGAAAAAACCAACAATCAATATGTTTTGACATTGCAAACTGGCTTTGAACTACATTGTAGCCCTCAGTAAGTGCAAGTACTCTTATATTATGTCTTTTCGATCTGATTGTTCTGACCCTTTTCATCTGATTTTCAAAAAATCCTTTGTGGTGAACTGTTACACCACTGTTTCGGGTAAGGGGTTGGTTGAGCACTAGCAAGCATGGGTAGCTCCGCCATATTAATTATATATAGATGATTGCTGTTGGTCATATTTATTTTTTACGAATTGTTTTGTTATTAAGATCTGTTGTTTAAATACCCTACACATGCGTAAAGTTGCGTCATTTAAGTTGACAATAAAAAAAATAATCCAAAGAGCACAGACAAATAAGGTTAAAGAATGAAAACGCGCGTCTGGCGTATTTAATTATTAGCCTGGTACAGTATTTACTATTTACACAACTGGGTGGATGCCACTGCTGGTGGACGTTTCGTCCCCGAGGGAATCACTAGCTCAGTAGTCAGCACTTCGTTGTTGACATGAATATCAATTAAAAGGTCATTTTATAAATTTCCTGTTTACAAAAGTATGAATATTTCGAAATACAAAATATTTTGTTATCCCAGGAATAGATTACCATGGCCGTATTTGGCACAGCTTTTTGGAATGTTGGGTCCTCAATGCTCTTCAACCTTGTACCTGTTAAGCTTTATAACTATTTTGATCTTAGCGTCACTGATGAGTCTTATGTAGACAAAACGCGCGTCTGGCGTATTAATTTATAAGCCTGGTACCTTTGATAACTATTGTTGACATTTTCTATTTTTTTTTCTTCTCAAAATCATGACATTTTTTGCAGTTATATATATTATGCACTAATTGTCTTCAGTTTCGTTTGATAATGACGACACATTTCTTGTAAAACGTTATTTATTTACGTATTTGTGCACAATGTTCATTTTTGATAATCTTTAATTCAGACATACATTACGTCATCATAGAACTGTTAATCATCGATGTTCGTTTCACATTTATTTGTAAAAACAGTTGCAGACAATTGAAGTATGTTCCTACCCGTGTGCCTTTACATTCATATATTATTCATGGGTTATACATGTGAGATGCACGATTAAACAGACCAACTGCGTATTTTCTCTTACATCTTTTCACGTCTCTCATACCCTAGTTCATGTAGTTATAGTGATTGTAACTTGTTATATTTCCCCCTTTGTAATCACGACTCTTCTGATCGTTTATCGAAGTTAATCATGTAGGTTGACCAGCATAACAAAGGCGTCAAATTCCAATGAAGTTGTGCATATACTGTAAAGTTTGACACATTTTGTGTTGAACATAGAACGACGCTTTAATTATTTCATTATCTGCGAAAAAAAAAGCCCGAGACCATGCGGCTGATTGTCTTTATTGACATTCACTCAATTATTTTTCCATAATGGCATAACGCAATGGTTTTCCCTTACTAGTACTCCTTCGATGTTTGATAGACAAACTGAAAGTAACACTTTATGAATTCCATGCATTCGAAGCGCTTTTCTTGATTTAAAGTTATCAAGGAGGCTCAAAATCGAATATTTGAAAGCCACGAATGTACAAAAACCGAAACGACTGAGGATGTTTATGACAAAAACGGATCTCACTTTGATTAAAAAAATTCTACAACATAAAATTTGTAAAAGACACTTATCCTTTCATATACAAAATATTTCGATAAATCTGAGTATATATTTGTTATAAACGTTACGAATACTTTACTCGTTATAAATCGTCTAAAAATACATTAATTGTAAATGCAAAGAAGTGATTAAAACTTTATGTTAAACTCAAAAAGCCAGAGTCTATTGATAAATTGATGATAAAAGTAATCAAAGGTACCAGGATTATAATTAAGTACGCCAGACGCGCGTTTCGTCTACATAAGACTCATCAGTGACGCTCATATCAAAATATTTATCAAGCCAAAAAAGTACGAAATTGAAGAGCATTGAGGATCCAAAATTCCAAAAAGTTGTGCCAATTACGGCTAAGGTAATCTATGTCTGAGATAAGAAAATCCTTAGTTTTTCGATAAATTCAATGTTTTGTAAACAGGAAATTGATAAATTGATGATAAAATACGGACTAACAAATGCTTACAAATAATTTCAAAACTTATAAGGTCTGCATGATTATAGCAGTGCTTATTTTTTTAGTATACATATCTCAATTGATATGATATGCCATGACATGTATTTGCCTTCATGGTTTCCTTGATATAGGGTTGCTGCGTACAAGGAAGCTATAGTATCAAGGGGTTCAAAGATTTATTTTGAATTTATTCATTCGAACGTCTTCTAGACGCCATCATGATTTGGTTGACGTTTATATATCCCTGATGACCACTGATTTGTTGTTCTACTTGTCTGAGCCATACTCCCGTCCTGCTTTTGTTTATTAATTCCTTTTCATCGAATTTTTACTTGTTACTTGAATATTAAAATTATTAGGGCAACAATAAGAACAGAACCTACTTATCCTGGAGCTTGTTGGGGTACGTGTAACATCATTTTAGTTTTATGTATGGTGTTTTATGAAAATTAATGCTGTTGGCTTTTCTTTTACAATGTGTTATCTGTTTGAATTTTACTTATAATGTCTGATTGTCTCTTCGTATCTTCTCTCTCATTTGTCTATGTTGTTTGTAGATATAGGAAGATGTGGTATGAGTGCCAATGAGACAAATCTCCATCCAAGTCACAATTCATTAAAGTAAACCATTATAGGTCCAGGTACGGTGTTGCCTTTTAAGGCTCTTGGTTTTATCACAAATTTGTGCGCAACAATATATGTGTTCACACAACAATTAAACAATGTCCACACAAAGATATAAATATGTTCACACAAGGTTATAAAAAGAAGCTGTAAAGTAGAGGTTAGTGAAGTATATTGAAACTGTAGTTTTGCGATATCATAAAATGGTTTCCATTTTATCAGATTTCTACACTGTCATAACATGATCTGTGAATACTGAAATTCAGCTGAAAGCTGAAGAATCTCTATAGAAAATGTCTGTACTTCACAAGGCCATGTAAGCAGTACAATATCCGACTGCTCGATTTGTAGTGACACTTAACGATAGGATATGTCTTCTTCCACTTAAGATAATTAGTAAAGCAAAAGTTAATGTCATTGACATATGTGTTTTTCTCAGTTCAAACCGGAGAAAAACACTTTAGTCCGTATTTGTACAGACCAATTAAGTTTTTTATACCTAAAATTAATTATTTTTCAATGGCAATGTTTTCAAGTTGTTAGTCTTACCTAAACAGGTATAATCAAAATGAATTATGCAAATTTGATTATCTTGTTGATATGCTGACGCGTTTATTATATCAGTATAAAACATTTAAAATAATTATACAGAAATAAAAACCTACAGTCTTTGCCTCCAACTTCAATGGTTTTAATTTGTCTCTTTTCCATATAACTTTGTATTAACTAACATGCAAACGTTTGGTGCCAGTGACGCATGAAAAGTGTGACACAATTGCCTCGGTGTGTTCATCGAAAACTTTAAGTATTCTATTTGGCGAAATACTAGTATTTATGAATCATGTGTGTTCATGTTACCACTGCTTTTCTTATTAAGGTCGTTAATTCCTTTTACAATGTAAAAGACAATACTGTACTTCTTTATTCATTATTATAATAGAAATTTCTTGTACAAATAGAATTACTTAATACTGTATTTCTACTGATTATTTTATGTGACATGCCGCAACTTTGACCCATTTTCCGAAGTAGGAGTTACCTCCTGTTGTGATTTTTATGTGAGTGTTATGTCGCTGGATGTCATTGATCCGTGACTTCAATTAAACTTATAAACAGTACTATATGGTCCTAGATAGAAAAAAAACAGCCTTATTTGGTACGTTGAAGCGATTAATTGGTACGGTGTTTCGAAAGCGATATGACGTAATCTGATATGAGTAAATGAAATGATTAAATTATCAGTTCATCACATATTTCTTATTATTAAATAATACGATTAAAACCGCCCTAATACTACAAAAACGGCATGGGTCATACTGGATTCATCGCTAGACCGTATTGGAAATATTGGCCCTATATTCACATCATTGCCAGTCCGTATTGGAAATATTGGCCCTATATTAACATTTGTTGTATGTAATAAAACATTCAGAACAAGTCTGTATTGAAAAAGTTGGATTATTTAATAACATCAATATTTGTACATGATAAACGGATATGTGTTTATTGCAATGATATCCATGAAGATCATAAGGTAAAAGATCAAGGTCATGATAAGGGAATTTTTTACTAGTTACATCTATTTTAAGGGTTTTATGTTTTTCAAAATCTTTATGAACTACTTTGAGTCTGTAAAAGTGTAACTTGCACTTACAGAAAGAAAAACCGTTTAGTTGATAACGAACTATTGAGTTTCAATAACCACTGTTAGTATTTTTGTATTCACAAGTTGCTGTCAGTGACTTTTGATTATAATACATGAATTACTTTGACTTAAAAGTTTGATGAACTCTCTGGCTGTTAGTAGGTTACTAGAATATCTGCGCCGTAATTAGTATTACCAAATAGGCGATAATAAGACACATGCAATGTAACTTACCTATCATGTAAACTTCTAGTAGAACTCGTTTTCGCAGTATAAGTGTGATTATTCAAAATCAATGCTTGAATTGCTATCTAATAGGGTTTTAAATGTTGCCGGGTTTTCGTATTATCTGACAATTTTGAAGTATTTCAAAAATATAAGTTAGATTTTGGTTTTTTTACGCTATCTTTCTGTGGGTTTTTTTTCCTGTTGAGTATAAATAAAACCGAACTCAATTCAAGCCATCAATAAAACATATAATAGCGATAACATCTCTCTTATCTATCTAAATGAGATATACTAGTTTATACCACAGACACAATAAAGTTTTCCATATATAGACCTTCTGAGACATAACCTTTCGATTTGATTATTCCAGGACATCCTTCAAGTTTCAGACTTTCTGTCAAAGAAATAATTATCAAGGTTACTTATATGTATATATATTTAGATGGCATCATTTCAGAATTGTTACAAAACATAAGGTACCGAATTCCGTGCACAAAACACGTGCTAATGAGATGTTTCCATAATTACATTAAATTATTCAAGAACAAGTTTTTAACTTTTAATCAAAGACATCGTTGCCAAGGTAATTACGTATAAACATTTGGGTTGCAAATTCGTGAAATATTACAAATAAACTCATCATAGATACAAGAATTAAATTTTGTTTTTACGCCAGACGCGCGTTTTGTCTACAAAAGACTCATCGATCACGCTGAAATCCAAAACAGTTAAAAAGGCAAAATAAAGTACGAAGTTGGAGAGCATTTAGGAACAAACATATGGGAACGATTTCTGTGCTAAAACACGCGTTGGTTGGGCGGTTTTTATAAGACGATCTGTCCCACTAGGCATCCGTCGTGCGTCGTTGTCGTCGTCTGTAAACGTTTACAAAAATTGTTTCCTCTGAACCTACAATATAGACCATCTTTGTTCACAATCCTCATTGAGGTATCTTTATTTCAAAAATGTGTCCGAAAACACGCCTGCCAACCCTGATGGCCGACATGGCTGAACATAGAGTATGGGGTAAAATTTAAGTTTTGTCTATAATTTTGAAAACCGTTATAAATAGAGAACACCTGACGGAGTATATATGTTCAAAAAGTTGAATTCTACCAATTGTTCCAAACGTCAAAATTGTCAGACGACTTTTGATAGAAGTTATAGTCATTTAATTGAAAATGTTTACAATTTTTCACTTTTCATTGTTGCCTATTTTCACATTTAACTATTATAATAGATAGATAGAAATTTCAATGCAAAAATGATCAGGAAGACAATAGTGGAAATCGTCTGACGACCACTTCTTTGAAATATAGCCATTTAATGAGGATATTCATCATTTTGTTTTTGTGTTTTGCATTAATACATGATAAGAATAAAAGATACTTTGAATTGAAAAATCAGCAGCAAGGCAAGATCTACTAACTGGTTATATTTTGCCGATCCAAGTAGTGTATGAATTATAACCCTTACAAGATATTTTGTTTTTACCTTCTTGTTAGTTTTTAGCAAACAGATAAAGAAAATAGAGAGAAACTAAACAGATTAAATGATCAGCAGTACAAGATCAACAAAACAGATTTTTGTCATAAATTATATTTTTGTCTTTAATATACTTGTACATCCCGTCATTGTTTTATTGTCGCATGGTAAATGTTTGTTTATATATTTCTTTGTTTTAAAGTGACTAATACGAGATTGATCACATTAACACAATGTTGACTGCTCTACCCCGATTTTGGACATTTATACCAGCCATATGTCTGTTTGTTTTGTTCATACATCGTTGTCAACGTAAGGGAATTTCATGCGACTGTCATACAACTGAGCGGTTTAGCTAGCTATAAAATCAGGTTTAATTCACCATTTTTCACAAAGGAAAATGCATATAACTTTCCTTTTTGAATATCCCTCGGAATTCAGTATTTTTGTGATTTTACTTTTTGAGACTGAAAGTGCCGACATAGATGAAAAACAATTGGCTATGATGTGCAAGACAAGTGTTTATGTGATAAGTCTTATTGAAGACGGGCGGGAAGTACACAACAAATGATTTACAAGAAATTCCAAATCCTAAATAGTTTTAAATTGAAATTGACTGTAAAATGGTTTTGACTATGGCCAACACTTTTTCCGCGATATTGTTTGTTTACTACTCCGTGTTTCATAATGCTGATTATTTTGCTGTTTTTCTACGTACTGTAATATTTGTTTTGGTTGCCTTTCTGATGTTTTCCCTCACGACGTACATAATTTCTGAAACATCTGATACCACTAATGACTTTATCAAAGTAATTGTATCAAAGGGATAAAATACCATTGATGTTAGTTCGTTGGATAAACACACTGTGCAAAATAAACTTCGTTAATTATGCATATTTAAATTCTAAATTTGATAATCGGAAATTTGAACTCTATGTATTGCATTTCGAATAGCTGAGACAATGGGTTTATTATGGCTTTTCCTACAGTTTGAATTTTATAGGTAAAATGGTAAAACTGTATGTTGGATTTCCCAGATTTTTTTGTAAACAATGAAATTATGTTTGATTATCTTGAAACAACACTAAGTCAAGGAACAAAGATAAATCCAGGTGAATCTCGTGGAAAATGAAGAAAAAGAATAGTTTATATAACAATATTTTGTTTAATAATATTATAACGCATTTGGTATTCACAAGCACAATATGAATTTAAAGGCACATGCACTGTTATCCACAAGCAATTGCAATTATTAAGGATGGAAACATTAATATATACAAGTACATAGTTTCTAATATCAATAACAATTGAGGCAATTATTCTTTTAACCAAAGTACTAAATTTAGAGTTAAACTACATTTTCATTGAAACAAAGCACTCCATGGAAAGAACACTCAATTGACATTGGGTTTAGCGCTATAAAACTAGGTTCAATCCACCATTTTCTACATTTGAAATCATACCAAGTCAGGAATATGACAGTTGTTGTCCATTTGTTTGATGTGTTTTATCATTTAGTTAGGCCATTCGATAAGGGACTTTCCGTTTTGAATTTTCTTCGGAGTTCAGTATTTTTGTGATTTTTATTTTAAAAAATTCGGATAAATGTGAGAGCATTTTATTGCGTAGTAATTTCACTGAATATAGTGAAAACAAAACACCCTTTAATATTGATGCCTAGGCTCATATAGTTACTTGGCTATGATTATTCTATTTGACTTATTAATTCACTTATCTGTAACAGTACTTTTGATATCATATTCGTTAAAAAAAATATAATTTATACACATTTTGAATTAACTAACTCTTTGAAGCTTACATTGCACTTTGATTATTATTAAATGATTTTATAGAAATAAATGTCTTAACAACTTTTTCTTATACATGATTATATTTTTCAGTCTTCTAAATGCTTTTACTACCTTTTCTTTGAATAATGTTATTTTCATGAAATTCTATATAAGAAACACTTGTACATAAATTTCAGATGAATAATTATTTTTATTCAATTTCCACACGTATGTTCACCTGTGACCTAACTAGACACCAATGATTAAAATAACATATTTTTCAAAAACAACAACTATTGTTCTCAGTCCCATAATCTCCCATGTAGGAATAGACATAATAGTAAAAATACAGAAGACACCGATTCAATGCGATCAGTTGTGACTAATGCCTTAAAGTATACTATAAACTTGCTATTGATAAAATCTAAAAAATACGGAAAACTTCACAAATCTATATTTTTATAATACTCAACATTGAACTAGAATGTTTTTGTCTGCTTAATATTAACAGACATGAACTGTTTGATTAAATCAATAGACTTTTGTAATTAATTTGTTTTAAATACGAAATTAGAATGGCTTTCAAACTGGAAAGGTCAATCCTGTTCAAATGTGATCCCTAAAAGGAAAATAAACACAATTATTTGAGTTGTAGACACTCATTAACTATACTTGCTTGTATAAGCTTTGCGTTTTAATACCATTGGGGTATATTTGAATGATATCAATAGCTTTTTTTGATATTTTTGTAAATTAATCGTGTAATAAACAATAACTTGCTCGAGGTGAATGTAATCCTTTATCTTGATATATAACAATGGCTAAAGATAGCACTAATGAAAATATTAATTGCTTTTTTCTTCGAATTCTGTTTTTAAAGTTAATATAATGGAATTAAAATCATACAAGTGAAAAGTTTAGCTAGCTATAAAAACAGGTTAAATCCACCATTTTGAACATAATGAAATGCCTGTATCCAGTCAGGAATATGAAAGTTGTTTTCCAATCGTTAAATGTGTTTGAGCTTGATTCTGGCATTTGAAAAGGGGCTTTTCGTTTTGAATTTTCCTTGGAGTTTGGTAGTTTTATAGTTTTACTTTTCATGCTAACATTACTAAGTCGTGTTGAGTTTGTCCACCGATTAGTGACATTTATGAATAAGATTGATGTATATATTTAATTAACCTTAATGTCAGTCAAACGAAATTCCACCGTCAAAACAAATGACATTTTCTGATGTGAAACTTAGAAGGATACTATTGAAAGTGTACTACAAAGAAAATACAAAAGTAAAAAACAACAACCGACAAAAACTTGAACAGTACTACATGTACATGATGATTGAATCGAGAATAAAAATACTGACATTTAAACCTTGTTCAAATGACCTATCATAAAACAACTGAGTATTTCTTTTGTTATCATTCCCGCCAGTAAAAGTAGCATTGGTTGCTCTGCATGCCGAACTTTTAATTCCAGTTGTGTTCGAAATTGTGAATTCGCATCCTGAAATCAGTTTTGGTTTGAAAACAACACAAGGAAAAACGTTTAGTTAAAGAATAATACAATATTTTAAGCTTGCTTTTCGCCAAATGCAGTTTATTGTATTTATTCAATGTTAAAAGTATCAGTAGAGTTTAAACTAGATAGGAGGCTTCTGATAAATACTAAATGATCGGCTTTAAATTAATACCAGCTGATATGTTTCTAATAAGAACTCTATGATAAGCGTTTGGAAAGTACTTAGAATCAATTATTAATAACTCTTTTAGGCAGGTTCCGCAAATTTAATCGACCAGGATTGGGGTAAAAAAAAATCAGGACCATCATTGGTAGAAAGTTGCAGTTTTTCTTTACCTGGAGAACACGTTAAGTGCTTTGCACATTTTTAATTGACATACAAAGAGCACGACACTCTCTCTGGAGAGGCGAAATATACAAAAGTGATATTCTAACTCATAAGTAGGAAATAAACTGACAACGCCAGGTCTAAAATATAAAAAAAGAAGATGTGGTATGATTGTCAATGAGACAACTCTCCACAAGAGACTATAACAAAAAGACAAACAACAGTTGACAAAATACAACACAGAACACTATAGACTGAGCAACACGAACCCTCCAATAAACTGGGGTGATCTCCCTGCCTGGTTCCCAGGAAGGGTAAGATCAAAGTATCGTCATATTTCTTTTTGTACGTATGTTCAAATCTAAACATCCCATTTATATCAAACGTTAGAAAACGCACCCTTTGTTTTCCCTCAATATTACTCGGAAATATTGTGAAATTAATCAAATCGACGAGTTTAAGACAGTGCGAGGTAAACAAGTGAATTTACGTTATCCAAATTGATCATTCTTCTTATGATAGTTATCAAAAGTACCAGGATTATAATTTTATACGCCAGACGCGCGTTTCGTCTACCTAAGACTCATCAGTGACGCTCAGATCAAAATAGTTAAAAAGCCAAATAAATACAAAGTTGAAGAGCATTGAGGATCCAAAATTCCAAAAAGTTGTGCCAAATACGGCTAAGGTAATCTACTCCTGGGGTAAGAAAATCGTTAGTTTTTCGAAAAATTCAAAGTTTTGTAAACAGAAAATTTATAAAAATGACCATATAATTGATATTCATGTCAACACCGAAGTGCTTTTTTTTTTGATTTTACAAACAGTATACACCAAATTCCCATTACATATCTTTTTCATTATTCCAACTAATAACATTAACCCAATGTTTAGAGTGAAAACGGATTTGAAATGGTTTCAAAGTGGCTTCAATCATTATTCAATGTGATTCCGAAATTCTATATGTGCCTGTCCGAAGTCCGAAGTCTGTAATTGAGTGCTTGTTATATGTTGCTGTTGATCTTACGCGATATTTATTTATAGTTTCATACAGTTCTTGCATTGATCTGTTGCACCACTGTTCCAGGATGAGAGGGGTTTGGACGCCCACTAACACGTTTAACCCAGTCACATTATGTGTGTATGTGCGGTCCCATGTTCGGAGCATGAAATTACGTGGTTGTCATTGTATCTATGTTACATACTTATTTTCCTGCATGATTTTGTACATTAATAAGGTTGTTAGTTTTCTTGTTTGATTTGTTTGGCTTGTCATTGCGGAGTCTTTTATTGCTGACTATCTGGCATTTGCTCATGGTTGAAAGCCGTAATCTGACTTATAGTTATTAATTTCTGTGTCATCTGGTCTCTTGTGAAGATTTGTCTCTATGGCAATCATATCATATAAATTAAATATTTTTATACTCATTCGCTATATTTGTTTGTATAAGCTTCGCTTTTAATACCATTGTGGTATTTCTTTATGATTCTCAATAAAGTTTTATGATATTTTTGCAGAGTATATGGTGTAATAAAACATTTACTTGCTCTAGATGATTATAATTCCTTACCGTGATTGATAACAATGGCAAAAGATAGCACTTATGGAAATATTAATTGTTTTTTTCTTCGATTCTGTTTTTAGAGTTGATATCATCGAGATTATCATTGCGCTAAATGGGTCAAACCCAGATAGAATGAAATGTGGCAGATGTTTTAAAAACTGAATCTCTTTTTCCAAAGAGAGGGAATAGTTATCAAAGGTACCAGGATTATAATTTAGTACGCCAGACGCGCGTTTCGTCTACATAAGACTCATCAGTGACGCTCATATCAAAATATTTATAAAGCCAATCAAGTACAAAGTTGAAGAGCATTGAGGATCAAAAATTCCAAAAAGTTGTGCCAAATACAAATCTATGCAACGGTCACATAACTAAATATTATTCTACCATTACTTAGCCGTGATGAATTTGTCTACTGATTAGTGACATTTAATTTTTATCCTCAATGCTCTTCAACTTTGTACTTGTTTGGATTTATAAATATTTTGATATGAGCGTCACTGATGAGTCTTATGTAGACGAAACGCTCGTCTGGCGTACTAAATAATCTCATCATAGATACCAGGACTAAATTTTATATATACGCCAGACGCGCGTTACAGCTAAGGTAATCTAGGCCTGAAGTAGAAAAGCCTTAGTATTTCAAAAAATTCAAAAAAAATATTAAATTATAATCCTGGTACCTTTGATAACTATTAAGAACGAGATTGACACTGATATTAAATTAACCTTGATAACCATCAAATAAATGTTCTCCGTCAAAACAAATGTAGCCTTCTGATATGGAGAATAGAAAAAAAAAAGTGATGAAATAAAATGTGCTGCACTGAATATCCATGAGAAAATCAAGAACGACACATACAATGAAGACCACTGCATATTTCAAATTCGCACATGTTCAAACAAGGAGCGACAACTGAACCTCCTTTCATATAAAGCAAATTTTAAAAAAATAATATGCATGATAGCATATGCTTCGGATGGGTAGTATGTCTTCCTCTTGATGGACTACCTTGCACTCTAGTTATGTAAGAGATTCGCGTCATAAAACTAGTTTTGGTAGACATTAAATTGTCAGGTTTAATGAAGAATATTATAAATCAATTAAAAAAATAAAAACAATATTAAAAGTCTGATTTATTTTTTTGTCAACTTCCCCACAAGGATGTGCTTTTGGTTGGTAAAGTGTTGAAATTAACTCCCAGGGACGATATATTAGTTATAACTTTGCATTGCATACAACTGTACGTGTTGATTTGTCATCTAGATGTCATTTTGTTGATTTCTGCCGCTTGTTTGCTGTATATGTACCTATACCACAAAACTTCTTTTATTCAAATCCTAGTTCTAATATTGTACTGAGAGTGTGTCGTAGATCCTATAGTCTTGTTATCAAATTTGTTTACTATATATCACATCATACTAATCATCGAACATTCAATAGTAGAGAGCTAGGATTTGACAAAACAAATTCATGAAGAATTAAAAACCAATTGTTCAAAGAACAATTGAAGGTCTTTCCACCAATAAGGATCTATTTTGATATGAAAATATTAAAATTCAGTTGAAAATGTCAGTTCCTATGGCTAAATGATATATAAATATGAATTTCAAGCAAAGGTCAAAATCTAGAACGTCCAATTAACCTATGACCTTGACCTCAATTTCAAGGTCATAAACCAAGGATCCCAAATTAAAAGACCCTAGGTATGTATTATGTATGGTTCATGAGTAATATCACTTTACGCATAATTCTAAATATAACAGGGGCAAAAATCCCATTTATCTCTTCGCACCCTTCCAATCAAAATTTATAAGTTACGACATGTCGCAACTAATAATTTAGTAAAAATAATTTGTTGAAATCTTATAAGGTTAATGAAAAAGAGTGAAAATAAGCAAAAATCAAAATTTAGAATTTGACCTTGACCTTTGACCTTGACCTAATTTTCATTTTTTTGGACCAAGGATCTTAAATCAAAAGACCCTAAGCCTTTACTTTATAATGATAATGAGTTATATTACCATACAACTAATATAAGATATAAAAGGGGGGAAAGTTGCATCAAATGTTTACGTACCCTTTTAACTAAAATTTACGTGTTACGCCATGTCGTAACACACATTTTGTGAAAATATTTTGTCGATATCTTATAGGATTTCTGAAAATAAGAGATAACAATCCAAAATCATATTTTTGAACATGACCTTGACCTTTGACCTTGACCTCATTTTCATTTTTTTTGACCAAGCACCTCAAATCAAAAGACCCTAGGCCTCTATCACTAATGGTTTTCCAGTAACAAATTTATTTAATTTATTTCATTACAAAAGGGGAAATAACTCTCATATGGAGTCTTCGTAAAGCTTCGGTGAAAATAAAACGTAACATCCTGAGGATATAACAAGCAATTTGGAAAAATAAATTTGTCGCTTTCTTTTACGGTTGCGGAGGAGATCTGATAACAAGAAAAACAGTGTTTGGGGAGATAACTCTTACAAAGAAAAGTGTTGGGTTAAACAGGGTCAGTTTCAAAAGCGTATAGACTGAATGATATCATATACAAAAAAACTAAGCGACATCTTTTGAAACATTTTTACACCGCAAGAAAAAAATTAGGCGGAAGAAAAAAAAAATAATCAGAACAAATACAATAGGTCTTTCCACAAGAAAGGTGGAAAGACCTAATAATTAACAATTTAGCAAGACAATGTGTTGTCTTAAAATGTTATAGATCATTTAAACATTATACATGTTTTTAGTGTCGTAATTGGGGACCTTAGTCTGTTTTCTCTTCAGTTTTATATTTATTATAATTTCTCAATTGACTATTTAGCAAATATCATGTTTGTCTGTACTAACGTGTAATTGAAAAAGACAAATTTGCTATAACATATTGTTTACACAGTTTTCGCTTTAATTAAGTTACATCGTGTGCCTTATGCATTACAGGAATAGTTTTACACTTTAAGCAGCCGTTTGTTCTCTCTTATATATGTCATTTTGGCAAAAATACTATAAATTAATGAACCAGTACCTTAAATTCACTAATTACCGTCTAAAGATCCGAATACAACAATAGACATATGCATCTGCGAAACAGGATTGTTTTTTCTCGTTTAACAATAACGTTAAAGGTCACCGCAGCCGAGTTGTCAGAACTTCTGTGTTGACATTAATAATCATATAATAATATGGTCATAATAATAAATGAACAGTTTGCAAAATAAATAATTTTTCAAAATGCTAAGGATGTTCTTACCCTTCAACATAATAACTAAGCTGTATTCGACCAAACCGTTTGGAATTTTGGGTCCTCAGTACTCTTTAGTTTCGTACTTAATTATTCCTTTTATTTTTTTTCTTGCATTCGAGCGTCATTCGTGAGTCTTTTGTAGATGCAACGTGCGACTGGCATACACAGTTAGAAGCTTATTATATTTGATCTGTTTTTGCCAATGTTAATGTATATAACATAAAAAGGTTTTATTGCATTGTTCCTATCAGGACAGGGAATTGCTCTGTAGGTAGTACAAGTACAAATAGCGGTTTTTGCCATAAACTTGTAATCCTGGAATCTATGAGGAATTTAGTAATATTTAAAAGATTCTCTCGTTTCTGCAATCATATGGATCGGATAATATGTATATTATTACTCAAAGACATTTTATGAAGCAAGAACCCATAAGCAAATATCATGGGAACATTAGAAATTATAAAATTTAAGCGTTTTGCCTTTAAATATCTTTAAATATTGTCATCTGGGACAAGTAAGTGACCTACTTGGAGCTGCATAGACAGAATAAGAAGTGATAAGCTGATTTAAGTAATTAATGACAGAACATCAACCCGCATTACTTTGATCAGACACGTGGCAAGCCACACGTATTCATCAAGATTATACGGTTTGAATCCTATATTTCAAATAATTATCAACTCATAAAACTAAAACCTCTTTTTTTCAGAGAATTTCTTCAAATCAGGAAAACAATATCATTACTTAACTATAACACTGTCTAGAGTTTTGTCTAACGACTTTCGTAAAACGGCTTCAATATTTTGATGTGATCGTATTGACAAATATTTTTTAATGTGTACCAATTGAAATCTCAAAATGTTTTTATTTAAACATTGTATTATTTTTAATCCTCTTTCATTTAAATGCGATTTGTTTTTTACTTGTCGTTATATCAAAGGGGAACATACACCTTAACAAATTGCAAAAAGATTTTTATAAATATTTTTTTTTAAAGTTTGCGACAAGCACTGTATGCAAAAATCAAAAATGTTAAAAACGGAGTGTCATTGGAGAAATTAACTAGCAAAGTTACATAACCTTCGCGATACATGTATATTCATCGTTTTTCATAAAGCGTTTATTCCTGAAAATATTTTAACAATATACGGCTTTGTTAGTGTGTTCAAGTGAAATAATTGCCTTTTAAATTGCTTTCCTTAAGTGCAAAGACATTTTATAGCATTTTATCTCTTTTTTTCATTTTTAGTGTATTATTATAGTTTAAAAGACCTGCCTATCTTTCACAAGTTGAAATTGTACACACTCGCACAAAAGTGTTAGAAAAATAAGTCATGTATTTCCAGTTTTAAAGATCTTATTGTTTTTTTAGATCTAGAAAGGGTGGGTTAAATTATCTTTATAAGGACAATAAGTCTCGGCCTCTAGTAAGTTTTCTACAACTAATCTTTCAGTGCTCTTAACTAGTTCATTAACTACTATTAAAGAGCTTATCATAAACTATTGTAATAAAATATATGAACATGGCGGTATAAACCATTTTTGGAGTGTATAAAATTCTTTGGATGTTTCAGATAAATTACGTGCTTTTGATGGTCCTTTTGATTCTGTTAATAGTTTTGATTTTTCTAATCTTTACACTACACTTCCACACTATCTTATTAAACAAAAGTTTTCCTATTTAATTAAATGGTCGTTAAGTAAAGCTGGATGTAGATATATTTGCTGCAACTCATTTAAAGCCTTCTCTAATGAGAAAGGTAAATATGCTAGATATACTTACTGGAGGTGTGATGAGATGATTGAAGCGGTTAAGTTTCTCCTTGATAATATTTATGTACGTTTCGGCAACAAAGTTTATCGACAGGTTGTAGGTATCCCCATGGGCACTAATTATGCCCCTTTAATAGCAGACTTGTTTTTGTACTGTTACGAATCACAGTTCATGAATAAACTCATTAAAGACCCGTCTAAATTGCATTTAATTGATAAATTCAACAACACTTACCGTTATCTTGATGATATTTTTTCGTTAAATAATCCAGACTTTTCTCAATATACTGCTGAAATTTACCCCAAGGAACTAACTTTAAATAAATCAAATTTATTCGGTAATAACTGTCCTTTCCTGGATTTAGATATTTTGGCTTTAAACGGGCAACTCCACAGTAAAATTTACGACAAAAGAGACAATTTTTCGTTCCCTATTGTTAATTTTCCATATTTAGATGGTGATGTTCCTTTGGCACCATCTTACGGGGTTTATATTTCACAACGTGTTCGCTATGCTAGTGTCTGTTGTGACGTTTTTGATTTTAACGAACGCAACCTATGTATTACTGGTAACTTATTAAACCAGGGATATCGTTACCATAAATAAATTAAAACCTAAATTTTTCCATAGATATAAAGATTTGGTTTTGAAGTTTGGTTGTACCTGTAGAAAACTTATTTCAAACGGGATAGCACATCCTCATTTTTACGGAAATGTTGTTAACCGTGTCCGGAAATTTAGAAATGATCCATGTAAACTGGTCGCTCCTTTAAATAAACTTATTCTAAACGGTTACCTATTCAACACTGTAATAAGATCATTGAATTTTGTTTTTATTGGTATAAATATTAATTTTGTTATCAGTAAATTAAAATAAGCTAACTAAATATTACTAGTATGTGATATGCATATACATATTCATTTATCTACAATCTGTCGATACCTGTAACTTGGCATTGCACAAGGTCTTGTTTTTCTCTGGCTGTTTATGACGTCTTTACACTAAATCCATTAGATGTTAGATGTGTACGGATTGATAGTTTAGTCTTAGATACATGATTTGTTTATAAGTTGTTAGTAGCTTTGAACTAGCTGTCAGATAACTGTGAGTACTCTCAGATCTGTTTATTGTGTCTTTTTGTGTCGAGATGTATAAGTACCGGGCCATGTTCACTTGTATCTATGTCCATCTGATGAGTTAAGCCTTTTTCAACTGATTTTTATAGTTCGTACTTTTGCTGTACTGTTATACCACTGTCCCAGGTTAGGGGGAGGGCTGGGATCCCGCTAACATGTTTAACCCCGCTACATTATTTATGAATGTGCCTGTCCCAAGTCAGGAGCCTGTAATTCAGTGGTTGTCGTTTGTTTATGTGTTACATATTTGTTTTTCGTTCATTTTTATTTTTTTAAATAAATAAGACCGTTAGTTTTCTCGTTTTAACTGTTTTACATTGTCTTATCGGGACCTTTTATAACTGACTATGTGGTATGGGCTTTGCTCATTGTTGAAAGCCGTACGGTGACCTATAGTTGTTAATGTCTGTGTCATTTTGGTCTTTTGTGGATAGTTGTCTCATTGGCAATCATACCACATCTTCTTTTTTATATTTGTTCTTAATTCAGAAAGCTTCAACACATCAATTAGATTCAAACCATTAAAACATAATGCACTCCATTGGAAATTACGCAAGATCATAGACAAAACGAGATCATAATGAACAAGAATAGGTGTGAGCAATTAAGGGTAAGATACAACGTACAATCCACAAGTAGAAATCTATATTAATGTTCGACTTGAGAGAAGATTCAGAAACATAGAAGCTGTGGCGATAAATATGTTATTCCTACGGCCAAAGCTTCAAACAATTCTGAGTGTTTTAAAATCCTATTGCTATGAGTGTCTTTTCGAAATAAAAATTAAGAATTAAACAATCGGGAAATCCTGCAAAAAAAAACATACCTTTTGGTAAAGATGAGATCTTGGCCCAATCTCAACTCCTTCACGCCCTAAATGATAATATATTGAGTAATAAATCCGAGATTCACCGACTTTTTCTCAAGCGGTCATCTAAGCACCATAAATAGTCTGACAAAATATACATGTTGAGAAACCAAGACCTATAGATAGATATTCAGGATAATTTTACAAATGAGACAAGATAGTATTTAGTTATACATTTTAGGTGCTGACCCTGTGTATCATTGTAATAAATTTTGAAGTTATTATCTTATTTGTCTGAGTTTTTATCTCATGTCCCTTTTGATAGGACGTGATGCGACTACATGTTTGTGCATCCGACCTTCCTATTTATTTCGGGTGGTTGGACTCCTGGTGGAGGTAGTTCCAGAGGGGCGTTTCAGACGAGTGCAAATGTTAATGTTTATTTTTTTTAAATGGTTTTAGTTTTAATTTTGTGTAGTACACTTTTTATACTATTAACAATAAACATTTTTTTTGTGTGTCTTGGTTAGGTATGATTGTATGTTCGTTTGAACTATTTTATGTAGTTATATTTATGATTTGCTGTTTAAAAATTTCTGTCAATCTATAACTGTTTTAAGATAATCTTACAATTTAGAATTGGTCAAAGCTTTAATGACATGCAATACTCCTATCGTATAAAAATTCAACCTAAAATGGTTTTAAAGACATTATAGTATTACTTGCATATAAAAGAATAGCGAACGTAGGTACAAGTATCTTCTCTTGGGAAGGGATAAATCCTACTTTGTAAAGAATCCCTCTGATTCAAACAAAAAAATCTCTGAAACTAAAAATATCAAGATGCTTGATTTCTTGATTGACAAAATACATGTTATAAATGTACGTTTGGAGGACGTATTCTTTTAACAGATTGTCGGTATTTCAACGGGAACCAATTGTGTCCATCTTCTTGCCGACTTGTTTCTTTATTATTAGGAGGTTGACTTCATACAGTAGCTTCTTATGAAGAAAGATAAAAAGTAAGCAATATACTTTAACTTTATTGTCCGCTATATAGATGATATTCTCTTACTAAATAATTCAAAAAAATTTTGACTATGTTAAATGCATCTATCCCATCGAACTAGATAAAAAGGATACAAAAAATACAGTTATTAATTAAGTCTGCCTTATATCTTGACTTACATCTAGAAATTGAAAATGAGGGTTGGTTGAAAACAAAATTTTACGACAAAAGAGATAACTTCAGCTTGCCAATTGTAATTGCAACATGCCAGCCGGCCTGTATACGGAGTATATATCTACAAGTTGATATGATATTCCTATCATGATTTCTTCGATAGAGGGTTCTAACAAGAAAGCTATTAAACCAAGAGTTCCAAATAGTGAAGTCATCCATTCTTAACTTTTACAGATGCCGTCACGGGTTGGTTTCACTGATGATATCGGATATGTTCCTTAGGTCGTGACTGCATTCCACTTCCTATTTTGCCACAAATGTGACCTACCGAATTATACTATTTACCGTGTTTGTAATAACATGAGCGTCACGACGGGTATCACATTTGGACCAGGATCTGCCTACCCTTCCGGAGCACCTGATATCACCTCTAGTTTTTGGTTGGGTTCGTGTTGCGAAGTCTTTAGTTTTCAATGTTGTGTCTTGTGTACTGTTATTTATCTGTCTGTCTGTTTGTTTTTTTATTTTTTAGCCATGGCGTTGTCAGTTTATTTTCGATCGATAAGTTGGACTGTCCCTATGGTATCTTTCGCATCGGAAACTTTTTTTTTTTAATTACTGTCACTGTTATCCATTTGCGAAACTTGCATGGCCCCTTTGGACAACGATATAATATGAATTGAGACATTTTTTGTTTACAATTTAAATTTTAAACAAATCTCATGTGAAATATTTGCTCTGACGGTCAAAACTAGTACAATAAGACAAAACGCAAACATTCGGAAATAGAAATATATATGTCAAACAGACAATCTGCTCTTAAGGATAGTCGTGAAAAATGCGCGTTCACAGTTATTTTAATAACTTAATTCTTGAGAAAATTTTTAAAGTCTATGTATTTTTGGTCAGCATTATATTTAAAGCAGCTAGAAGTACCCATAAAACTGTTTAATCATTAGTAAATTCTTTAAAACTAATACAGCTTAGATTTTTACATTAACAATTTATATTTCAATGTTCATTTCTTTGTTCTTCAATTAACAGTAATAGTACTTGATCTATCTCATAACCCTTGTATTAAATACCGGATTGGTTGACGAAATCGATTCCAGTATCGCTATTCGATAAGGAAATTAATATAAATAGACAGACAAAGACTATTGTATAAAAAGACCAGTAACTTACTTAATTTTACAAAATAACAAGAATATTTTGCAGAAGGTCTATTAGTAGAATAAATCTGTAAATATTAAGTGATAATTGCTCGTATCAGTTTAAGCTTGCTTTATTTAAAGAATTAATTTTCATCAAATCATCAATAATTTATCATAACTAACTGAATGAGATTTTCTTTGACGTAAATCCCTGGTATAACAATGGAATATCATGCTATATAATTGTCAGCGGATTGTCAGTTAAGACATAAAGGTAGCTAATATTGGTTTCAATTTTTTCCAGGTTGCGGATGGAAAGCATGTTCTTGATATGGATCAACTTGCAGATTGGTTTGCTTATAAAGATTTAATATCACGGAACAACATAACATGGAATCGGGACTCGCCATATAACTTTTCTGATCCTGGAAGTGTTTTTGAAGAATTCCAGAAAAGACAATTCACTCTCCATGAATATTCAACAATAGTTCTGTTAAGTTTGTATGTTATTATTTTTTTTATCGGACTTCTTGGAAATGCTCTGATCATCGTCACAACGATAAGAAATGGACAATCTCAACATTCTAAAAATTACTTTTTGATAAATTTGGCAGTTGCTGATTTAGCAGTGACCTTGTGTTGTATGCCAACATCGTTAGGAACCATCATCTACAGAATATGGGTTTACGGCAAATTCCTGTGCAAGTTTGTTGCCTTTTTCCAAGGTAAGAATGTGTTTTTACTATTAAATTTGTGACAGTTTTATTTATCAATTTTATGTCAAAATGGAAAAGAAATTATAGATAAGAATAATTATAAAACTTCCATTTTGTACATTTTTTGTATAATTTCTACTGCTTCAATGAACAGTTTCGATAAAACAAAGAAATATTTATTAGCAACTTCACCATTTATGAAAGTAATAAATAAAATGGATATACTTGGATTGATACTTATAGTCTAAAACCACCCAGATGGTTAGTCATGAAGGACCGCTTTAGCCCCGAAAGTTTGATTGAACTGATACCCGTGTTTTAAGATTTTATTTTAATGAATAACTACAAATTAGTTGTATGAGTTGTTTATTGCATAATTGAGGTTAAAACGATATAGTTGTTAAAATGAAATTAAAAATAATGACGCAAATTTAGGCAACAGAAGTTAACACAAGTTTAAAAATTACAGTAGAAATTTGCAGTTTATTTAAACAGAAGGGTTGTTGTCATGTACTAGTTAAACCAAGTATGAATTGTCATTTTCTGCTAATTTGAAAAGATGAAAAATTGTACCCTTTTTGCCTTAAGTGTATACACATTTGATTGAGTATCTTTCACATATTCAAGTAAATTTTATTCAAAGCAACAACAAACATCCATGTTCAGACCTAAATCAGTTAAGATATAAAATCATTCAAGCATTCCGTCATAATATCATTATGCTGTCTTGAATAATTATATAAGTATTACTCTGGTATTTTCATGTCCGGCAACAAAACGGTAGGGGAATACTGTTTTCCGTTTCGCGTGTCCCTTATAAGGTAAAAGTTTTGATAATGGAAGTTTACCATAAAATTATTGACACACAAGCTTGAAAAGAATCAAACATGTTCATTGTGATATATACATTTACAAATGAATGCCGAATTAGGGGTTTGGCACACATTTTTTGCATCATAGAAGATGCAATGTGATTGTTTTAGCGTGGCATTCTATACTTCTGGCAGTTTCTTGTTATAAATGGCTTGTTTTAAATCTATATGTTATAACGTCGAGGTTAGTATCATTATTGACTAGCTTTGAAATAATTTTTAAAATTTTACAGTATATTTTCTATGCAACAAATGACTGACGTTCAATTAAATAGTTCACACAAAAGAAAGAACAAATTTCTGGTACAGTTTGCGTAAAAAATAATTGTCTCTGCTATTTCTGTGTCATTTTTTCAATATTTGGCAACGTTCAGTTCGTAGTACCTTGTTCCTGGATTGATTAAGGGGCCGTCTGCCTGGTCAGAACAATTGATGCTACCCAATCTAACGATCTACAAGTACGAATAACACATCTTCCGTATGAACCAGCCTATCAATGTACATGACGTGTCCGTTTGCTAACTACGGGAAATCTTATGTATGTACTATATGAGGGGCCTCAATGGCCGAAAAGTCTAAGTAGTCGAACAGTATTACTACCATGTCAAGACTGAGGTTGTGTTTTCGAATATAGCGCAAGATAGGTGCTCTCAACTCCAATCTACTGTTTGATTAGAATTTTAAGTTTTTCTATCAAAGATTGGTGGTTCAATCCGGACACTCCGGCTTCCATTACCAATAAAAGATTACCATCACAAAAAAAGCACATTGGTACTGAAATTTGCGTTCAATATCGTCAAATCAGCAATACTTCATATAATGAGGATATTGTCGTGTAAAATATCACGACAGATAACCCCCTGTTTAATGTAGGCACATAATGTGCGATACAAAATAATGAATAATATAAAAAATAATCTGCAATCAAATAATGATATCAATGAATTATTCACATCATTTTTTTGAATAATTACAAAACGTAAGAATATACAAAAGGACAAAAAACAATAATCATACAAAGAAAAATGTAAAAAAAAAAGAGAGGATATGATCTCGTCCTGAATAAAATATTTGCAAACGACTATCAGTCAACCAATAATGCATTTGTTAAGGGGATGGAACATTTTTAAAACGGGTTGTCTTTTGTTTCAAGGAAATTACGAAATACATCGGATTATACTAGTTTTAATGGTTCTCTAGTAACGAATGATGCATGTTTTCTTCTTCAATGTCTGAATTAAAACTGAAAATAAACGAAAGTAAAAATAAACGACTCTAAATTCATGTGTATGTCCCTTAGCATGTGAAAGTAACTCGTTTAAGGTTATAAATTGAGTAAAAGTTTAACGACTTCACCTGAACTATTGACACCATTGTCACAAAGGTTTCCAATATATAAGTTTGATTTAATAATATATCATAACTAGTTTTGCAAAATAAGATTATTCTTGGCGATAATTGCATTTTGTCAATGAGCTGATAATAGATTTCATTATATTAATAATCGTCTTAACCATTATTACCATGTTCAGTAATTGGTTGGGAGCTTTTATCGACAATTATAATAATTTTGATATAAACAATTGGTTTTTATTTTTAGCATACGTATGAACTAGTTTCAGGAGTTGTTTACTAAGAATTTACAGCTCAAAATAAATCATATTGTGCTTCAGGGAACAATTTGATAGAATTAACCACAATATGATTAGCTGAAAATTGTAAGAAGAGAGACATTGATTTAAGTGAATTTGTCAGTGTCACAACTGGCAACTATCTACATTGACATATGAGCTCGAACCATAGCATCTGTAATATATATCGTCCTCGTGTGTTTTGTTGTTGGTCGTCTTATTGGTTAATGAGACATTGCACCTTTATTTAAGCGATTGTAATACGACTGCGCGGACTTAAAATAAAGTAGAGACGTCCAAAAGTATTTGTATTAAAACAAAACGAGATGACATTTCATTTTAAAATATACGCAAATATCAACCATGACCTTTTTAGATGTTTGATATGCTCAAAACGTGTTTTTTTTTATTTCTGTGGTTCTGCACACCGTCCCAACCATGGAAGTTATTCTAAGTGATTGTAAACGATGACGTTGATATGCTTCAAAAAGTAATATCACAAAAATACTGAACTCCGAGGAAAATTCAAAACAGAAAGTTCCTAATCAAATGGAAAAATAAAATAATAAAACACATCAAGTAAATGGACAACAACTGTCATATTCTTGACTTAGAAACAATGTAGAAAATGCAGAATTAATTTTTGGAAATTAAAAATTGGTATATTTGACATGTGTAAGATACAAAAAAGGATATCTGGGCTAATAAGTCGACCACACACTGACAATACTACATGACCATAAGACAAAAAAAATCAACAAATCGTTACAAAGAAAACAAATTTTGGGTGTTTCTCAACGATTACCAGATAATGCTAGCTTTACATGTAACAAAACTTCGAATTTTTGAAATACTAAGGCTTTTATACCTCATGAATTGATTACCTTAAACGAAACGCGCGTCCTGGTATATATTCGCTTGTTTCTTATATTATATTTGTTGATCAGGTTGATAACTTATATCAAGAGATCAAGTGATTAGGAACTGCGCAATAACAGTTCTGATATAACTGCTTTGTAGTCAATTCGGATTTATAACTTATCCTATAATAAACCCACATACCTGATCCATCGGTCACGTTTTCTAACCCTTAATGTTGAATGAATGGAAAATGAAGTTAGTTAAATCAATTGTACTACATATAAAAAAACTAACAACGCCGTATTTTTTTTCACGTATTCCATAAAAGTCAGCTACTATATTGTTCAATTTAAATTTACAAAAAAGAAATCAAAACAAAAACAGTGACGCAGTTGTCTTAAATATCAAAGTCGTTTGCGCTTTATAACTATTTCGATCGGTCTTAATATACCTTTTAACCTGAAACCCAAGAATTTAATCATGTTTTCATGATGTTAAGGATGCAATAAAGTCCATTGATTTGTAGATTTTTAATTAAAGGACATACCTTACATTAAAATAACATATAAATTGAATGAGTTATGGAGTAAACGTCAAGGATACAGTACCTTAATAAATCAAAATACCTGATTGACTGAAATAGAAAGAGACACAAAAGCGGGTAGTGTAAGTCCATGGGTTGGTTCCTAATGGGATAACTGGCCCTCTATTCTATACTTTCATATTTGTTATCCATAAAAATTAAGCCAGTTTTTGGTGGGGTTCGTGTTTCTCAGTCTATAATTTTCTATGTTTTGTCTTGTTTAGTGACTCAACGTTATATATTGCTACTACCATGAGAGCCGTGGTGTAGTGGTTAGTGCATCGGACTACTAACACAAAGGTTCCTGGTTCGATTCCCGTTAGGGATGAAAATTTCAGGAACTCAATTTTCGGCTCTCCCTTGACACCATCTGTGAGTATGGTCTTGAGGAAACGATGATAGTCCGTCGGAAGGGGACGATAAATGGCTGACCCGTGTTAAGAGAGAGACGTATCTCTTGCACGTTATAGACACCCTTGTAGATTTCGAAATAGTGTTAAGTAAACATTTAACGGTAACATTTTCTTAGAAAGACTGAAATAAATATGTCAACTAGTATATGAAAATAAAGATTGTATCTCAAATTTCATATTATGACAGAAGAAGATTTAAATAAATAATGTACGATGTATTGGAAGATAAAGATTGTCATGATAAACGTTAACTTAGCGTTGTCCCATGTAACAAACTCAAGACATAAAACTCGAAAAATTCGCTAACTTTTCACTCATGTCTTCGAAATTTTGCATGAATGTTCTTTGACGTAATATATTTCAGTAATGGTTTGCATGGCTGCCTCCATCTAAAATTTGCATTTATAATATTTTGGAAAGAATATAATGAACCGAATGTCCCAGGGGAATTTTTGTTTTGAAAATTGAAACATTTCAGTTGAAAAATTAAAATGTTAACAGATAATTTATCAAATTGTATGCACTATCGTTTGATTATTTTAAGTGTTGATTGTAAACGATGACGTTAATATGCTTCAAAAAGTAAAATCACAAAAATACTATACTCCGAGGAAAATTCAAAACAGAAAGTTCCTAATCAAATTGAAAAATACAATGATAAAACACATCAAATAAATTGACAAGAACTGTCATGTTCCTGACCAATGTAAAAAATGCAGAATTAATTTTAGGAAATTAACAATTGGTATATTTGACATGTGTAAGATACAAAAAAGGGTATCCGGGCTTATAACAATGAATAAGTCGACCCCACTCTGACAATACTACACGACCATAAGACAAACAAATCAACAAAACGTTTCAAAGAAAACTAATTTCGGGTGCTTCTCAAAGATTACCAGATAATGCTTTACATGTAACAAAACTTCGAATTTTTGAAATACTAAGGCTTTTCTACCTCATGAAATGATTACCTTAACTGTATTTGGAAATTTTTTTTTTATCCTTAATGCTCTTCAACTTCGTATTTTTTTTTGGCCTTTTTAAAACAATATATATTTAAGCGTCACTGATAAGTCTTTTGTAGACGAAACGCGCGTCTGGTGTAAATATATACTTTAAATCCTGGTATATATTCGCTGGTTTCTTATATTATATTTGTTGATCAGGTTGATAACTTATATCAAGAGATCAAGTGATTAGGAACTGTGCAATAACAGTTCTGATATAACTGTTTGGTAGTCTATTCGGATTTAATCCTTATCATATAATAAACCCAAATACCTGATTCATCGGTCACGTTTTCTAACCCGTAGTATTGAACGAATGGGAAATAAGGTTATGTAAATCAATTGTGCTAAACTAACAACGCCGTATTTTTTATTCACGTATTCCATAAAAGTCAGCTACTATATTGTTCAATTTAAATTTACAAAAAAGAAATCAAAACAAAAACAGTGACGCAGTTGTCTTAAATATCAAAGTCGTTTGCGCTTTATTACTATTTCGATCGGTCTTTATAGACCTTTTTACATGAAACCGAAGAACGTCATCATGTTTTCATGATGTTAAGGGGGCTCGCGGGTATAAGATTTTCAGAAAAAATTAAACTTTTTTTATTACAAATTTTATTACTTATCTTTAGTAGTTGTTACTTTGTCATATGGTACAAAAATCAATCTAAAAATTCAATTCGTGTTGGCTCCAGGCAACTTTTAAAATGTAGATATCATTGAAAAAGGTCTAAATTATCTCCCTTTGGTGCAAAAAATGCCATTTTTGGCATTAAAATTGTAATATCTTTTTTAACTCATCGGTGACCTATATTTTTTATTGTTGTTTTCAAATAAGCTGTACACAAACTAAATAATTGTAAAATTTAAGCGATTTCTGTAATTTAGTTCTTTTTTTATTTCGATATTACCATTATTTCTCCTATTAGTTCAACAGAAAAAAAGGACATTACAAAAATGTATGCTTCTTTCGAAGGCAGATTGTGAGCGTAAATGAACGGTGATTTCATTTTTTTTTATTTCATTTTTCTATTAGGTATAAGATAAAGTTCATTTATAGCGAAATCCCATATTAAATAAACATTTTGATTTAGACCCGCGAGCCCCCTTAAGGATGAAATAAAGTTCAATGATTTGTAGATTTTTAATTAAAGGACATACGTTATATTAGAATAATAGATAAATTGAATGAGTTATGGAGAAAACGTCAACGATACAGTTACTTAATAAATCAAAATACCTGATTGACTGAAATAGAAAGAGACACAAAAGTTGGAAGTGCACGTCCATGGGTTAGTTCCTAATGGGATAACTGGCCCTCTATTCTATACTTTCATATTTGTTATCTATATAAATTAAGCCAGTTTTTGGTGGTGTTCGTGTTTCTTAGTCTTTAGTTTTCTATGTTTTGTCTTGTTTAGTGACTCAACGTTATATATTGCTACTACCACGAAAAATAGTGTTAAGTAAACATTTAACGGTAAAATTTTCTGAGAAATACTGAAATAAATATGTCAACTAGTATATGAAAATAAAGATTGCATCGCAAATTTTCACATTATGACAGAAGAAGAATAAAATATATAATGTACGATATATTGGAAGATAAAGATTGTCATGAAAAACGTTAACTTAGCGTTGTCCCATGTAACAATCTCAAAACATAAAACTCGAAAAATTCGCTAAATTTTCACTCATGTCTTCGAAATTGTGCATGAATGTTCTATGACGTGGTATATTTCAGTTATGGTTTGCATAGCTGCCTCCCTTTAAAATTTGCATTTATAATATTTTGAAAAGAATATAACGAACCGAATGTCCCAGGGGAATTTCTGTTTTGAAAATTGAAACATTTCAGTTGAAAAATTAAAATTTTAACAGATAATTTATCAAATTGTATGCACTATCGTTTAGTACTAAGTACAAGCATACAAAATCCAAATTATCAAATAAATTGAGTTACTTATTCAATTCAAAACAATAGGTTTGCAATGTCTTGCGAAAATGTCCGAAGTAAACTTTCATGCCTTCACAAAACTTATAAAGCTAAAAACCGGGGAGTTAATTTTGTGTAGATTATTTTTCGGCTTTGAAAACTAGACCAATAAAAAGTTCTTTGAAATTTATATTTGGAACAAGATTACAGGTTTTCAATGAAAAATACGGACCAACGAAAATGTCTTGCAAGGTTGTCCATTAACATGATTTGACGTTGCAACAAGCGTATTTTGTCAGTAACAGCATCAACTGCATTCGCAAGTTTAGTTCTCCGCCTACTGTAAATGTCCTGCTTTCAACAAAATGAAATTATGCACAAATACAAAGAATACCCACTTATATGACCATAAAATTAAAAGTAAGAAAACTTAAGTAACATAGTTACATGTATTGTCTCTCAGTTTACCACCGCTAGATTAAACTAATATTCCATGTGGTTTGCGGAATATGTGCAAAAATATTCCCCAAACAGCACACAATTACTGACATTAAAATCTAATATCCTATATCAATTATAAAATCCTATTTGGTTGGAATCACAGGGCATTTATACTTTTATGTAATACTTTTCATTTACACAACTAACAAAGCACAAAAATAGTGCTCTTTCTAATTTTAACGTCATTTTTCTGTTACACCAAGCGGTAGCAATATCTGACGTTGCGTCACTACTATTTGTCTGTTTGTCTTTTTATTTTTTAGCCATGGCGTTGTCAGTTTATTTTCAATCTATGAGTTTGGCTATCCCTCTGGTATTTTTCACCCCTCTTTTGAATAAACTCGTCCGTGCAAGTTATCACTTGAGCCTTGTAGTAAATTAAAAATATATTGTCTATATCGGTATTAACATTGATTTTATATTCCATAAGTTGAATTTACATATTCGAGCATGTATTACTATTAAGGTATCAATATTCTGTCGTTGATCCACATAGTTTTGCATTGCAAAATAGCATGCTTTTTCGCGTACATAACGTTTTATCACTAAATCTATAGGGAGATTATTCTCATATCGTTTATAATCTTTAGTTTGTGGTATTTTGTTGTTTATTGTTGTGCTGAGTATTGATCTGATGAGTCAAACCCTTTACTTCTGATGTTTACCATTTGTTCTCATGTATTGAGTTTACATACCTGTACCAGATTAGGACAGGGTTTAGTGCTCATAATAATGTTCAACCCGCCTCTTTTTAATGTACCTGTTCCCAACTAGGAACCGACAAACTAGCAAACTCCGATGATTACTCAATGTTATATGTGTTTTATATTGTCGAAGTATGAAGCAGGCTGTGGTTTTTTTTTGTTAATTGTTTCATATTTGATTTACAGGTGCTGTTAAGATTGTTTAAGACAGTAAGATAACCGGTTATTGTTCATATAGCTGTTATTTCAATTTCAAAACTTCACAGTGCCGATTTGACATTTAGCATTGAAAAATTTATCCTTTTGGATGTTGTCAACTTTTATACTTGACACTGGTTTACATTAACTGGAAAATTGATTACGACATTTTTGTAATTGAAGCTATTTTCTTTCATTTTTACTAATTTAATTTGTAAGTCAGTGGATTTTTGAAATGGTGAATTAAACCTGGTTTTATAGCTAGCTTAACCTGTCACTTTAAAGCAGTTAACCTTTGCATCTGCATTTTAAGTGTAGTGTCTACATGTGTACATTTGTCGTAGGTTTTGATGCATAATGCGAAATGAATAAATCCTTTCAACATGTTGGTTTTGTGAATTAACATCTTTAGTATTTTGCTCTTCAAAAATAAATGAGATATTTGGGATATGAGAATGTACCTTCAAAGACTTTACTTTAAGAAAAAAAGACAAATACTGGCTTGCTTCAATGTTTGGTTCATATAATGGAATGGTTTGGAAACATGTATTTAAATAAAGCTAATGATAACAATGACCACTGCCCTTTCCTCGATCTTGATATCTATATCATAAACGGGAAGCTTAATACAAAAATTTATGATAAAAGAGATGATTTTTCATTTCCTATTGTTAATTATCCATTTTTAGATGGTGACGTTCCCTTGTCACCATCTTATGGTGTTTATATATCTCAACTTGTACGATTCGCTCGTGTATGTAACAATGTATTAGATTTTAGCGAGAGAAATTTATGTATTACTGAAAAATTATTACACCAGGGTTTTCGATATCACAAACTGGTCAAAACATTTACTAAATTTTATCACCGGTATAAGGAAATAATTCGTAAATATAACTCAACATGCAGACATCTTATACGTTCAGGTATTTCACATCCAAAATTTTATGGAAATATTCTTTATAAAGCACAAAAATGTCGGTATTCTCCTCAGAAACTAACAAAACCTTTAAATAGACTTATTAAAAGGGGATATAGTTACGATACTGTTGTCAGGTCATTAAAGATTGCATATTTTGGCTTTAACATTGATTCACTGATAGGGTCTTTGCATCGGAACTAAACACATTTATTTCTAAAAAAAACAGTTGTTGGCATGACACGGGTTATGTTCTTCTCATATATTTTATGATAGTATGATACTAAACCCCTAACGGGAGGGATTGTACCTGATATTCATATGATGAAGACATAATCTTTCAATCTGTTTAATTGAGGTCTGGAGCTGGCATGTCAGTTAACTGCTAGTAGTCTGTTGTTATTTATGTATTATTGTCATTTTATTTATTTTCTTTTGTTACATCTTTTGACATCAGACTCGGACTTCTCTTGAACTGAATTTTAATGTGCGTATTGTTATTGTTTTACTTTTCTACATTGGCTAGAGGTATAGGGGGAGGGTTGAGATCTCATAAACATGTTTAACCCCGCCGCAATTTTGCGCCTGTCCCAAGTCAGGAGCCTCTGGCCTTTGTTAGTCTTGTATGATTTTAAATTTTAGTTTCTTGTGTATAATTCGGAGTTTAGTATGACGTCCATTATCACTGTACTATTATGCATATTTTAGGGGCCAGCTGAAGGACACCTACGGGTGCGGGAATTCTCGCTACATTGAAGACCCATTGGTTGCCTTCGGCTGTTGTTTGCTCTATGGTCGGGTGGTTGTCGCTTTGACATATTCACCATTTCCTTTCTCAATTTTATTGTAGATAAATGCAAATGCAAAAAACTTATTTTCAATTCAGACATCAAAGTTAAAGTACCAAACATCTATTTAAAAGAGTAAGAAATCCGATCATATGAAGGCTTACATAGTACTTACATTTAACTCTGCACGTCAAAATATCATTTTTCAAAAAAAAAATTATTAATAGTTTCAACCATTGGCACATTTATTTTCTATAAGTTTACCGTGAAGTTAGTATGCATTTAAGGGCTGAATAAAAGTAGAGCTGATAATATTTGGAACGAATTTCTTTGATGCAGCAGATTTTGTAATACTACTAGTAAATAACAGTTAGTAATTTAGAAAAGACCTGTCTTGATATCAAAACATATAAATTAGAAACCATATATCTCTCAACATCAAATTTTCTTGACAGACTTTCTCTTCTGAACCTTCCATGTTTATCGTTATAATCTACGAGGATTACATTCATAACAATTATATCATCTTACTCGATATTCGATAAACTGAATGACCAATGTGTTTACACTTAAAAATCAAAGAAGTGTTAACAATTATCAACGTGGCTTTCCATTAATATAAGACTCCAACCTCTTGTTAATGTATCATCTTAAGATAAAAAGATTTATTTAGTTGAATATTGTCTGATTATTTGTTATAGTTGTCAGGTAGTTACACTTATGTACTTTAATCGCAGTAGAAATATAGATTGATAAAACGGAAAGAAACCATATAGAACAGAAACTAAATTGTTCTTTCCTTAAATAATATATTTTCGCAGCAGTTAGCTGTCTTAAAATAAACATCCCTAATAATTAGAGTTAAAACAATAATGCAGGCACGTTCTGAAACAGCTTCCGTTTTTTTCTAAATCGAACCAAGTATAAAAGTGTTTACGAAAATTTTCATAGCTATGTTTGCCAAAAGGTGACAATTAATGTCACGTGTTCATTAGTATAAATAATAATTTGTAAAAGAGCCTGTGTAGCTCACCTGCATCTTTTACAAAGGCCAATAATTATCTCAAATCATCACTATAAAGGTATAACTCTATTATGAGCTAACTAAAAATTTCAGACATACGTATTTATTGATCTTTTCCTGCTGATCATTTTCCTTTTTGACGTCTCGTTTAGTCTATTATTCTTCCCCAATAATAAAGTAAAAACGTTAAAAAATAGTAACAATTATAATTATTGGTCATTAATTCCAATAATCAGTCGACTGTATATTTCACATACTATTTAGTAGTTTTTCGTGCTCATAATTTCTGCAATTCAATGTATATATCTGTAATAGTTTTCGAGATAATCATCAAAAATACCAAAATTAGAAGAAGAAAAAAATTGCGATCAAGGTATCTGATGTTCAGTGATTGTCGTCTGTTTATGTGGTTCATAAGTGTTTCCCGTTTCTCGTTTTTTTATACAGATTCGACCGTTGGTTTTTCCCGTTTGAATGGTTTTACACTGGTACTTTTAGGGACCCTTTATAGCTTGCTGTTCAGTGAGCTTAGGCTCCGTGTTGAAGACCGTACCTTGACCTATAATGGTTTAGTTTTATAAATTGTGACTTGGATGGAGAGTTGTCTCATTGTCACTCATACCACATCTTCCTATATCTAATAACGTCAATAAGGAATCGATTTACAATTTTGGTTTTGCTGATTTATTTGTAGATCTTGTTTTGTGGATCATTTTTGCTACTTAACGTTTCTATAAATATATTATATTCTCAAGATAAAAGGCAAAATTGCAACAACAAAAATGGAAAAATCGTAATTCAAGAGCAATAACTTCAATAAGGAGTAAATAAAAGATTTTCGGTCAGGCAGATATATTTGTAGATTTACTTCTTTTTTGCGACCTATATTACTATAACTGAACTATAAGCGGCAATAAACTTAATACTGTGTTACCTGATGATTCATATCATGTTGATATATTTGTAGATCATTTCTTTCAAAATCGAATTCTTGCCAGGCGAGCTATAAATTGAAAGAATGAAACTATTCATTTAAGGTAGATATAAAAAGTAAAATCACAAAAACTGACTTCTGGTTTTCTGTTCACAAGAAGGCAAATTCGGGCCAATAAAATGTATAGTTCCATTGTACAAGTCTGATTGAAAATAAACAGTTAGGCGATCTTCTTGTGAACATTTAAAAATTTCTTTTAAATAATAAATCACTATTACATCTTCTACAGTTTTGTGATTAAATGACAGATGAAAGGATAATAACCCATCGTCCCATATTAATATGAATATAAAATGTTTCAAAGTATATGAATGGATTTGCCAAACGTTTTTGACAGGTTTTTAAAAAAAAATTACATTAAGGTTAACAACGACTATCCGAAACTAAATAACATTCCGTTTCATGTTCACGTTTACTCTGTTTATGTTATCTTTTATCTTATACTAGCCATTTTTTATTACCATATAAGGGTTAACATTCTTCAATACTGTAATAAACTCATCATAGATACCAGGATCAAATTTGGTATTTACGCCAGACGCGCGTGTCGTCTACAAAAGACTCATCAGTGAAGCTCGGATAAATGATGTCTTCGTATCGATAAATATGATTACTTTTTAAATTGACAAAAATGAAAGAGTTTAAATGGTATATCGATATTTTGTTTCAGCTTCTGTTTTGTAAAACTACAATTTGATTACAGAATTCATTTTTGTACTCGTAGATGACATATGGAAATGAAAGAGGGTAGTGACACATATTTTTGAAAGGTTTCCATGACGTCTTACGATTACTCAAATTGATAAGTAAATGAATATGACCTTCACGCAAATCGTATTTCATGTCTTTATCCAATTTCCGAAGTCGTACTATAGCAAATAACTAATTGGCTTTTATCGCTGATATATTTCTATATTGAGTTATATTTCTGAATATTTCATTAACTATTTTCATTTTGATGTGATATTTTATCTTGTACTTTTTCAAATTACTTCAATAATGAGATAATCAATGTTCAAGGAAAATTCAAATTGGAAAATCAAAAGCTCAAACTCATCAAATCAATTGAAAACAACTGTCATAATTCTGACTTGGAACAGGCATTTCCTTTTGAAGAAAGTGGCGGATTAAACTTGGTTAGATAGCTAGCTAAACTCCTAATTATATAACAGTCGCATAAAATTACATTATATTGACTACAATGTTTGAACAAAACAAACAGACATAATAGGTGAAAGTTTCAAACATTGGGATACAACAGTCAACATTGTGTCATTGTCTTAACAAATTACTATAATACAAAAAATATGTCAACGAAGAAAAACTAAATAACATTCCGTTTCATGTTCACGTTTACTCTGTTTATGTTATCTTTTATCTTATACTAGCCATTTTTTATTAACATATTAGGGTTAACATTCTTCAATACTGTAATAAACTAATCATAGATACCAGGATCAAATTTTGTATTTACGACAGACGCGCGTGTCGTCTACAAAAGACACATCAGTATCGCGCGGATAAATTATGTCTTCGTATCGGTAAATATGATTACTTTTTAAATTGACAAAAAAGAAAGTGTTTAAATGGTATATCGATATTTTGTTTCAGCTTCTGTTTTGTAAAACTACAATTTGATTACAGAATTCATTTTTGTACTCGTAGATGACATATGGAAATGAAATAGGGTAGTGACACATATTATTGAAAGGTTTCCATGACGTCTTAAGATTACTCAAATTGATAAGTAAATGAATATGACCTTTACGCAAATCGTATTTCATGTCTTTATCCAATTTCCGAAGTCGTACTATAGCAAATATCTAATTGGCTTTTATCGCTGATATATTTCTATATATTTCTATATTGAGTTATATTTCTGTATATTTCATTTTGATGAGTTATTTTATCTTGTACTTTTTTCAAATTACTTCAATAATGAAATGATCAATGTCCAAGGAAAATTTAGATTGGAAAATCAAAAGCTCGAACTCATCAAATCAATTGAAAACAACTGTCATAATTCTGACATGGAACAGGCATTTCCTTTTGAAGAAAGTGGCGGATTTAACTTTGTTGGATAGCTAGCTTAACTCCTAATTATATAAAAGAGGGACGAAAGATACCAAAAGGACAGTCAAACTCATAAATCTTAAACAAACTGACAACGCCATGGCTAAAAATGAAAAATACAAACAGAAAAACAATAGTACACATGACACAACATAGAAAACTAAAGAATAAACAACACGAACCCCACCAAAAACTAGGGGTGATCTCAGGTGCTCCGGAAGAGTAAGCAGATCCTGCTCCACATGTGGCACCCGTCGTGTTGCTTATGTGATTACAAATCCGGTAAATAGTCTAATTCGGTAGGTCACATTCATGAAAGGGAAGGGGATAGTGGTTACGACGTAATGAACATATCCGATATCATTTGAGAAACGGTTATTCCATAACGGTCAACCAACTCGTGATGGCGTCCGTAAAATTTACGAAGGGATGATTTCAACTTCACCATTTGGAACTCTTGGTTTTATATCGTCCTTGTGAGCAGTAACCCTCTATCAAGAAAATCATGATAGGAAATGCAAGCACGGGAATATCGTATCAATTGGGAGATATATACCCCGTATGCAGGTGCTGCTGGAATGTTGCTACTTAGCAATGGAAAGTTCACAATTGGAAAGCTGAAATCATCTCTTTTGTCGTAAAGTTTTGTTTTCAACCGACCCTATATAACAGTCGCATAAAATTACATCATATTGACTACAGTGTTTGAACAAAACGAACAGACATAATAGGTGAAAGTTTCAAACATTGAGATACAACAGTCAACATTGTGTCATTGTCTTAACAAATCACTATAATACAAAAAAATATGTCAACGAAGAAAAACAAAATAACATTCAGACAAAGCACATCAGCAAAAATGAAAGACATAAAAAAAAGTAACCACCACTCATTGTTGGGATGCATACATCTAAGAACCGCGCGAGCCGGTCAAACGAATACCACAAACATTGGCCTAAACAGTAAAGACAAATAAAAGAACGTTAATGACGAAAAACAACATCAGTATATAGAATCTATACTTCAAGACCATCATGTATCATGTGTGAAGTTGATACAGAATATTTATCAACGTGTTATTTGTATCTTCCGATTAACTTTTTAAATGACGTTCTTTGACAATAACCTTGATTCATTAACATTCTACTAAGACACATATAACGTCTTGGTAGAAGCTGTAAGCTCTCGAATACCGAATGAGGTTTGAAATGAATATATCTTATATGCAGTTGATGTTGGTATATTGGTACTTAGGTTGGGAAAATTGATCATTTCAAAATAAAATGGTCTCATTTGTCATAGATTCTTGGTTTGTGTTGAGATGACGAGTATGTCAAATTCAAGGTATAAGTCACAAAATGAAAAAAAGGAAGCCGTGTATGTTGTTTCTTAAATGTCTAGCTCTAGAGAATATATCAATGGAACCCAATAAGAAATAATTTGGATGGTTAATGACAAGAACATCGTCATTATATCTGAATGTGAAAAAATGTGTCTCAGATAAAAATAAGGAGGTCGGACAAGGAAAAGCGCTCAGTTATTTCCCATAGGAATACAGAAAATTTGTTTAAAAAGACTACATCCAATTTTATCAAATATGTTGTCAATAAGAAATTCAAGCAAACTTATCACTTGTTCTTCTGTGTAGTGCTTTACCTTTTTGTTCCCTATTAACCAAATATGTCGTATGATATCCAAAATTAATAAAATTGATAGAATATGCTACCATTTTTATATTGAAAACTATTGTTGATTATTACTTGTAGACGATATTCAATTTGTAAAGGGGAATGGTGGTATACAGGGTTGAAAAACAATACCTAAATCGTTAATTATTTATATATTCCTGAGGTTTTTGTTTGTTGTAAAATATCTGTCATATGGGATATGATGTCTATTCGAGTGACCCTGTTCAGCATTAAATTGCTCTTCAACCCAATAACGGCAAAAATCATCCGACATTATATTTTGCTGATTATTGTGCACATGACAGGTTTGTCTTAGTTAACCACCTGGTACACTTGAGACCTGAAAACCCTAAACTGGAAACCCCTTATCTTGTATCAAACACCGCGGCAATGGACCCTTTCATTTCACTTAATACTTATTATAATTGAAGTGTTCGTTTGATGAGTTTCCATATTTCCAAAAATATAAAATTGCTGCTCATTACAAAACTTATGTTTTGGTAAGATCTTCATTGTTGCACTGCTGAGTGTCGCCCAATCACATTCAGTATTAAATACCCTCTCGCTTTTTTAAATATAATGGGTTTTAACGTACTTGACTGGCTATAAAGCCCTTGCAAGTTTTATATATCATTTTGTCGACTGAAAGGTGTTTGTTTGTATGCAGGCTTTTAAAAAACAAAAATGTCCATTAATCTATGAAACTTTATGCGAAATGATCTTCTAGCACTCTCATTACTTATATTAATTACATTGCCATTTGTGGGGAAACGTTGGTTTTCCCGTTTGAATGGTTTTACACTAGTAATTTTGGGGCCCTTTATAGCTTGTTGTTCTGCGTGAGCCAAGGCTACGTGTTGAAGGCCGTACATTGACCTATAATGGTTTACTTTTTTTAAATTGTTATTTGGATGGAGAGTTGTCTCATTGGCACTCACACCACATCTTCCTATATCTATATAACTCTATTTTATTACCATCATGACCTAGAATAATAATTGCTCTATTAGTGTTGCATTCAAATACTATTTTGTATAAAGCTTAAATAAACTGTATATGAACTTGCCTTTGGTAAAAATAGTAAGAGCGGACAATTAATGTCCTTGGTCCAAAGGCAGACCTAGAAAATTAAGTTGTAGCACGGAGGAGTAATTCATCTGAGAAATGAAATCAAACTGTTCGGCAGCATTTAATGGTGCAATAATGTAATGATGAATTAATAATCATTTCCAAGATTCATTGTTTGCTTTTTAATAAACATCATCAAATGCGACTTTTTTTTCTAACAAATAGGAAATTCAATTCCTATATTGACAAAGAACAAACTTATAGTAGTTACATGTTCAATTGTAAAGTGATTTTTATTTTATTTTTATTTTTAAAGAATATCAATTAATTTTTATATTATGATTTTACTATCGTTTTTATTTATTTAACAATGATTTTATCTATATTATTAGGTTTTTCGAACTTGTAATATTGCTATTTGTTTGATCACAAATATTTTTTCTAGCCATGATATAGCTTCTGTGCTAATGCGGCGATAATCCACAATCAAACAATAAACCACCATCAAACATACATGTTAAATACTAGTTAAACTTAAAACATCTTTTCACAGAGGTCAAGAATATAACTTATTAAAAAAAACTGATTTTGATTACTAAATGTTCGCTTTGCAAAAAGTGTATTGTAAGAAGTATTTAGGAGTTATTGAAAATATTATTAATCATGAACAAATAAAACAATCTCACTTCATATAAAATTATCATCCCATTTCAGACTGAACAAGACATTAAAACCTAAAATAAAACTTGGTTATAAAGAAACAGTTAATACAGTGCTATAAGTTGTCATCGAAATTAATTCACTCTTTTATTGGGAATTGATATGAAGCTACTCAATCATGTCAAAAAAGTGTAATTTTATACACAACTTCAAGACTTTATTAAAGTTGTTATAAATAAATAGATTTATATCAAAAGACAATTGTTGACTTCATCTTTAGATTCAAACCATAAAAAAAGAGCGTAGATGTAAATGGACTCGGAGTGTTTAAGTATGGTCTTTAGGTGCTGCCGGATAGCGGTACTAGACAAGAAGCCCATTAATTGCAACATTTTGCTGTCAAAGTAATAATCTTGCATTATAGCCTAAAGCACTTTTAGGAACCTTTTTCCTGTATTGATACAGCAATGTATGTAAGGATCTTAGGAAACAAAATGTGGTTCATATGACATAAATAGCTACGTTTAAAACAAAATACCTTTTTTTCTTCTAAAACCTGCATAATTGTTTTACATTTCTATTCCTTATAGAAGAGAATAATGGTAGATGAAAAGATAAACCTATTAGACAAGAAGAATACCAAACGAAAAGATAAACATTGTTATACATTTTAGAAAAGAATAATGGAAGATTAAAAGATTCACATTTGTAAACCTTTAACAAAAGAAGAATATTAGATGAAAATATACACATTTGAATCTTTTATAATAGAGAAATGTAGATGATAAGATAAACCGTTGTATTGATTTTAGAAACAAAGAATAGTAGAGGAAAATATTAACCTTTGTAAACCTTTTAGAAAACAAGAATAGTAGATGAAAAGATTCATCTTTGTAAATATATGCATGCATCTTTATCTCTCTGAGATCCAGTGGGTATATATATTGTATGGTTTGTCACTTGTTTAGACTTGTTTGTATGATATTCTCTTTTCTAGTAACTATATAATGAATTTAATCATGATACCATACGATTATATAAAAATTGTTGAGTTAGATTGCTGACAAATGAAAATATATTGTGTATAAAATAATATGATAACATCTTCACACGCTTCAAATCACATGGCTTATGTCTATCTCTAGATACCCCTTCCGTGACAAGGTAACATTACGACTATTGAATTTATATTTTTTATATAGCAGATGTGGTCGAGTGGTCTAGAGCGCTGGACTTGAGGCTAAGCGATTGGTGCTGTGGTGTATCAAAGGTGTGAGTTCGAATCCCGCTGAGTGATGGACAAAAATTTGTCAGCAGAAAATCTAACTCTAACACTGTTTGGTGTCATTTTCAGACTTATATATAAAAATATTTTTTTTAGAAAACAATTATAGAAGATGAAAAGATTTATCTTTTTATATCTTTTAGAAAACAAGAAGGTAAATGGAAAGATTCACCTTTGCTACCTTTTAGAAAATCAGTTATGTTGGTTTTAAGTATAGATAAAGGCAACACCAGTATACCGCTGTTAAAAAATCATAGCATCAACGATCTCGAAGCTCTACAATATTATGATGCTTGAAATCAATTTTATTTGGTTAAAAATCTATTTTTATAAGGATTCCTTCTAAGTAATATGAAACAACATTTAGGAATCTGCGTCTAAGTGTGAACACAATGGGGAAAACACGTAAATCAATTATGTAGAAATCACAGTCTCATTATTGACAACAATTGTGTTGATACATCATAGAAATAACCAATAATTTGACGATTTACGTGGATTAATTTGAAGTGTTCTTCTTTACAGAGGTAGCTTGTGTTTAACCGTAACCGGTTCAATAAATTTCCATGTTGACGGATAAATACAGCTTGTTGATAGATTTTGACATTTAAAATAACAAGGTTTGAAGCCAAAACAACGATTTATAATTCTGATAATGTTGAGTTTAATGATCCGTTAAGATTTCAATATTTATATCCTTCAAATGGCACAATAACAATAAATAAATACAAAACAGTTAGTTCCATCGGTTGTTTATTGCATGTAGGTTTTTTTAAGTCGTTCCAAATACTCTAAAAACCACTGACGATTCGTTTTCCAGTTGAACACTTTTAAATAAGATAATTTTACTATCACCAGCAGTAATAATTTAGGGACTCTATCTAACTATAATATACTAAGTAATAATTTCTATCATGTATGTTAATTCAGTAGCATTGCTATGGAAATAAACTCATTATATATAGAAAGTTTGTACTTGCAACTGACGCGCGTTTCGTCTACAGAAGACTCATCAGTTACGCTCGACTAAAAGTTAATATGCCAAATAAAGTACGAAATTGAAGAGCATTGAGGACCAAAAATTCCTAAAAGTTTTGCCAAATACAACTAAGGTGATATATTACTAAGGAAGAAAAGCCTCAATATTTCAAAAATTCGAATTTTTGTAAACAGTTGGTTTATAATTATGACTATATCAATGGAATCAATGATGAGTGTGCATGCAGTAGCAAACTCAAATTCTAGAAGCTAGCTTTAGATTGAAGTGAAAATGTCTTCGCCATCAATGGTTTTTCTTACTTGGTAGAATACCCTTTGATATTAGATAGTTATGTATATATATCTTATGGAAATGACATGAGTAAAAAAAAATACAATGCAAAAGTTTTTGGTCAATGAGGATGTGTCAGTTGTTCAAAATTAAAGCACAAGATCCAAATATGATATAAAGAAGGTTTAATTAATCTCATTTCCTTTACAAAGGCTGTACTTGTATGCGTTCATTCGATGTTGTTTGTGATACGTAATGCAAGCAAATACACCTTTTGGACATGTCAAAAATACGTTTCCTATTATTTTAGCCTAACATCATTTGTTTGCCATTCATGGTTATTGGTTTGTAAAAATCTTTAGTATTTTTGTCCACAAGGTTGAAGGGATAACCGGAATTAGAGGATTGACTTGCACAGACTTTCACTAGAGAAAAAAAGACAGACTGTCTAACTTCCTTGTTCCTTCCATTTAATGAATACCTTTAAGACATTTCTGGTAGATTTATAAAATACAAAGAACTCATGTTCGATTTAAACATGAAAAATCAGGAGACCAACTGATTATACTTGACAGTGTATAAACATCCGGTCAAACCCCTGGAGGACAAAATGTGTTTCTAATTACGAACAATGTCAACGGAACAATTATCAAGTTAGTAAACATTGGGCTTACAATTTTAAATAAAACAAAATGGGTAACTCTAAAGTTTTCTTTGTTCGTTGACCAGATCCACAAAAAAATGATGTTTTGCGTTAGAATCTGGCTTCATCAAGGCGTTTCAATCTCAAATGTTAATTGGCTAGAACTGACAGTTTTCCCTCCTTAGGTCAGTGGTTCTCTCTGGGTTCTCCTGTTTTACCCATCATTAAAACTGGTCGCCAAGATTTATCCTAGTGTCCAGAAACAGTCGCTAAACACCAAATCAAAATCATTAAGGTCCGTGTAGTTTTATGTTTTATGTAAGCGTATTTTGCGTTAATTGCATAAGAACTTCATATAAGTCGGCTGCGGAATACTCGATGGTGTTGAAGGGATTACCTGCTGTTAAAATGAATTTAAAGCAAAAGTAATTGAAGAAAATCCTGACTTTATTTCTATAATATGTCTTTCTGAAAAGATCAACCCACGAAGAAATGTGACAACATATCTTTTAATCTGAACTATATATATATAATATGTTGTATTTGTATATAAAACCACATCATGGTTTATAAGCTTTTCCGTGACATCCTCGTGTATTGTAAATAATTCGCGTTATCCCTTTACAGCAACTCATTTGATATCGAAAACATGTTTCAGATATATAATTTATAGTTGTCTGGTGGTTTAAAATCTGTATTGTATATTATTACAATAAAACCTCATTGAGGTTTTTTTTCGTTTGTTTACCCAATACATGTGTTAAGAATGTTTCAAAAATAACATGATTTCATTTGAGAAGAAAATGTTGTATGGTGTAGGAAAACGTTATTATTGATTTCTCGCATATAATTGAAATTTCCGTGGTTTTAGATCTTTTATCTATTGGGAATAGGGATTATAAGATAATGTTAACATTGTCTTTCGTAACAACAGACATACAAAGATTTGTTTGAGAGGTTATAGGGAATAAAAACTGAATTCTTTTTTGATATATTCAATGACTTTTTTTGATATATAAATTTTTTTCTGAAGGAAATACCACAGATTTAAGTTCTTAAATCTTATATTTATCGATATATAAATTGTACGAACAGACTATCTTTACTTATCCGTTCGAGAAATGCCATAAATATGTTGAATGGGTAGATTATTATTTAGCAATAATATACCTAACTTTATAAGTTCCTCCTTATAAATTCATAATAACCCATTTTACCAGTAGTCGACTGGAATCAGAAAATTCATCCCTGATATTATTTACGTTTGTCGCAGATAGCTCGTTCTTGAGTGTTTCTTGATTTGAGATTTTGTGTTAACTTTGTTTTTAACCTTGTGAAATTATCCTTCACAGAAAGGTTTTTTTATAACACCACGTAAACATTTCGTAAGCAGCACTTTGCACAACTTTGCGGAATAATCGGGTATGATTGCCTTTTAATTCATCTGATTGGACTGTGGCTGATAAGTCCGATGTAGACGTAACACCCGTATGGCTTACCATACTACACACCTGGTATCTTTGATGTATTTATATATATTAATAGTTAAACTTTCGCGTGTAGAACGTTTAGAAAGGAAATGAATCATCCGCAAAAAGTTGGTTGTCAGTATCTTATTTGTTCGTTGTTCAGTGGTTGTAATATTTATTTTCGTACATTGTTTTGTTATGAATTGGGGCTGTCAGTTTTCTCAATTGAATTGTTTCACATCTTCCATGTTGGGCCTTTATAGATTACTAAACGATATGGATTTTTCTCACTGCTGTAGGTCTAACGGATGCCTGTAGTTGTTTATGGCGACTTCATTTGGTGGATAGTTGTCTCATTGGTAATGAGTCTACGTGTCCTTATTTTATATTGTAAAGGTTATTATAAATATTTTGTGGCTTAAGGGACAGACACTACTCATATCAGCTTAATTTTGAAGCATACTTTTATGAAGTTTTAAATTGAAACAGAATCATAGTCATTAATTGTAGGTAAAGCATACAAACTTTTTAATCAATCGATAGTCTGCATTTGTCTTGCATTGTTCCATAAAACGAAAATATTGACTCAATTGCCGATTCTTATTTTGAGATGAGATTTGGAAACCAGTGACGGATGTATCAATCATCGCACAACCACGAGTGGTCAACTAGTTATATAGTATAAAATGTTGGTGCATGACCTATGAGAATGGTAGGTTCATTTGTTCACTCTTATACTTTCATGATAATATCAAAAATAACTATTGTTACAATAGGTTTACTGCTTTGATCTTCCTTACGTAATTTCATAAAATCATATCAATAGAATATAAAGTATTTCATGTCGTCAAAGTACCTGACGGCTGTTAGTAGAAATGTTTATACCTTAATATTCTCTGAAACCTAGATTTTACTTCATGTGTGAGAGCACCTGCTTTCGTCTTTTAAGATTCATAAACAATTGTTGAGTTAATTCGTTTTTTAATTAGTTATTTGTATTGTTTCTGTCATTAAAATGTATCAACAACGTATACAATATTATATTATTTAGTACGTAATATGTGTTTTTGATGGTGTGTATTTAAATTTGAAATTAAGACCTATCCATTTCAGAGCTGTTACGTAAATGTAAAGCAACTACAATAACTACATGAAGTAGCCTTCTGTTTATCAAATTATCATGATATAGATATGACTTTTAATATTGCTTTATTAATCTTTTGATATAATTCAGTGTGAAATAGATCTGTATAATCAAGGATTAGGAAAACGACAGTTCTAAGCCTCTTTGTTAAAGGGCTTCAGAGATTACTACAGAAACTTTTAAATCAGATTAAACATCTACAATATGTGGTAATACTTCGGTATTGATTTGCATTTTTGCGTTGAAAATATATGTAAACAGGTCTGAATATGTAAATTGATTTGAAATACATTCTTTACCACGATTTGCTTCGTGTACATATTGTGACTTGGATGGAGAGTTGTCTAATGTGCACTTTATTTCTATTAGATGCCAGTTAATGTGTTAGACTCATTATAACTGTGCTACTATATGGATTTTTTTAGCTTCTTAATTAGAATAATACATTCCAAAATCTGTATTTATAATATGATATTACACATTAATTTTCAGATTGCATCTTCTCTATAAAGTGTCTTACCTAAAGCAAAATTAGCAAAAGCGAATTCTTCAATTTTGTTTTGTCTTTCACATCAAGACTGCATGTAATGCAGGTTAGGACATTCCGTTTATAGCATTACATTATGATTTAAAGTGTATATCTCAAATTTTGGAGAGAAAATTATTTTCAAAGAAAGACAGATACTTTTATTCTTGTTTGTTTGACTTTTGAATTGTAGAAATAATACTCAATGTTATTATACATCAAAATCATACGCGTGTTTACTCTACAAAATACTCACCAGCGACACTCGTATAAAACAGTTAAAAGGGCTAAATGAACTACGATGTCAAAGAGCATATAGAACCCTTAATTCCAAGAGATGTTGCCTAATGCTGCTAATGCAGTTAACGCCATCTATTCCTTAAGCTAATGTTCTTTAGTATTTCGAATGATTCCAAGTTTTATGAACGATTAATACATAAGTTTGACAATATCAATGATAACTAATGTCAGCATAGCAGTGCTTACTACAAGGTTGGTGATACTCTCGGTCCTTGTTCTTTGAACTTTGTTATCTCATCGGCAATAAAACAACATCTCTTTAACTTATACAGAGTCAACTCACAGACTTAAACAGTAGACCAATGTGTACATGATATTCAACGCTCTGAATGACCTCTAGTCTACAAATATGAATGGATGATTTCAAAAGACCACCCGAAATTTACCATTAATACCAATCAACTTATGACCGACAACATTAAGTCATAAAGTTATGATAAAAGACCACCATTCGGTGCGTGGTTGGGTTGCTTTCATATTTATAAACTTTCAGACTTAAACAGTACACATGTATATAATATATCCTAATCTCTGGATTGCCTCTTGTCTTAGTTTCAAATATGAAGGAATTATTTTAAAAAAACGACCCGAAATCTACCATTCATAGCAACTTCCCATCTTATGACCAACAACATTAATTCATAAAGTTATAAAAGACCACCACTCTCTACGAGGTTGGATTGCTTTGATCTTTATTTCAATGCTCGCACTTTTTCAAACATGACTTGAAATTTCCTGCTTGCCATTCTTTGGCTTTGTATATATTCTCTACAGAACTTAGATTTCCGTCAAATGTCATTTCATTAATATAAAATCAATAAATATATTTCATCATTTTCGATTCTAATTTCTCAAGTGACTTCCATTTCACTTTTTCCTAACATATGCTACGAACTTTAGTAATTTCAAAATGCTTTAGGACAACCAAAAAGATATTGCATTTTGCATAGCAGAACGTGTATTATCATCTAAGAGATAACACGAAGGAATACTAAACCAGTGAAAAAGAAAGGCTCTCGATGGTGGATGATATAGCTGTTAATCCTCTATTATTGTCTCTCAGAGACTTCGTAGAGCATTAAAAAAAAAATATTATGCAGTACTGAAATGTCTATAGACCAAATAATAACAAAATTACCGAAAACAACTGTAAGCAGATCGCAGGAATTCACACCTGCTATTCCCTCATTTGTATAGATCTTGTTTAACTTGCTGATTGAAAACCCAAGAAATTATTCTCTGTATAAACCAAAATATAATAGGCTATGCAAAATACCATTATTTGCTTATGATTCTATGAAATGGAGTACCTGGTTTAGATGAGTTGTGAATATAAAGTAGCGAAGGGTTAACTATAGAATGGACGGATATACGTCATATTGGTAACGTCAAAAACATTGTTGTCGTTATACAGCTTTTAAAGTTGATTCCCTTGTTATTTCCTATATAATTTCATTTAGATTAAATGGATTGTATGTCTTAGCCAGCCGTTTGGCATTTACAATGGTTTTGTCAGAGAATGGCTTGGTTTATTTACGACGACGTATATTTACGTCACCCATGATGAGACGCAAGATTTGTAGACGCCGAATGTTATAATTGGTTTCCCTTTACTGTTTGACAGAATCAATTTATCATGTCACATCCAACTGACAAATTTACGATAGGCCTATCATCTCATCAGCTCTGCTTTACTGATATGACTTGTAAGTGGGAATTAGTGCTTTGTTGTGTCTCTATAATTGTTTATGTCCTCGGAAGGCAATATTGTAAATTCAGCTTTGTATTTCATCCACTAAACATTTTCACAGATTTTCTGTTTAATATTGGATAAGCTGTTATAAAGCTATCAACAGAACATTATGTCACAGGTCTGAAAGGTGTGTTTTAGTTTTTATTTTTTGGGGGTGAAAGAATTTTAGTGGAAAACAACAAATTTTAACACGGATAAAATTACCGATAAACAACATGCACTAGCACTTGTACCTCTCGTCTATCGTTCATTTGTACAGTCGATGGTATATTCTGAACTATTATATTAATAAAGATAATAAAAAAGTAATGATGACTTGAAATATTTCTTCACAGGTGTTTTTTATTTCTTGCAACAATGTCTCCGTTTCTCAAGTCATTCAGTCATAGGTACATTGGTGTTTATCAAAGTGTCAATCTGTCCTTTATATTTGTTTTTCGTGTTTCAGGTTTTGAAACGTTCTACATAATTTAAAAGTTGAAACGAATGAAGGTTTGGGCTTGCAAAATAGGACACTATACATACAGGTGGACCAGGATTTTCTCATCCTTCCGATTACTTGAAATACATCCGGCGTAGTTTTTGTTTCTTAATCACGGTTTTCTATGTTCATATTTTTATATATATTGACTATTGTTTGTCTTTTTGGTCTTTGTATGGTTATTTTGTTTTGTAAGGACGTTGTCAGTTTGTCTTCGACCTATGAATTTAAATATTCCTCGGGTATCTGACGTCACTATTTTACTGAGTCTACGCACCACTTTATTTCACAAGCCGTAGTTAAGCAATCCAAATTTTGTTCACTTCCGATATCGTCTGTTTTAATACCTCGATGTATGAAAGATCAATAGAATATTTCTCAATATGAATGATAATTTCGTGTTGATTCCGAAACATGATACCCTAATTCTGCGACAAAATAATTTGGTCTTGTACTGGTAAATATTTCGTCACAAATACCCAGCAATCATAACACAGAAATATAATTCATATTTTTACAAGTAAAGCCAAGGATTTGTTTAACTATTCTTTATGCCAAATATTTGTTTTGCTTTTTCTTGGAATATCCTGTTTCGGATTTTTTTCTCGGTTATAGCTCTTTGAAACTTTATCACCCAACCCTGTTCAGGTTAGCTGTATAAACACCGTTTGATGCATATACGTATTTGCTTATTTTCTTTCTTACCTTAATTAGTGAATAAGTTTTGCACTGAAACGGCTATTTTATTCGGAATTAATCGGAAAAGACTGAGGTTGAAAAATTAAGTTAAATAAATGGTTTTAGTCGGCTGTTAGACTTTTATAACGGCAATAAATTCAGAAGTGTTCAGACAAATCGCTTGAGTTCATTCAATATGTACTTGTAGTATATTAATTGAGTTGTCAGTAAACTGGAATCCGCTTGTTTTACGGTTTACTATGAACAAAGTGTAGTTGTCATCCGAGAACCAACTTAGAGTGGTCAGTTACTGTAATATATATGTGTATAACAATAATTATTGAATGCTCAGCAAAATGACTGAACATTGCGGAAAGTTCGCCACGAAAACCTTGAACACTTAACCAAAAAGAGTTAAGATATACCAAAGGATCAATTTGTCTTTTCAGAATCTACCAGAACTATTGATAATCTCATTGTTCCTACACCAAGATGCTATTATTTGGGTTTTTTTTTCCTTACAGAATAATAATTTTTTTTGTCGATTGCAAAATTGCTTATTCCCTCAAAAATTTATAAAGAGCATGGAAAAACTAACACAAATGATTTTTTAATATATTTCATGAAGCTTAAATTATTTTTTTCTTGCAAAAAGATTGTACCGAGAAAAGTAATTGATTGGGTTGATGGTAGCATAACTCATGAGAAAATAAGATGTTAATCAGATTGTCTTATAAAAGTGAGAAGATGTAATGGCCAGTTGTTTTCTTCTTGACATGATTTGATTTTTCTGGTCATATTTAACAAAAGCCCTAGAGTCTTCTTGATTATTAACATATTATATAACGCACAGATTCCGTATGTATATAAGTGCGTAAAATATCTATTTTTTAAAGAAATTCTATCTAATGCCAAGGTCAGTTTTCCCGATAAATATTTCAATCAAAAATTTGCCAAGCATACAGTGTACATTATGTTACTTACACTTCATAAGTTTTTTATTAGTTGTCGTTTTTTCTCTTCAAATACTTACTAGTTTTAATTCTATTTTCTTGTAACACTTGTTTATCCTTTATTGAAAATATCATAAGTAAAACACAACGGTTAGTTTGTTTAATAAACAAAAAAACAATTGAAACCTGGATGAGTTTGTGACACGGACGTCACATTTTACAGGAAGCAAGATATGAGCAAGTGCCAAAATTTTGTAAAAGTAGTCACTAGGTTAAGTTAAACCTTTATCATCAGGACACCGTATTTCAAGTAGTTAGCGGATTGTATGTCAGATACTGGATGGATGAGAAAATGTGCACAAACGTTAACACAAATAGCAATTCTTCTATCAAATTTGAATTGAGAAAAAAAAAACCTTGCAACTTCAGGATTATAACTCCTCACATTATAAAAAGGGCGACAAAATAAATAGTTTTAGAATGATATACAACCATCTTTACTTGAGTAAAAAGCCATTCACTGTTCTCATCGGAACAAAGTATGAAACTCGACAATCTGTTACCTGTTACGTATATACATTAAAAATAAAAGGGAAAGGTACCAACCATACATTTTGAAATGCTAGACACGCGTTTCGTCTACAAAAGACGTTAAATGACGCGCGAATCAAAAAATGCTAGAAGAACACTTTAAGTACGAAGTTGAAAAAGCATTGAGTGCCTTACATTCTAAAAGATTGTTGCCAAATACATTAAAGTTAATAAATTCCTTGGTGAAATATCATTCAAAGTTGTAAACAGTTATATATAAATTTAACTTACACAATAAAACGAAGACTAGAAATGGAAGCTTTGCAAAATGTCTGACGACATATGAGACAATGCGTGTAACATGCGTGATAGACAATCTTAATTAGTTACTTAGTACATAATATTATTGACATTCTTGCCTGTTAAAAGCCTTCCGGATAGGAATCTTTTATATTAGCAAATGAGTGTCAATAACTCTACTATAGCAAGAGAAATGAAGCATTTCAATGTCTGATTCTCAAATGTATAAACACACTTCACCTGCTAGAACTGTCCATTCAGCTAAATTACGAAATAGTATTTAAAACGTATTATTTGAAATACGAAATATTCATATAATTTGAATTGTTTTGACATTGTCACTGCACAATACAATGTAACTAATACATAAGATTTGTACCTTTTTTATAGTTTTTTATTTTCTTTTTTTCTTTTTTAAGATTGATCAATTTCACATTCACTGATGACGTCTTAGTGTTCGTCCTTAATTTGTATGGTATAAATTAATGTACCTTTCATGTCGTTTCAGCCAATAATATGTCATTCGTGTATTACAGGAAGATATAAAAAGTGGAGTCTAAGATTAAAACCGAAAATAGAATACTGATTAAGAAATAAAACAAAAACAATTTATTTTCTTTAGTGGCATTAGTTTTTGTCCTTGGAAACGTTGATTAAAAAATAATAAAATAAAAAACACGACATGGCAAAAACAAACAAAATTCTTATTGTCATGCAAGCAAATAATACGTCAGCGGTGTTTATATCTTCTTTCTTTTTTTTTAACCAAAGTAATTCTTGACAGCGAATTATCATTTCAATATTTCGCTTTCATTCCTGTTTGAAACTTTATTTGGATTACATCTTTTGTTAACTACTGTCTTGTATGGTTAATTCCAATAACGACATTACAGTTTAGTTGTTTGATGGGTGACTTAAATGCATTTTCCACTAAATTGTATTAATATACGGAGAAGATCATATAGCTCTTAACGTTTGCACGTATATAATCATCCTTGGCTTTAAAATGTTTAGGTTCGAGCATTCCTGATTACAGCAAATCTATAAAAGCGCGTAAGACCTAATGCATTTATAAAGTGTTATTTTCATGCATGCATACCGTATGATGATGGAAGTTTTTAGCTACCTTGACTGGCTATGCAGCCCTCGGTCGGTGTCGTACCCTGTATGCCTTTCTTTATTTATAATTTACTTTGGATGTAACGCGTCATCTGATTGGCTGACAGTGCTTTGTCTATCCGCTCGAAGACATAATTTTGTCATGTGACCGTGACGTCATTAGCGTTTTTTCTTGATTAACTCCAGTTTAAAATGGAATTTAGAATCAAATTATAAGGAATGACTGTAATAAGTTTTCTCTCTATTCGATTTAACATTAAAAAAAAATAGAATGCACATTTTAAAATAACACGGTACGTGGTTTATTCAGTGTGCACCACATTTTATTTGTTTTTCTTCATAGACAGAAAAAAAATATAACTGTCATTCCTTAAAAAAAAAGTGTCAGTGTTAAGTTTGTTGATTTTGGCCTATATTTTGCTAACTAATAATAATTAGTTGGGAAAAAACATCATACAGGATGTAAATATTGTAAGAGTTAAGTTGTTACGTTGAAATATATGACAAAAAAAGCAAAATCACAAAAATACTACACTCCGATGAAAATTTAATCTAATCAAATGGTAAAGTCAAATTAAAAAAAATATCAAACATGACAATTTTCCATAACCGCTCAAACCTTAAAACTTGCTTGCAAGAAAATAATTGATTTAATTCGTTCCGGTATAGACATTTATAAAACATTGACAGAACAGAGCCTAAACAAGAAGCATTTTGTAAAAGTTGTATTATACAATAAAATGCAATACAATGTAATACTATATGATATATAGCATAATAGAACATATTTTATGAGTTCAATTATAAATTTATGTTAAAAAAAACCACTATCATAAGCTTGTCTGACATGGGTCTGACCCCCTCAGTTCTAAAGACTGCTTAATGAAGACTCCAATATGACCAACAAGTTCAGGGATTGTGTTTAGAATGTGTTTTAGTTTATTAAATGGATCAAAATGTTGAAATAATGGTGAATAGTCTTTTAGGTAAGCAAAAAGATTAGAACGCAATGAAATGTTACAATACAAAAAGAAATGAAATTCGTCATCTAGGACTCCACGTTTTTTACATAATCTGTGTACTCTTTGAGAGAGATATTTTAAATCCGTCATTGAGACATCAAACACGATAAAAATCATTCTGAATAATACCTTCAAATGAATGCATATGTTACTGTCTTCAACAATTATAGTAAAAGATAAATAGTCTACATTATACATCATAGACTGATACACTAACCCTAGTGATTGGTTGCCGTTTCTTTGACGTATACCATATACATACTTTTATTCATAATCATTCGGTTAACAGACTTGTTTTATCTTTCAGGAGTAGCAGTAGCTGTCAGTGTTTATTCATTAACAGCCATGAGCATCGACAGATATTTGTCTATTCAAAATCCGATGGCATCACGAAAATTCATGACAAAGCGACAATGTCTGATCATGATCGCAGCCATGTGGATCATATCAGCCTTGTTTATGGGTCCATTGCTGTACATCAAAACGGTCGACACTATTGAATTGGATAGCTTGCCGTCTGTCGACTTTTGCATTGAACAATGGCCACAAGAGCGAGATCGTAAAGCATACGTTTTGTTTTTATTGTTTGTGGTATTTCTTATTCCCGGTGTTACTCTGGCCGTCTGTTACTCGCATGTTGGACGCGCCCTCTGTTCAAAGGACATGACACGTGAAGGATCTGATACAAGTACACGTGGTTTGTTTTCCAGGAAGAAAGCTGCCCGGATGATCATCATTCTTATCATTGTGTTCATGTTGTGTTGGTTGCCTTATAACATTGCGTCTCTTGTATCTGATTTGTCAGATGACTTCGTCCTTATCCTTCTTTTCTTCACATTATGGCTTGGACATGCGCATAGTGCTATCAATCCTGTCATGTTTTGGTTGTTGAACAGGCGTTTTCGGGAGAAAGTACGAGTTTTGGTGAAATCTGTCAAAAAGAATACATTCTCTTGTACCTCAACAAGTAGCATGTCATTGCCAGCCTACGTTTAGAACCCGTAGTGAAGACAGTATATTTAGTAAAAGTGATCTTTACATGTTAAAACAATCAAAATCCCTCTATATTAGTGTTGTTTGTGACAGATATAATTCAATACAGTAACTTCCATTTGAAATAATACATGGCATGATGTTAAAATATATATATATGGTATGATTACGGTTGTCCTCATTGATTAGATACAGATACCGTTTACGATGATAATCTTAATAATACTTCAATTTTATCTTTCTCAGAATTAAATTAATTGCTGATTACCAAACCAAAAAAGCTTTGTGACATCAAATGGGCATGGTATCAGAATGATTATTTTGCTACGTTGTACTTTAAATGACCTTCTGTATATTACAATTTCATATTAAGACGTGCATTCAAAATCTTTATCAACAAGCAAATCAACAAATTGAAGAGGTTTATCTATAAATTCATCATATTTGCATTTAAATTTCAGTGCACATTTTATGCTTATTGGAAAGGTAGTAAACTGATTGTTATTGCAATATTCGTATTGGAATCAACAATTTCTTTAAATCGTCCTTCACGATGAACATCGAAACTAACATACATATTCAAATATCTACGAAACTTTACGACCGTTGCATATAAGTTAACTTATTCAATATGACAGAGATGGTCCTTTTTATGCCCCACCTACGATAGAAGAGGGTTATTATGTTTTCTGGTCTGTGCGTCCGTTCGTCCGTCCGTTCGTTCGTTCGTTCGTCCGTCCGTTCGTTCGTTCGTCCGTCTGTCCCGCTTCAGGTTAAAGTTTTTGGTCAAGGTAGTTTTTGATGAAGTTGAAGTCCAATCGACTTCACACTTGGTACACATGTTCCCTATGATATGATCTTTCTAATTTTAATGTCAAATTAGAGATTTTACCCTAATTTCACGGTCCACTTAACATAGAAAATGATGTGCGAGTGGGGCATTCGTGTACTGAGGACACATTTTTGTTTTTTATATAAAAACATTTTTGTAATACGAGCAATATAATCATATAGCCATTGAAAGTTCATTACTCGATTACAGATTTGACAGAAAAACATAACTCTTTAAAATGTTATACAGTCACGTAACTATGATCTTCCGATTAGCTTTAGCGAATTGTTTAACCGAACCCAACAGCTCATGTATATTAAATATTAATCAACAAATACAAACTCATTTAATCTTCTCTTTACAATAATAGGACAAATGTTGATGTGTAAAACTCTACATGTTGATCTCTGAGACCTACTCAATAATAAACGTTCAATGGAACTTTAGATCGCAATTGTGTTGCCCTTAGCTAAAATCATAATTCCAATTTATAGATAACTTATGATATTATAAACATAAGGCATCAATGATATTCTATTCGAGGACGAATCTATGTTAGTGTGTAATATCAATTCCAACTTTTTTATTTAATTTTTAACATGTATTCTATATTTTGACTAAAGGTCAAAAAGGACCTTTTGACAAATTGGAAACATCACTGAGGCCAAAAATACTTTTTTTCGAGATAAGAGTATGTTTTGTGAACAAAATTTCTACCCGGTCAGATAGATATGCCTTATATATTTTTTTATACAACTATCTTTGAACTCCAATTATAATCAATGAACTTATTTTATATATTTTATAATCCATAAACTGAAGGTGCTACAGTAAAGGTAAATGTTTTGTGAGTAAACAGGTCAGCCAAATGTTTATGAGAAGTTCACAGAGTATTTCGAAAGTATAAACGATTCGATAAACCCCTTCCATACTCTCATTAAATATGACCAGCCACACATTCGAACTGTAGGCTTTGTAAATATAGCGTATGATACCTGTTAACCTTTTTGTTGATGAGCAGTCTGATTCGTTTATTTGGTGCTTAGTTATACAAACTCTAGATATGAGGGAGGGAATACAATTCATGCAACAGTAGTATACCGGTGTTCAAAAGTCATAATCGAATGAGAGAAAACAATTCCTTGTAACAAACTAACCCGAGGGAAATAATCATCTATAAGAGGAAAACAAAAGAACAATATGACCATTTTGTCAATGTCTTTATGTATGTGTAATTATTTAATGAACATGTTGTTCTCTGTTTTGGTTTAATAATTTTGGGAGGGTGTTCTTATGTTATATCTTTTTATATAGGATCTTAAATGCCGATAACGACGTGTCCAAAAGATTTCACTTTAGTGACATTGAAAAGTATAATACAGCATACATTGTTTTGTATACTTTATTGTGACTTTGTTGTGAAATATGTTATGTTAGGAAACCATGCAGTAAATATAGCAAATTACTCACAACATATAGGTATAACGATTAGATTTAAAATGTATTCTGGTCAGTGATTTTAATTATTTACGCTTTTTCGTAGTTGTTAAAAAAATTCTTGAAAAGGCCTAACACATATTTTAGATTTTGAAATGGTAAGTTTAAGCGACTTGTGGAGAACAATAATATATAAAAAAAAAACAGGAATTTATATAGTTACATTGTAAACTGTTTATTTGTGCAAATTAGTTCTGTGAAACTTGATATTTGATTGTTTGTGCAATATAGTTAGGTGACGTAATCAGCTGATAAATACCATGTTGTCATTCAAAACTTTAACCATCCAATAAAAGAGTGATTTCATGAACTTTGACGAACATTTTCCTTTGCTTTATATCATATCAACCACATCCCAGTTCGTGTAACACTTTTCTATTCTGGACAAAATGTATCAATTCAACCCTTTATCAATACAGCATATTTGAGGGTGTATTTAATACATCTAAAATGGTTAGGTTTATTGTAGGTTTGACAAACTTTCTTTTTGTTATTCAAAACCTTATACAAACCAAAATTTTATTTTTACACATGTGTTTCTTGAAATCCAAAAACAGTTTTCTGAACTTATCAAAACTCCTTGTGTGCTTTAAACATTGTAACAAACAAATACCAAAACTATTGATTTGCTTTATTACTGGTAAACCAAACACGGGTTCGATGTCAACAATGCACAATTCAGAAACCGAATCCCTGAACTGAAACTAGTTCCTCTATTAAAATTAGAAAATCCAGTTAAATGTTGTTTTTAATTAAAGGCGAACATTTGTTATCAATATTACTTTGTTTACTTCTAAAGTAAAACGAAGTTACATCATGCAACTGTCATACAAGTGAGAGTTTTTGCTAGCTAAAAAACCATGTCTCATCAATCCACCATTTACCACATAAGAAAATGTCTGTACCAAGTCAGGAATATGACAGTTGTTATCCATTGGTTTCATGTGTTTGAGCTTTTTATTTTGCCATTTGATTAAGTACTTTCCTTTTTAAATTTTTTCTCGGAGTCCAGTATTTTTGTGATTTTACTTGAAAGAATAATTCGCCAATCAATTCAAATCATAAGAAGTGTAACAATATTTATAAAAGATAATTTAGAATCCATAGTTTGAGCTAATTTATGCCGAAAAAGCTTGCTTAAGTAGTTCCTCTGTAACTTATTTAAGATAAAAAATAAAACATGTGGTACATGAATGATTTCGAGCAATGAGACAACTCACAATTAAATTCCAAATGACGTCGTGTAATTTCAATCCAACATTTACTGAACCCGAAAATCTTATCCCTTCTCCCACTTTCCTTCAGAGTGTATATGTACCTTATTACTTAGATAGCATGTTGCTATTGTTTATCGACATTGGTATGACTAAGCCTACTTTTGAAGGTCCAGACATTTTCCGGAAAACAAGTATTATTTTAGATAAGTTAGATGTCGAAACAATTATCTAAATTTAGACATGTTGTTATTACTTCTTTACAATAACCAACCGTTGTTTAATTAGTTTTTCTGTATTAGAATTTTTTAATATTTTTTGTTTTAAAATGGTGTCAGTATGATACTAGTATTAAAGATTATCCCATGAACGCAAAACACAATATATATAGGTTAAATATGACCAGGATTCCAATACCAATATTGACTTCCAATAATGCTAAAAGTGGTCTATGGTAGTAAAATCAACAATGTTTTAAGCAAAAGAATAAACAATTAAAAGAAAATTAAAATGGAAAAAGAAATTATTCAAAGACGAAAAGATTATTTTAATAAGGGCTTATTATGTTTTTACTTGGCTTTCAAATTCTATTTTCTTGAACAAATTTTATATGAGTTTATTTTTTGTTTTATTAACTTGTAGACCACATGGACAGACACAGTTTAAGTTTGTCATAACTCATTTATTTCCTTTTTCTCTCGGGAATTTATCTCGATGTTTTTGGTTTTAAACCAGACAATCTTCTTATATGATTATGTGAAAAAATTAGACGTTTCTGGGAAAATATATATAGTTTATGCTTTGGATGATTACTGTTTTTTTTTTTAAAAATTTTCTTCAAAATGATATCAAAAAACAAATGTATGTCTCTCTTGTGAAATGTTAAAAAAATAGAGTTTTATTATTTTGTACAACCAGTATGCTTTTGATGTTGAATAAAAATATTTTCTGGATATATGTTATAATTAGCATTTAGCTCGGTCAAATATAACAATTTTTAGATATAACTGTAATTCCTGCCTTTGAAAGCAGTACAGTTCATAGAATATAAAACATGTCATATTTTTAAAAAGACCAGAAAGTTAAAAAAAAAAAAAAAAAACGGCGAATACTAAAATGACATTCATAACTCAAAAAGTCGATAGAAAAAAAACCGAATTAAGCCTTCGCCATAAAACAAAGCACGACAGAAAGATGAGTTAGTCAACTTAAACGTCATAGAAAACTAGAAATAACCACCACGAACCCAACTGAACTCAAGGGTGAACACACTTGCTCCTGGAGGGAAAACACTTCCTGTTTCACACGTGGCACATCGTGTGTTCAGTAGAAAAAAGATATCAGACTGAAAAGAAATAGACATTGGCACACAGAAAGCTCAAAAATACAAACAAATCGTGGTAACAGATTGTCTTAAACTGTTATCGCCAATCAGGACAGAACATATCCTTTAAAACAGTTATAATTTCAAAGAATAAGACGTTTAAGAGCCGAGGTCTTATAATGTGATCCCTGATCGCAATGGGTAGTAAGTATTTATCAATTAATCAATGCAGCATCACACATGCTTTTAAAATATATGTATATGTCTTATCTTCATGAAGACCGTATAAAACTATCAAGAGCATGTATGACACACAATAATATCAAAGGTAAAACTTAAGCATTTGCATTGAATATACCATTATTGGTTCTACAGATTATCTTAAAAAGCAGTTATTCCAACTAATTAATCCCTTTTCTCACTTAATTCCTAGATTTTATTTATAAGAAGAAGGTAGTACTATAAAGTTAACTTTTTTACATAAATAATGAATTTAAATCTATCAACTGACATCAACTAGGTGTTCACAATAAATTTGTCTGAATTATATCAATATATTCAAAAACTTTAAGATTTGTGTTCTATTAGATCCGAAAGGTAGAACAATCGTTGAGTACCAAAAATGATATTTGCAAAACCCAACTAAGGAATTCAATGTATTCAGGTAGGAGAAGATTTTTTTCTTCCATACTTATTTACAATTTTGTTTTAAAGAAAATTGAGGTATCGTGCCAGCGCAATTGCGCTTCTGATAACTTCATTTTGCTGGCAAAAATAAGGGTTTTCCATGTGCAAATCAATATAAAATGAAAAGTCGGAAAATGATATAAAAAATGAACACGAAGCAAAGAACAAGGTTGTCATTTTTATTGTCTTTTTATTTCATTTTATCTTTTTATACAGTTGTTTTATAACAGTATTCAACACATTTTTATGTCGTATACATGTATGGAAACAAGTGCATTCCACAATCTTTACACATTTTAAGTCCAAATGAAGTAAATTGGTCCAGTTCATACTATGATCCTCTTAGTTGTTCCATAATCGACAAGGCATACGTTCTGTATTACTACATAGAGTTTAGAATATGCCAGCAATAGAACAGCCTTGTAATCAATTATCAAGCTTCCTCCGTACTCATTCTGGTGAAATTATAGGAAGTCATAATCCTTTTCGTATCGACTAACTACACACACTTTCTAAATGCATTAACATTCATAATATAAAACAATATTTTCGTAATTATGATAACTTTTGATAGCCAGACAGCAAGTTAACCAAGTGACCACTGATGCGGTATGCATCAGTGGTCACGTGGTAACCTTGCTGTATCGCAACACTATGCGCACTGTATACATCTTTCATACTTATACAAAACAAAGAAGTATAACATCCAGCATACCAGTAAGAAAATCACTGTAAATGAATTAATGAAGATGTGGGATGTAAGTGAATAAGACAGGAAAACAACAAAATAAAAACTCATACGACATCTAGATGTGCACTTGTTCAAGACGAAAACATATTACACAGTAAATGTGAGGTAGATAGACTCGGCAAAATTAATTGACTAGCATAAAGAAACTTCAAATCATGGAATATTGTGCTCGTTGGAAAGTTTCCATATTTCAATCAGATATTCTTTAGGTTGATGGTGGTTTTTAAAGTTTGCATTTCCCCATTAGCAAATGTGATTCCATTCTAAAGCGCACGAAAACGTCTGGTGTCAACATCTTTTAACACCACAAAGTGACTGAAAGTGTGTGAAGTTTTGGAAATCTAAAATATTTCACCAGGACAAAGATACATGTCACCATGAGAGAAAAAGGTTAAACAACATGTGAAAATTGGATATTAATTGATATCAGTGCTCGTTATTTAATTTTGCTTACATCAAAAATCTCGCCAAAGACTTGTTTATTGTTAAATTAAATTCAAATAAGTTGATATCAAGCGTTATCAAATTCTCATCCTTTAGGAAACTCATATTAACAGCAAGTATGAAGTCTGCTACTCCAAACTATTCTGTTAAACAAGTCAAATAGCAATACCAATCACAAATGTATATATATATATATATATAATCTGATGTAGAGTTGTCACTGGTTCAGACGTACTTATAAATATAATTATTTCTGTGACTGTATTTTACATTAATTTGTAAGATCCTTAACTATAGATAATTTAGTTGATCTGTAACAATAACATCTTCATGCTAGATTAAAACTGACGAAGAAAGGTAAAACCCGGCCACCGAAAGTTTCATTTTTATGAAGCCCAGGTTGTCGTGTGGTCTAGCGCTCTGGATTCAGTGCAGGCGATTTGGTGTCACGATATCTCGGTAGCATGGGTTCGAATCCCGGCGAGGGTAAGAACAAAAAATTTGCGAAAGCAAATTTACAAATCTAATATTGTTGGGTTGATGTTTAGACGAGTTGTATATATATATATATACAAATTTTTTGTTCTTTCCTCGCCGGGATTCGAACCCATGCTATTTATCACCATCACTGCTGGTGATCCGATGGATAAATCTGTTGTAGAGTTGTCACTGGTTCAGACGTACTTATATATATGTATATATATATATCAAATTCGTTTGACAAACTTTTAATAAGCCAACAAAAATGTTAAGATGCAGTCTGTTTATGTACATTTACCCCTTTTCTAAAGAGTACACACACGATTTATTGGGATCAAATGACATGTCAGATGCAAGAAGTGCACTGATTATTGGTTTACGAGTTCGATGTCCGCTCTCAAGACATTTTGTTGTAGGAAAAAACCTATTATTAACCTAATATCAGCGTTTCTTGTATTGTGTATTGTATAGTCTGAAGCTGCTTAAATATTTGCCGTAAGAAAGTTGTATATTACTTGATTTTATTGATTGTTTTTTCTTAAAAGTCTTGAATCAAAATGCTATTGTCATGTCAAGTTTTTATGTCCTTCGGGCCCTTACTAACTAATTATTGGAATAAAATATTCTTCTTCTTTTATTATTCCTATAACAAGAAAACATTTTCTGATAAAATTGGTAATTCAGTTGTATAAGTTAATTATTCAGTCTTATGTTGACGTCAGTGGCGATAATTTGTTTGGTTTTATAACATACAAAAATCTGTTTAGCCGCGAGTTGAAAATCGGATACAATGACTGACAAGGGAGGTAATTATGATCTATTATCAGTCAGATAAGATTGCAGTTAATGTCAAAGGATCACAAAGTTACACTTAAGAAGAAACAAGATATTTTAATGAAAGTTGGTTACAACTTATCTAAGGCAACTTTCTGAAATAGCTGAAATATAGTTTGAATAGTTATTTTTGCTTGAAAATGACCTTGCAGAAATCCGAGTGCAACTGAATTCAAGGTCTTTTGAAGCATGGCTTCGATTTATTAATATCGTGACAAACAGGTGAAACCGAAAATGATTGAAACACAATTTTTTTAATTCGCATTAAAAAACGAGAAAAATAATTTTCGCTAGTGAAAATTAACCAATGCAATCAAGGATATAGCATTTACTTTTTTAAGCCAGTATGTTTTTTAAAGACTGATGATATTAATTGTTGATACAGGTGAAATTAAGAAATTAATCAGTTATAAACAAATATAAATTGTCATGCATTCAGCAAAGACCCCGATTTAGAAAAGAACACCAAGGCACCTGTATATCAAAATAATTGTCCCGTTATACTGGTAAAGCAATAAATATATAAATAACACATAGCTGATATGGTGAAAGAGCAGATTGTTATCCCGAGAAGAAAACGTTGTCAACTGAGTCGAGGCCAAGGTTGACAATGTCTTTTTGAGGGGGTAAAAATCTGCTCTATCGCCCTTTTATCTATTGGCTAATAATAACTCTTTAGATTTTTTTTATTCAGATCACTCGATACATTTTTATGATTGAATTTACCATTTTATAATTAGAAATTATGAGATTCAGAAAGAACTTGCTTTAAGATGAGACATAGTAAGAAATAAACAAACAATAATTTAATTGACTGTCCCTCTAGTATCTTTCGTCCCTCTTTTTTAATACTGTTTTGAAAATAAATAAAAACAACATTATTAAATATCAGTGAGAACATTTAACTTTCGTTATTGCCATGAAAGCAATAAGCTACGGGGACCTAATTGGAATGAAAAATGCAAATTAGATAATAATTCAAAACCAAGGTGTTTGTAAAAGAGAGACGTCTCATATTTAAGACATCAAAAAGGTTATTTTGCGTAAAGTAATATGATACCAAAATTAATGAAATAAAATGTTTAACTGCTTTTTTCACACAGTCAATTCCGATACCAAATTAGTTAATTTCAATATAGTTTGTGCTTGAAAAGTGCAACGTAATTGCGCATGAATCTAATACAGGTTTTTTGTTTTGCGACTCATGGTGCGTATGTTAGGAATTGTCAGCAGCATTTGTGCAGATTATTGAAAATCAAAGTGAAGTCGTAACATACGAAGTAATGAAAATTATAGGACGGCATGTCATGCTTTTGTGTTAGCGATCTTTTTAATTAAGGATGTTTGCCTTATGTTTAAAAATATCAAGCTTTTTAAAAGAGCAAATAAATTGATAGTTTATAAATAACAGTACTAAATATGCTTGAAAAAAATTATATAAGTCCCTGTCCTTGTTTTTGAGATGTAATGATTTGAAAATTTGGCGGAAAAGGAAGTTTTCATTTGTCACATTCTTCACATGCAGGCGATATTTTTCAATTTGCATACTTTTTAAGAAATAGTGCTTGGAAATTTTGGCCGTTTAGGACCTAGGATTGGATCTATATCACTTAGTAAGAGTGAGAGTAGTTGTTGGTAGTACTATTACTCTTCTTGCGAATTATGAATTTCACATGACTCATTCGTCAATGTGTACACTGGTCTTTATCCTGTAGAAAGTTTGAAGTGTTTGACTTAATGGCACAATTAAATGCTCATTTAAATATTTTGCATCACAAATAGCTACGTTTTTGTATGATATTAAGACTGTGGTTCAGTATTTTCCGATGTACAATGTAAGTTTGTCTTGTACAAAAAGCAAGTGTTGACCTGGAGGTTGATAAAAGAACATTCAAATTGATGATAATTCAGGCACTAGAAAAACTTGATATGATACACTGTATGTTTACTACTTGTCTATCTGTTGTTTACTCACTGATGCATGTGTTTTATTCATAATTGAACAATGATGGTCAGAGCAAAAAGTGCAATTCCTTTTGTCCTACTCGAATCTGTATATTTAGATTCTTTGTCTGCTTTGAAGCATACGACTTCAGTATCCAGTATGGTATATGTATAAAAGGCTAATTTTAGTAAGCTTCTTGTATGTGCCTCGTCCTTTTTTTCAATTGGCATGGTTTTCAGTTTTGCGTATTTTACCTCTCCTATTATTGAGCCCTCTAAAGTAGTATTGCTCACTTTTACTGTTGACTTGACTTGTCGTGTTTACTTTATTTCATTGATTTAAATAATCAACAGTCGTAATTGCTTGATCAGAAGAAAGTCTTTGATGTTGTATGTCTTTGGTTTCTCGTGGTCTTTATGTTTGATCCATTTTAAAATTGATAATAAGACTTTGATATCAATAAGTTTAATATTAGTGTTGTGGTATTTATCAACTAATCAATAGCATTTTTATATTATTATTCTATATCTTAGAAATCGCATGTTCTTGAACAGAAATAAATGCTTATGTGGTGCTAACACTTGAGTGCATTTTCTATTCTAGTTTGATTTATATCAGGAATCGAGAGGGCATAACTAACTGTGCAAACGTCTTTGGTATCTCTCGCTTGTCTTCTTTTAAATAGATACAAACCGGAAGTTCGACTGTCAAAGAAAGAGGTATTTGCCGCCGGTTGTCAAAATCAATATTTAAGGAGATTTTGTCTAGAAATAGGTTCATATGTGGAAAGTGGTGTATATTACCACCTGTTGATGCGTAAATATGCTCTGTAATAATTGTAGTTGTTAAATTCTTCAGAATTTTCAGGACAAACAAAAATCTGTCTGGCCCATGCAAGCGCATTATTCTTTTGTCAAATCAATGCCTTTCAAAGTCTGCTAGAAATTTCAAAATAAACGTAATGATTCTGTAACCGATTTTTTTTTCAAAGTATACTTACTTCTCGAATAAGTAAACAGAAATCTAGATTGTCAATGTAATCATCAAATGTCAAAAGATTGGATAAGAAACCACAATCTTTGATATGAGATACAATTATATCTATTTACCAAATCAGGTAGAGCATCCATCAAATTATAATGAGGTAAATTACATCTTTGTTCTCTTGTTTATCTCACTTTCTTATAACGTGTTTCCCGTTTTTGTTCTTGACCAATTGATGCTTATTTTAAATTATAAACCATATTTGGTTATCTTCTGATTTAAAAATAAAATAATACATCTTTTTCCGACCAATTTGGTTAAAATAAAGTTATATAAAAAAAGATAATTAAATAAGAACCCAACTTAAAAATTTTAAAAATATATAATAACAATAGAACGATATGCCATGCTTTTGTAAGAGCAATCTTCCTCAATGAATACAGCAAACTAACTAATAAAAAAATATATTTATGTTGAGAGAATCTCACAAATTCCCAAAGGTAGACAATATGTGTTGATCATTAAACACACATGAAGTAAAAGTTACAAACTTAATATGTATCTATTTCTAAAAGAAGCAGACGATCATCCTGATCTTCTTAAATGAGAAGACACGTATGTTTGATTGTGTTGATTGTGTTATCAAATACGTGAGGGTTTGTTTTTTTTTGTTGTATTTGAATATATTCTGAATAGATTTGGTAGACAAATAATTTCTTCAACATTTTTCAAAATAACAAGAACCAAATGAATACAAATGCAAAAACTATAGAACACTATTATAGGTTCTACTGGCGAACTACAGTTTGAAGAACTACTGCATATTTTGGCATTTTGCATTTTCTTCCTCCAATTAAGGAACCGAATTCAATCATGAATTCATATGGTTCCACAAACTGTGCGTATTACCGGGAAACACAGATAAGTCTTCTTCAATCAATTTACACCATCTTCAATATACAATTAAAACTATATACATCATGTATATCGTTTGGGCTTGTATAATATTTTCCCTCCGGTTTATATAATTCGTTCATCCTGTTTCGACTTTTTACATTCAAGAGTCTATCCTAAATTGAGGTAAATTGTATGACCTTCCAAATGTTGTTTCGATTCCTAACGTCACTGAAGAGAAATCTAGAAATGGTGTACAAAATTTACCATCTCGTGTGTGTGGGTTACCATCTTTGCCGCAATTTTTTTGTTTCCTCTTTTGTATTAAATTAATATAAAGATCCATTTTGTTACATCTTGTGATCAATTTATTTGACAATCTTCAATGGCAGTCAACAGGGTTTAAGAATAACAGTTTTTCGACCTGTGAGTCAAATGCGTTTTGTTAAAATATACTTTTTCACTTTTTTGGTCTTTTAGAAAATGTTGTTTGTGTTGTATTTATACCCCTTTACACATGCACAGGTATTAAAAATGCGGTTTTTATCCAACGCAACCATAGGTTTGAACGTTGACTCAATTTAGACTTAAGTCATATACTGACTATATACTTCCGTATGAGCTTAATTTTGATATGGTCACTGTACTGATTGTTGATCTTTCTCTTTTTTTGCAATGTCATGGATGGTTAAAATTAGTTGTGATTTGCATGATCGCTTTTTATTGGACCCTCTGTGTGCGTTGGTTAAATTTTTTGATTTATCAAAATGGTCTCTTATGCTGGTATGGAGTATGTTCCTTGACCTTGCCTGTGATCGAGGTTACCGATATAGTTATAAAATAAGAAGCTAAATGTCTTTTATTTTTACTTGAAAAGAGTACCACTTTATCATTCTTTAAGCTTGTGGAACCTCTCAGATATTAAGTAATAATTGATACAGATCTATAAAAAACAAAGTAGCGAGTTGGTGTACCGATGTTTTTAGTATGAATGATGGAATTGAATCTAGTTCAGTAGCATTGTGTGGTTTGAGATTATTCATGAGTTGTTTATGTACTTTCTTGGTGCTAATTTCGATTTCATTCATGGTGGAATATGAACTTTTCCTTTATTGGGAAAGTTTTTTAAAATTTTCCTTTTGATTGAAATTGTTCATTGAATATTTCAGCTTTGTTAATAAATATATTTATTTATAAAGACACTTCTGGTCATTTTGTATCTGTTCTCTTTGTGAATGATCCATTCATTTTAGTTTTCTTTATTATATACTTTTATTATCTTGCCTGACTTACCATTATGTTTCTTGTTTGAGTTTCATATATTTATCCATGTATCTTTATTGTTTGTTGTCTCAGCCCACCGGTTTGTCTTCTGTTTCTTGGTTTTTTTTCGTCTAATGGTGGTGTTTGTGACTAATTTTTCTTAGTACTCTCCTGTACATGGTGTTTTAAAAAGTTGTTTTAATGCTTGCCAAATATGTTTATCACTTCTGTATATCGTCTTTCTGAAAATTACATTAAAAGGTCCAGGTTGGGTTTAGATGATTTGCATTCACAATTAAGTATGACAATATCCTGTTAATTTTGTTTTTCCTATTGATGGTAATGGCTGGCTTCGTTGTTTGAATTATGTATGAGACTTCAGTATTAAGTAAAAAGTGTTCTTCTTACGTGTTGTGCATCTACAGTTTGATCAAATCCATTGTCGGCTTCAAGACAGATTATTAGTTCTTATAGGATATTGTCTGTTTTGATGGTTTGAAGGTTGAAGTTACCGTCAAGTACGATAATCTTTTTGATGTTTCAATCTGATCGAATTTTTTCTTTCTTCGTTTGATTCGGATAATTTTCGTCTGTTTTATCTGGTGGTCGATACAAAGAAACTACGGATGAGTTAAACAGTAAGAGTTGATTTTTTTATGCTGTCTCTCTCTTGTATGATTTATCGTTTTGGTAGAGCTTTGTTTGTTTTGAAACAAGATGGACCTGTGTACGTTTTCAAGTGTCTTAACCTTTGCTTATATTGCTGAATTCTGTTGTTGACATTCCAATGCATTTTTTTTTGTGTGTAAAACTGTTGCAGTCATCACAGGCTAAAGATTCTAATTTGCATATCTTTTAGTAAATTGTTCATGAAATATTGGCTTTTTAGGACATGGGACTGGACCTATACCGCTTAGTAAGAGTAAGACGATATGTTGGGTAGTACTGTTCCTGCCAATTATAAATTTTGCATGACTCATTTGTCAATGTTTCACTGGTCTTTATTTAATGAATGGCTATTATCTATTTTGAATTTATTGAACCATAAAACTAATTTTTGACTCTTCACATTGAATAATCCGCGAAGCGGATTATGTGAAATGTGAAGAGTCAAAAATTAGTTTTATGGTTCAATAAAATCAAAATAAATTATTGCCATTCATTATAAATAAATTTGTAAATCAAAAATAAGGCTTAAAGAACTTTTTATATTATTTATATTAACAATAACAACGTACACACATGTTGGCTTATGAATACACAACGGCAGAGTGGGCGTGTCGCCATCAAAATTGACAACATTGAAAATAAAACTAATAATTTTAACCAATCAGAAAACAGTAAATACACCAAACTTATTTATTCAGTAGTAAATATGAATTGTTTGATTTTTATGGCACAATTAGTTGCTCAGTCAAACATATGTTCGTCCCTGAAATAGTTATGATGATGTAAGTAAAGTCCTAGTGTGTTTTATGGTACTTAGACTGTGGGTAAGTATTACGCGATGTTCAATGAAAGTTTGTCCTGTCCATAAAGCAAGTGTGAAGGTTACACAAAACAACATTTATATTGTTATAATTACATTGCATGTATTTTTCACTATGATACGTTAATTTGATTGGCTAACAGCAATCCATGTCCTTCTGAAATTATCCTTCATTAAACAATGAAATGTAACATTGATGATGACACGAGGTCACACAATGAAAAGCACAGGTAAATTTAAAAAAACAATAATTACATTAGATGTATGTTTCATTATAATACTTTATTCTGATTGGTTAACTGCACATCATGTGTTATTCATTAAGCAATTGCATCACCCAATAAAACTTTTCATTCATGATAACACGTGGTCCCATAATAAAGTGCACAGGTGAATTAAATAAACAAGTTATAAAATTCGTGTTTTCATGATCATAGTTAAAAAATGTAATTATAAGTATTGAATGCTTCTTTTTGTAACTTCATTGGGGTGTAAAAGCGTTGACCGTGCGTACATTTTTATTATGAAGCGCTTCCGCGCTTCATACAAAATGTACTTCGGTCAACGCTTTTACACCCCAATGAAGTTACAAAAAGAAGCATTCAATTCTTAATTGAAAGAAATCGTGTTTTCGTGATCCTAGCTATAACGTGTAATTAAAAGTATTGATAATCTCAAAGGGTTGTAAAAGCGTTGACCTTGTGCGTATTTTTAGAATGAAGCGCATCTGGGTTTTAACAAAATTGGCTCCTATTGTCCACAGCTGGAATAGAAAACATCAGAGTGAGTGTGATTTAATTGTTTAGACCTTTATACTAGTTCACGGTAGCTAGTGAAACCTGATAAGATATACTGTATTTTTACTACTGGTTCATCTTGTCTCTGTTCATTGATACATGTGTTTTCTTAATAATTTGGCGATAAGAAAATTTAAAAAAAGAGTTTAATTCCTCTTGTTCGATTCGGACAAGCAGGTAAACGATTATGTGATGGTTCTTTTAAATGCCCTCTCAATTTTAGTTTTATGCACATTTCTAATACTTTGACTGTTGCACCAGATTTACCCCGAGGTAATTATTTTGTAGATAGACATTTTGCAGGGTAAATGCTTTGTGGCTGACAGAAGGGTTGTTGTTTTGTATTAATGAATTCATCAAGATATTTGGGCTGATGTGCTATTTTTTCTAGTTTTACTCATATGTCCATTTGATTGACCACGATTGTCTTTGTTTACGCAGATATACATTTGAATTACGACTGTCAAACAAAGACGTATTGTCCGTTAGTTGTCAAAATTGACAGTTGTAAATTCAATATTAAAGGATAATTTTCTGGAGATTAGTTTTATATGTGTGTAATGTAGTATTTCTATTTTATTATATATGCTCTCTAAAAATCGTAGATGTTGAATTCTTCAGAATTGCCTTTGATGATAAAAGATCGTATTCTGTTGTGTTTTATCAAAAATATTATATAAGACAATGCCATCTGCACAAAAAAAACGTGTTCTAGTTTAAACATATTTTATAGTTCAAAACAAATGGATTCTAAGTAGCAACATTCCAGCAGCACCTGCATACGGGGTATATATCTCCCAATTGATACGATATTCCCGTGCTTGCATTTCCTATCATGATTTTCTTGATAGAGGGTTACTGCTCACAAGGAAGCTATTAAACCAAAAGTTCTAAATGGTGAAGTTGAAATCATCCCTTCGTAAATTTTACGGACGCCATCACGAGTTGGTTGACCGTTATGGAATAACCGGTTCACAAATGATATCGGATATGTTCCTTACGTCATAACTACAATCCCCTTCCCTTTTATGAATGTGACCTACCGAATTAGACTATTTACCGGATTTGTAATCACATAAGCAACACGACGGGTGCCACATGTGGAGCAGGATCTGCTTACCCTTCCGGAGCACCTGAGATCACCCCTAATTTTTGGTGGGGTTCGTGTTGTTTATTCTTTAGTTTTCTATGTTGTGTCATGTGTACTATTGTTTTTCTGTTTGTCTTTTTCATTTTTAGCCATGGCGTTGTCAGTTTGTTTTAGATTTATGAGTTTGACTGTCCCTTTGGTATCTTTCGTCCCTCTTTTAGACACAAGTTTTCCATTTGTTTTGAACAATAAAATATGTTTAAACTAGTACACGTTTTTGTCCAGATGGCATTGTATATGAGATACAATAATATCCATGTATATTGCTAATCAGATTAGCGCTTACATAAAAACACAAATAAGGGTAACGCTTCTGTCAAATTTTAATGGGGTATATTTACATCTTTTTCTTTTCTTTTTATCTCATTTTCTTATAACTTGATTCCCGTTGTTGGTCCAGACAAATTGATGCTGAATATAGATTAATATAAATAACATTTATTTATCTTTGGTTGAAAAATAAACTGTTTTTTCGACCAGTTTATGGGGAGAGTGAAAGTTGTAAAAAAAGATAATTAAACAAAAACAAAACACGACAAAGCTTTATCAACTGCTGTATCAATTTGAAAAATCAAAATCAAAAAAAAATGACGCCATTTTTATATTTTTTGTATCATTTAGATATGAGTACCAATCTGGCCATAAATGATTAACATTTATATCTGTCCAAGCTTCTTACTCATATTAAATAAACGCATCATAGATACCAGGACTAAATTTAGTATATACGCCAGACGCGCGTTTCGTCGAAAAAAAAGACTCATCAGTGACGCTCGAATCCAGAAAAGTTTAAAATGCCAAATAAAGTACGAAGTTGAAGAGCATTGAGGACCAAAATTCCTAAAATTTTTGCCAAATACAGCTACGGTAATCTATGCCTGAGGTAAAAAAGCCTTAGTATTTAAAAAATTCAAAATTTTGTAAACTGTTAATTTATAAATATAACCATATCAATGATAATTCATGTCAACACAAAAGTGCTGACTACTGGGCTTGTGATACCCTCGGGGAAATAAATCTCAATCAGCAGTGGCATCGACCAAGTGGTAGTAAATAAACTCATCAAAGATATCAGGACTAAATTTAGTATATACGCCAGACGCGCGTTTCGTTTATAAAAGACTCATCAGTGACGCTCGAATCCAAAAAAGTTTAAAATGCCAAATAAAGTACGAAGTTGAAGAGCATTGAGGACCAAAATTCCTAACAGTTTTGCCAAATACAGCTACGGTAATCTATGCCTGATGTAGAAAAGCCTTAGTATTTAAAACATTCTAAATTTTGTAAACAGTTAATTTATAAATATAACCATATCAATGATAATTCATGTCAGCACAAAAGTGCTGACTACTGGGCTTGTGATACCCTCGGGAAAATAAATCTCCACCAGCAGTGGCATCGACCACGTGATAGTAAATAAACTCATCATAGATACCAGGACTAAATTTAGTATATACACCAGACGCGTGTTTCGTCTAAAAAAGACTCATCAGTGATGCTCGAATCCAAAAAAGTTTAAAATGCCAAATAACGTAAGAAGTTGAAGAGCATTGAGGACCAAAATTCCTAAAAGTTTTGCCAAATACAGCTAAGGTAATCTATGCCTGAGATAGAAAAGCCTTAGTATTAAAAACTTCTAAATTTTGTAAACAGTTAATTTATAAATATAACCATATCAATGATAATTCATGTCAGCACAAAAGTGCTGACTACTGGGCTTGTGATACCCTCGGGGAAATAAATCTCCACCAGCAGTGGCATCGACCCAGTGATAGTAAATAAACTCATCATAGATACCAGGACTAAATTTAGTATATACACCAGACGCGTGTTTCGTCTAAAAAAGACTCATCAGTGACGCTCGAATCCAAAAAAGTTTAAAATGCCAAATAAAGTATGAAGTTGAAGAGCATTGAGGACCAAATTCCTAAAAGTTTTGCCAAATACAGCTAAGGTAATCTATGCCTGAGGTTGAAAAGCCTTAGTATTTAAAAAATTCAAAATTTTATAAACTGTTAATTTATAAATATAACCATATTAATGATGATTCATGTCAACACAAAAGTGCTGACTACTGGGCTTGTGATACCCTCGGGGAAATAAATCTCCACCAGCAGTGGCATCGACCCAGTGGTAGTAAATAAACTCATCATAGATACCAGGACTAAATTTAGTATATACGCAAGACGCGCCTTTCGTTTAAAAAAGACTCATCAGTGACGCTCGAATCCAAAAAAGTTTAAAATGCCAAATAAAGTACGAAGTTGAAGAGCATTGAGGACCAAAATTCCTGAAAGTTTTGCCAAATACTGCTTAGGTAATTTAAGCCTGAGGTAGAACAGCCTTAGTATTTAAAAACTTCTAAATTTTGTAAACAGTTAATTTATAAATATAACCATATCAATGATAATTAATGTCAGCACAAAAGTGCTGACTACTGGGCTTGTGATACCCTCGGGGAAATAAATCTCCACCAGCAGTGGCATCGACCCAGTGATAGTAAATAAACTCATCATAGATACCAGGACTAAATTTAGTATATACACCAGACGCGTGTTTCGTCTAAAAAAGACTCATCAGTGATGCTCGAATCCAAAAAAGTTTAAAATGCCAAATAACGTAAGAAGTTGAAGAGCATTGAGGACCAAAATTCCTAAAAGTTTTGCCAAATACAGCTAAGGTAATCTATGCCTGAGGTTGAAAAGCCTTAGTATTTAAAAAATTCAAAATTTTATAAACTTAATTTATAAATATAACCATATTAATGATGATTCATGTCAACACAAAAGTGCTGACTACTGGGCTTGTGATACCCTCGGGGAAATAAATCTCCACCAGCAGTGGCATCGACCCAGTGGTAGTAAATAAACTCATCATAAATACCAGGACTAAATTTAGTATATACGCCAGACGCGTGTTTCGTCTAAAAAAGACTCATCAGTGACGCTCGAATCCAAAAAAGTTTAAAATGACAAATAAAGTACGAAGTTGAAGAGCTTTGAGGACCAAAATTCCTGAAAGTTTTGCCAAAAACAGCTAAGGTAATCTATGACTGATATAGAAAAGCCTTAGTATTAAAAACTTCTAAATTTTGTAAACACTTAATTTATAAATATAACCATATCAATGATAATTCATGTCAGCACAAAATGTTTGTCATACCCTCGGGGAAATAAATCTGCACCAGCAGTAGCATCGACCCAGTGGTAGTAAATAAACTCATCATAGATACCAGGACTAAATTAAGTATATACGCCAGACGCGTGTTTCGTCTTAAAAAGACTTATCAGTGACGCTCGAATCCAAAATAGTTTAAAATGCCAAATAAAGTACGAAGTTGAAGAGCATTGAGGACCAAAATTCCTGAAAGTTTTGCCAAATACAGCTAAGGTAATCTATGCCTGAGGTAGAAAAGCCTTAGTATTTAAAAAATTCAAAATTTTGTAAACTGTTAATTTATAAATATAACCATATCAATGATAATTCATGTCAACACAAAAGTGCTGACTACTGGGCTTGTGATACCCTCGGGGAAATAAATCTCCACCAGCAGTAGCATCGACCCAGTGGTAGTAAATAAACTCATCATAGATACCAGGACTAAATTTAGTATATACGCCAGACGCGCGTTTCGTTTAAAGAAGACTCATCAGTGACGCTCGAATCCAAAATAGTTTAAAATGCCAAATAAAGTACGAAGTTGAAGAGCATTGAGGACCAAAATTCCTAAAAGTTTTGCCAAATACAGCTAAGGTAATCTATGCCTGAGGTAGAAAAGCCTTAGTATTTAAAAACTTCTAAATCTTGTAAACAGTTAATTTATAAATATAACCATATCAATGATAATTCATGTCAGCACAAAAGTGCTGACTACTGGGCTTGTGATACCCTCGGGGAAATAAATCTCCACCAGCAGTGGCATCGACCCAGTGATAGTAAATAAACTCATCATAGATACCAGGACTAAATTTAGTATATACGCCAGACGCGCGTTTCGTCTGAAAAAGACTCATCAGTGACGCTCGAATCCAAAATGTTTAAAATGCCAAATAAAGTACGAAGTTGAAGAGCATTGAGGACCAAAATTCCTAAAAGTTTTGCCAAATACTGCTTAGGTAATCTAAGACTGAGGTAGAAAAGCCTTAGTATTTAAAAAATTCAAAATTTTGTAAACAGTTAATTTATAAATATAACCATATCAATGATAATTTCTTTGTGCTGACTACTGGGCTTGTGATACCCTCGGGGAAATAAATCTCCACCAGCAGTGACATCGACCCAGTGGTAGTAAAACTTTACTATTTTGTAAATCCAGAAAAGCGCTTCGGACGCAATAAATTATAAAACGTGTTGTTTTCCATTTTTTAAATGGCCATTTTAAGTCAAATAAGTGAATTTTGAAATCTATGACATAGGGCTATCACAATTGACATTAACGAACCAGAACTTCGGTGAAATACTTTTGTCTCAAATGATAAGGTAACTGGAGTCCAAATTTACTTAATCAGAAGCACTCGCATATTTCTTAAGGTTGTCTTCAAGTGTATAAATAGCATTCAGTTGTAAGTGCGTCGGTACCGACATGATCTAAAACATACAATTAAAACAATTCGCCGTAGATAAGTGAACAAATTAATTGGAAACTTGAATTCCAACGTCTCATGCCAGTTGACCGTCAATGAATTATGCTAAAAAATTCAGAAAGTGCATCTAACGCACAACATCTTTTCAGTACTCTTTTTTTTATTAGCACTGCTGGTTAACTGTTTGCGCCCGAAAGTTTCATCGGGTCAGTAGTAACTGCTTCGGTTCGGACATGATTTGTAACATACATTTTTAAAAATCCCAGTTAATAGGTTTTACAAATTATGTTGAAAAAATTGTTTCAACTGCATCAGACAAAATTAACCTTTAATGTATGAATTAGCTGTATTTTTTAATGTTCAATTTGGTTATATAACTTTTAATGTACTAACTAATTTGGTCATTCCAAACTTTCAAAAGTGTTAAAGTTTGAGCATAATCAATCAAGATAAATGAAGTTGATGCGCTTCGGATGCAAAAAAAATTAAAAACGTGTTTTTTAATTCTTCAGAAGGACCTTCTGTAAGGGGAGAATTCAACCTGAAATAATCAATTAATAATAAATACGTAGTGGTAAGTACAAGTAAATTTTATGTGTAATACAAGCAGACCTGCTGTATCAGTTACCCATGATGATAACGATATCAGTCACGACTACAAAGGCTTTATCAAACCCCTTTTCTGTATGACGTTACGTCATCAATATCAGTCAATATCAGGCATGGTTTCAACTCCAATGATTTATTAAATTCCTCATATGTTACACTTTATTTCATGTGAAAACATCAGTTTGTACACTTGATGTATATAAAAAAAGTGCAGATGTTATTGCTTTTTTCAATTTAGACCGTATTAACCCTAAACCATTATAATCCCCGGATTAGACAAAGTTGATACGGATGTGATATCGAAAAATCCTTATGAATTTCTCTATTTATTACAGTTAATCTGAGTGACAAATATCCTGTAATAATCTTAAGACTAAACAGATATTTCAGTTGTCTATGAAGGATGCATATGGTTTTTTTTACCTCGGTGTGTAAAAGTAATTGCCCGAGTTGTTTCTGCTGTTTATTTTCTAACCCCGGTTGTGACATTTCTTGGATTCAGTGACCAGAATCAAGTGTAAAAAAAGCAAATTCATAGGTCTAGACAACGGAAACTGCATTTGTTAACAAGACACATGTAATAACGTCATGAAAATACCCTGTATGTTGTTATTATTCCAACTGATTAGACTCTATAGCAAGATCTCATTAAAAGTGGGACATTTTCGTAATTCTTATCCTGGCTACATCGTAATATGCATTCAATCGGAAAACGTGATTCTTACAAAGAACTTCTCATTGAATTCTTTTTGTAGTGAATTCATTTTACCTATGATGCAACCATATTACTAACTATGTTGTCACATTTGACGCATCAGTCAATACAATTCGCCGTAAATAAGTGAACAAATTAATTGTAAACTTGAATTCCAACCTCTCATGTCAGTTGACCGTCAATGAATTATACTAAAAAAAATTCAGAAAGGACATCTAACGCACAACATCTGTTTAGTACTCTTTTTTTTATTAGCACTGCTGGTTAACTGCGCCCGAAAGTTTCATCGGGTCAGTAGTCACTGTTTCGGTTCGGACATGATTTGTAACATACATTTTTAAAAATCCCAGTTAATAGGTTTTACAAATTATGTTGAAAAAAATGTTTCAACTGCATCAGACAAAATAAACCTTTAATATATGAATTAGCTATATTTTTTAATATTCAATTTGGTCATATAACTTTTAATGTATTAACCAATTTGTTCATTCCAAACTTTCAAAAGTGTTAAAGTTTGAGCATAATCAATGAAGATAAATGTAGTTGATGCGCTTCGGATGCAAAACAAAATTAAAACGTGTTTTTTTTTATTCTGCAGAAGGACCTTTTGTAAGGGGAGAATTCAACCTGAAATAATCAATTAATAATAAATACGTAGTAGTAAGTACAAGTAAATTTTATGAGTAATACAAGCAGACCTGCTGTATCAGTCACTCATGATGATAACAATATCAGTCACGACTACAAAGGCTTTATCAAACTCCTTTTCTGTATGACGTTACGTTATCAATATCAGTCAATATCAGTCATGGTTTCAACCCCAATGGTTTATCAAATTCCTCATGATCATATGTTATACTTTATTTCATGATAAAACATCAGTTTGTGCACTTGATGTATATAAAAAAAAAGTGCAGATGTTATTGCTTTTTTCAATTTAAACACCGTACTAACCCTAAACCAGTATAATCCCCGGATTAGACAAAGTTGATACGGATGTGATATCAAAAAATCTTCATGAATTTCTCTATTTATTACAGTTAATCTGAGTGACAAATATCCTGTAATAATCTTAAGACTAAACAGATCTTTCACATATTTATAACGTACTTTGATTTTGTTTTAGACGAAGCAATTAAAAATCACTTATTCTTCCTTCTCAAATAATATATTTTAAATAGGATATCAGTTGTCTATGAAGTATGCATAGGTTTGTAAAGGTAATTGTCCGAGTTGTTTCTGCTGTTTATTTTCTAACCCCGGCTGTGACATTTCTTGCATTCAGTGACCAGAATCAAGTGTAAAAAAGCAAATTTATAGGTCTAGACAACGGAAACTACATTTGTTAACAAGACACGTGTAATAACGTCATGACAATATCCTGTATGTTGTTATTATTCCAACTGATTAGACTCATGGCAAGATCTCATTAAAAGTGGGACATTTTCGTAATTCGTATTCCTTTCTACATCGTAATATGCATTCAATTGGAAAATGTGATTCTTACAAAGAACTTCTCTACTGAATTCTTTATGTTACCTATGACGCAACCATATTACTAACTATTTTGTCACATTTGTCGCATCAGTCAATACGACGAAATAAAATATAACTGTTTTGAAATAACTATCACTGTTCTATTTACACCGATATTCATACGTGTCAAAAAAACAATAAACAATATTAAATTAATTTTCAATTACAGAACAAAACGTCGTGAATAATTCATACGACAAACTTCTTCAAACTGTTTAAAGGGAATTATGATGCAGTTAAAGCTAATGAAATGGTTCTGACGCAATTTTCTCCTCGTTCAGAAAGTATAATGATTACATGCATACGAAAACACCGTTTCTGATAAAGCTTACAAAGTATAAAAGTAAAAATGCAACACACAATAGTTCTGTCCTCTAGTTTTGTGATGGAACATATACAATCAACAGACAGATGCCACGTGCGAGCACTATATACCGGTTTGGATATAACGTCAATCATACATCCATGGCTCAGCTCATAATTGTTAAAAGACTAACCCTTAATTGAATAATAATTGAAACCATCAATGCGTTGAGCGTTTGCTGTATCTATCATATTCAGCGACTTCAATGACAATACATTCAATTTACTAGACGTATATCGAGTCAAATATTGTTCTTGCTCTTGTCGATATCATCATGGACACTTCCGTTGTTTGATGCAACACAGTAAGAATGAAAATATACCAGCAAAAACAGCCGATAATAACGAAAATCCATACACAAGAGTTAGATGTTACCAAAGTCGGAATTTGAAACCGGAAGTTAGATAAAACAGACAAGATCACGACCAAAGAGTCAAACAACGTAAAGACAAACAATTTAAAAAATTACTACGAAACTTAAAAGATTAAGCAGCATGAACCCAACTAAAAATTTGGGTTTAATTTTGGTTCTACATTTAACTTCGACAGCTCCTGTGATAAAAACAATTTGATACATATAATTTGCTGCCACGTAAAACCTGTCTTCGTTACACTTTTTACTTGTTAGTTGTGTACTGCTTTATTTTGATTGGAATCGTTCAGAACAAAAGATGCATTATATAGTAAACAATGACATTCTTTTGAACAGCAATATATATTCCCCCCTCTTACTAATGTTTGCTGTCTTAATTTCCAAAATATGTTTTATTGGAGTGTTTTAGCTGATCCTTTTTTCTTTTCTTTTTTTAAACATGTTTACCCGCGCAAAATCCATGAAGGGATATTCATTTGATGTGACACTTTTAAGTCCTAATGAAAAGTCAAATATGGCTTTAAGTAACCAAACATTTGGTACAAATTCTTTTGTGTCAAAGATCTTCCTCTTAACCAGATGAGACTTAACTTTTCAGATATTTTGTTATAAAGGTCATAAGCAAGTTGTTATACTTTGATATCACTTTGAAATAGGAAATCTAATGAAATACTAACCATATGTTAATATTCTCCAGAATGATACAGCTAATTGTTGTTACTTTACGAGTTCAATATGTTTGCAGAATGCCTAAACGAGTTCCAATTGGTCAGATATTCGAAGATATGAAAAACTACAGAGGCAATTGAAAAAAAACATGAACGATATGTTTACATGAAGAACATTAAACAACTGATGTTACTGTGATATCGATAGGATATTAAGAATAACTTCCTGCAGATGTCTAAGTTTTAGTGAAACCCTTTGTGATATTATACCAAATCTTGTATGTCTTTTCGTGAACAAGTGAAGTGGCTGAAAGTATGCAGAAATATCGTGATGAAGGTATTAATTACAAATGTTGGGTTTTTTGTCTTTGTTCACATGCTTTATATAAGTGAAATGGTAGTTCAAGTTAATATGTGTTACCAATGTAGCATAGTCTATCGGAAAATAACCAACCAAATCATCCCTACAAAGGGGATTGTACCAAATCGTTGTTAAATATTGCAAATAATAAGAATTATTAAACTTATCATTTATAGGAAAGTGACGAATGGTCTTCATGTTTTGTTTCATCTGTTGAAAGCTATATACTTATATATCTATATATTCTATCCAATACCGCTTTGGTTTTGATATTTATGCAGCATTGCCGATCATTTCTTTGATTCGAAGTGGTGATTAAATTTAGAATACGAATGGGGAATATGTAAAAGAGACAACAACCCGACCAAAGAACAGATTCAAGCCGAAGTCCACCAATGGGTCTTCAACGCAGCGAGATAATCCTGCACCCGAAGGTGGCCCTCAGTTTAATTATATGTTTTATTATCGAAAAATAACCAACATAAATTACTAACTTCATTATACATGGTGTTATGTGATAGTATCTGTTTCTATCATAATTTTATAAATTTTATTTGTAAAATATTTGACTATTTAATCAACGCATAATTTATCAAAATTGTATTATACTGATCAGAAGTAGTTTGAATTCACATACAAATTTATGGAAATATGTATTTTGATCATATGGAATACATTATACCATATCAAATTGCGCCATCTTTGCAAATGTACTTGGCAGAATCACAAAACTTATTTTCTAAGAACGCTTAATCTTTCCGAATATCCTTAATTCCCATATATATAAGCCAGTAGTTTCATAGAATCAGAAGATAAAATGTCACAACAATCATTAAATGTCAAAGTGTTGGAAAACAAACCTCAACCTTGATCTGAGATAAATATAGCTAATCCATTGAAAATCAGCTTACACAAAACCGATTGCACCAAGTTTAAATAAGGTAAAACAAGTGAAACTGCGAGCTACTGCTCCCTGATGATACCCCGCCGCAAGTGGATAATATTAATAGTGTAAAAATATGCAAGTATTAGGTTACCAGGAACAGGAAGTTGTCGGGTGATGAATCTGAAAACGCATCACATCGTATAGCTGACTTATATAAACCCTGAAACCAAATTTCAGAATTCCTTGTATTGTTGTTCCTGAGAAAAATGTGACGAAAATTTTTCAGCTTGGCTATCATGTGTAAAATCATACAAGTGTTCGGTAAGCAGGAAGTTGCCAAGTTATGAATCTTAAAACGCATCACACGGTATAGCTGACTTATATCAAGTGTAAAACCAAATTTCAGAAATCCTGGTAGTGTAGTTCCTGAGAAAAATGTGACGAAAACTTTTCAACTTGGCTATCAGGTGTAAAAATGATACAAGTGTTCGGTAAACAGGAAGTTGTCGAGTGATGAATCTGAAAACGCATCACACGGTATAGCTAACTTATATCAAGCCTGAAATTAAATTTCAGAAATCATTGTAGTGTAGTTCCTGAGAAAAATGTGACGAAAAATATTCATGGGACGGACGGTCTGTCGGACTGATGGACTGACGGACTGACGGATGGATGGATGGATGGATGGATGGATGGAAGGACAGACAGAGATAAAACAGTATACCCCCTTTTTTCAAAGCGGGGGTATAATTATACGTTTCTTTCTGCTCATATTTTAACATGCTTCCAGCAGCTGGCACATACAAATTGTTGCTGAATATGAGATTTTACACCATTGTTATTTTTTCCGAAATCAAAATTTAATAGATTAAGGTTTTATCTTCAATTTCTTGTTAAATTTAAAACGAACGAAAACATAATATTTCATAATCTATATAGAATGTATTATACTCGAAAGAATAATCAATCATGCCAAACATTTGTATGTTCTTTACCATATGTTACATCATTCTTTATCTATTTACTACATTTTGTGTTCAGTACCAGGAATTTTACAATAAAAAACTGACAAGAAGGTGCATTTATATTTTCAGAGCGACCAGACGAATATCCTATCGGAGGCAAAGGTACTTAAATATTCTTAAACATTATGGTAGTCATAGCTTTATACATTCATCTACCTTTTGAGTACTAATACACCAAATATTCAAGGTATAAATACATATAACTAGAAGCCAGAAAAAAACTGCAAAATTGAATTGGAGTGTAATAATATTAATTTTAATTCGAATTGTCTCTTGGACAGGTTTTAATGGCTGGTATAACACTTTAAAACGTATGTGTCCAAGTACATTATGATAATTGACTTTTGTTGTTAGATAGTATGGGCCCACTTAAAAGTTGTTGCAGGAATTTTTAACGTAAGAAGAAGGTGTAACGCAATCACCGCCTTTTCCCCGAATTCAACCTACCGAATAACACCCATTGCCTGATTTGAACACGTCGAATGCTACATGTGACGATACAAAACCAACTGAATACATTTTGAAGTTCTAAAACTGTGATATAATTTAGTTTCAATGATGAATAGTCAAATTACATTTGCAGATGAAAATGATGGACATTGTCATTTCAGGAAGACACTGAGCTATCTATATATACCACAGTCCAAAATCAAATGGATTCAAGTAACTAAAGGTCACTGTAAAACTTTCAATAATGAGCAAAACTGGTACTGTATAAATAGGGCCCGACATGACAAAATTAATTACAGGCTCCCGTTTTTGGACAGACAAAATTTTACTATAATAAATTGGATATGGTATCCCTTTTAGTATAAAATCTACTGGTACAGCAAAACTTAATAAACAAAGTATTGGAAAATTCAGTTAAGAGAGAAACGTAGTTTATGAATAAAGGTAACAGTAGTATACCGCTGTTCGAAATTCATGAATCGATTAAGAAAAAAATCAAATCCGGGTTAAAAACTAAAACTGAGGGAAATGCATCAAATATAAAAGGAGAACTACAACACAACAGAAACACAACATTAAAATGTAACACACACTGAAACGAACTACAATATAACAAAGGCCATTTTCCTGACTTGGTACAGGACATTTTAAGAAGAAAAAAATGGTGGGTTGAACCTAGTTTTGTGGCATGCCAAACCTCCCGCTTTTATGGCGAAACATTAACTTAATAATTTACCAGTTATACATAAACTATGTTTATTGGATTCTATAACGTCACTGCACTTTTTTTCATAAATCAAAATCAAGAACAAATGAGGACTGAGGATTTCGTCTTTTTTGTTGATTGTATCTTTAGTTTCAATGACCATTTACAAATTCTTCAAACTTATAGTCAGATCCATGATAGATGCCGAACATGTGCGAACACCTCTACACGAATTAGACCAGTGAAGCTTCCGGATTTTCTCACTGCGCATTGGGTCAAATTGGTGCGTATTTTGATGCATTTTCAGAGGTATTATATGAATATTACAAGTGAGAATGAAGTAAAATGAATTGAATTCATATATTTTACTACAGAAAGTTAATCTGACAGACAATATCTTTCGATAATCTAAAGAAAGCTAAATAAACAGATATTTGGTAGATTTATAACGCTCTTTGATTACGTATCTGACGAAGACAGCAAAAAACAATCTGTATCCTGCCTTCTCCACTCTATGTTTAAGATTGAATATCAGATGTCAATGAAGCTTGAAGAGTCATTACCGCGGTGTGCTAAGGTTGTTATCCGAGTGGCTTTGGATGTTTGTCAAACCACAGCTGTGACATTTCTTGAGGTCAGTTAGCAGAAGCAAACATAAAAAAGCAAATTCATAAGTCTAGACAACTGGAATTACATTTGTTGGCAAGACATAGCTAATATCTCTATGTTGTTAAATTTCCAAATGATTTAACTCTTTGGCAAGATCTCATCAAAAGTGGGACATTTCCGTAATTTCCATTCCTTATATATTGTACTACATAGTGAAACGCATTCTCCTGGAAAATGTGACTCTTACAAAGTACCTTTTACTGATTTATTTGTGTAAGAAACTGAATAGAAATGAAAAAAATGGTGACAAGTTTACGACAGCTAAAACGTTTTACTTTATTGCATTGTCACATCATTCAATAGGACTGAATTGAATCCAGCTACTTTGTAACAAAAGTCATGTATCAGTCCTCTATTTACATCGAAAATTATTTATGTCCTAAGATCACTTCATAGGCAATCTACACGTTACTCTGTATCACAGAACAGAAATAGGCGCCATATGAAAAATTCTAGGTAGAATTTAAAACAAAATTTAGGCACTGATGTGGTAGTTTAGAAATGTCAAATCTAATTTTCGTATTCGTACGCCTCACGAGTATTACGTTTATGTTTACGAACGATTGTAGTTTTTAATAACATGGCTGAAATATGAACATCTTTAAAGGATATTTGTATTGAAGAGAATCGAAAACTTCGTACTCAGTTTTCATATTTTCTTAAAGTGGAAAAATAAAAGAGGCTGTGATTTTATTTCCATCAAAGACTAAATGACTTCACGTGGGTCAGGAATCAAAGATGACTTTTTTCATTTGATATTGTTAATTACTAGTATTCATTTTTAGATGGTGTAGCTTGTCACCATCTTATGGTGTTTATATATCTAATCTTATCTGGTTCTATTCACTCGTGTATCTAACAACGTATTTGTTTTAACGAAAGAAATCTTTGTACTTCTGAAAAATTATTACACCAGTGTTTTCGATATCACAAACTAGTAAAAAAAATATGTTAAATTCTATCATCGGTACACGGACATCATTCGTAAATATAAATCAACATGCAGGCATCTCTTATATACTCAGGTATTTTACATCCAATCTTTTATGGTAATATTCTTTACAAAGCACAAATATAACGGCATTCATCTCAAAAGCTAACCAAACCATTAAACAGACTTATTCAGTTTGTACTGTTGTCAGGTCTCTAAGGATGGTATATTTTGGTATTAATATTGATAATTTTGATTCACCCATAGGGTCTTTGCATCGGGAATATACACATGTATTCTAAAAACAGTTGTTTGCATGATACGGGTTATGTTCATCTAAAATACTTAATGATGGGATGATACAAAACCCCGAACAGGTGGGATTGTGCATGATTTCCATATAATGAAGACATAATCTTTCAATCTGTTTAATTGAGGTCTGGGGCTGGCATGTCAATAGCTGCTAGTAGTCCTTTGATAATATATGTATCATTGTTATTTTGCTTAATTTCTTTCATTGTACATATTGCTTTGTGTGTCTTTATTCTACATTGACTAGAGGTGTAGGAGAAGGGTAGATATCTCACACAACATGTTTAAACCCGCCACATTTTTGCGCCTGTCCCAATAGTTTGTTTTTTTAATTTTTGTTCATTTATATGTTTTTGAGTTTAGTATGATGGCCATTTTCATTTAACTAGTACACATTTTTATTTAGAGGCCCGCCTCTTGGTGCTGGATTTTTTTGCTGCGTTGAAGAACCATTGGTGAACTTCGGCTGTTTTCTGCTCTTTGGTCGGGTAGTTGACTTTTTGACATATTTCCAATTTCCATTCTCAGTTGTATTCATTAGGTAGTCTAGATTTAGCAATTTGATGAAGCTAGATCTGTTAAACGTTCAAGAGCATAAAAGAGGGACGAAAGATACCAGAGAGCAGTCAAACTTATAGTTTGAAAATAAACTGACAACGCCATGGCTAATAATAAAAAGACAAACAGACAAATAATAGTACAGAAGATAAAACATAGAAACTAAAGACTAAGCAACACATAATATATAAATTGTATGAGGCAAAACCTTTACAATTTTGGTCCTCAATGCTCTTCAACTTCGTACTTTATTTTGCCTTTTTAATTTTATTTTTTTTAACTCTAGCGTTACTGATGAGTCTTTTGTAGACGAAACGCGCGTCTGGCGTAAATATAAAATTTAATTCTGGTATATATTATGAGTAGATATAGGGCTTCAATGGAGTATATTTTGTGTTGACAGTGAGTTGGAACCTTAGTTTTAGTGAATGAAACCATATAACTAGTATATCATAATCATTAAAAACATTTTAGTATCATAAGAATGGCCACAGTGCGAATAGTACCCTCTAATAATACATAATCAATCATATAGTCAGCTAGGATTTTTACGAAACTTTTAATTTACTTAGAACATATCCTAGTAATTGTTTTACTGGTGTCAAAGAGCATGAAAATAGAAAAAAGCTTAGGTTTTATCAAAATTAAATATTTTTTTCTTTCTATGCCTCGCCTGGAAAAGTGCAGGCATGGTCCTTCATGACATTGTCAGTATAATTTTTATCTAGATATTATGATCAAGGATTGGGCTATTAAGAAGCCAACAATCAAACAATTGTTCAATATGTCCTTATAAATGGTTGATAGTCTACAACGGCTAATATTTTTTTTTAAAGAAAATAAACATTATCGTTAAAAAGAACTGCACCATTGTCTCTGTTCTTTTGTCTCTGTTAGATATTTGTCTCATTAGTAATTATACTAGTACATCTCATTTAACCTAGTAAGTGGTTGGTACGACTTGTGGGTGGTGTTATCATTAAATTAATAGTATGATAAAATGATATTAAATATTATTATAATTCAAGTTATCAAATAATGTAACAACATTGTTTGTACATTAATGATTATTTACGTCGACTTCAATCTAATATTTATGATAATTATCTCCTGTACCACTTTTATATGAGGTACCAAAAAGGAGTTTCGTAGTAAACAAATTTTTTTTTCTTATATCTATCAATATTGTCTAACTTTCAACGAACAAAGTTCAGAATAAAAACTTATGTCAAAAGGATAATGGTTATTTTTTCACAGTTACGTGAAAAGCGAATTTAATTTCTAATAGTTTACTTTACGTATACCTTTCACATGTGACCTGTGTTATTTAACTATAGAGATAATAAAAAAATTTGAATAATGGCGAATGAAATGGACAAATCTCACTACATGGATTATGTAGAATATTGTATTGATGATATAGAAAAACGTGGAAATGACATCATTAATAAAACTATGGAAGTGAAAACAGAACTGATAAGGTTCGTGAAGGAGCGGCAACACCGCGACAGATCAGTGATTGAGGAACGGTTTCGCAGCGGTAATCATACTAAAGGTAATAATACTAGTCCCGCTATTTTTAGACCTGGTGCAATTGATTTAAGCAGCATCAACGAACTTTATGGTGACATTCTTCTTTCGTATGAAAACGGAAAATTTTCTTTAAGTACGAATAAATCATTTGAAATCAAACACATCACGAATATCAGGCTCATTATCCCAACAAATGATTCCAAGGCATGGATCTACGGCGACTCAAATGAAGGTGTAAAAGTAACTCAGTTGGGTTCCATCGAAAAATCTATATTTATCGATTCAGTTGAACACGCTTCTAGACAAGGTAATGAAATCATTGTGACATCGTCCGATATGTTGACAATACGGCGAATTCAAGAAAACGGAACAATAAGATCAGAAATGACTACCTCACCATTATTTCCTTTGGGAACACACGTGACCGATGATGGAGACATTTTAGTGTGTCTAGTTGACAGATGTGATTTTTCTGTAACAACCAAAAGCAGACGACTAATCATGATATACCACCACATGGGAATTATTCCCACTGAACTGGAATACGAAAAAGGAAATCGAATATTTACTCTTCCGAACCGTGTCACGTCATCGAAGAAAAATGTGATCGCTATTGATGTTCAATCCCGTACAAGAAGTAGAATTTTGTGCTTGAGTCATAACGGTAAAATTATATTTGAATTTAGCAGACAAGGCCATTTCTGTCCCTGTGACGTATGTGCCACACCAGATCAAGAAATACTGGTACTAGATGAGGCCACACATTCAATATACGTATTGAATATCGATGGATTAGTATTATCAACGGTACGTTTATCGGACTTTTGTATCGAACAACCAACGACGATGGCCTTCGATACTAGAAACAACGAATTATGGCTGGGACATTCCAGTAATAAGATAACAATATTTACAATTGGTGATGTGAACAAATCAGAAAAGGTACATTCGGAATTAGACCCAAAAGAGATCACAAACGTAGAAAGTGAAGAAACTTGGTTTTAACCATTCATGATTTGAAATACTTTTTAAAATTAAAAAAAAACCTTTATTTACCATTTCGATGTCAGTCCCGTAGTTATGCGATAAAAAGCCGCCGAAAAAAATATTTGACGTTATGTTTGTTGACAAATACTGTGCAGAACTGTATACTTTGTAATGCTTCAATTTTTATGTTTGAACACATTCTGTTACTTTATAAAATATTATATTACAAATCTACATTATATACTTCGGTTTACTCATCCAGTCCTCTATACGACACTGTTCGCTGCTGATTACTTTCATCGATCGTTGATCAGAAATAATCTTCATTTGTTTTATTGAGAGAAATTAATAACTATTAATGATGCATTTCTATTAACTATATAGGTTCTGATTATTGAAGTATTATAATCAAACAATTTTCACAGAAAAGAGATATCTGCTTAGTCGTTTTTAAAAGAAATTACAACTTTTACCAATATTTTACTTATGAAAAGGTGGATTTATTTATCTGGTAACTCCGTTTTGGTCTAGTGTCAAAAGAGAGACAACTTCGCAACTCCGCTTTAATGTAATGAAGGATTCGGTGCCTTAAAGATAGAACATTGCGATATTACTATTACAGGAATAAAAAATGCAACGCATTATAAAGGTTTTCTATTGGTTTTATATCACCCATCATTCGGTGAATATAGTTTTTAATAATAGATTATTAGTATTAAAACGAAAAATTCATTTTACCAATTATTTTTATTTTGATTATGAAACCTTTTAAAAGAATAATATACTTGTACAAGGTACTGAAGATGTAATTGCATACAACATTTGATTACCTTAATTTATTTTGTTTTGGTACTGTATGACATTATGTACATTGTATCTGGTTATATTTATGGGACTATTTGTATGTTATATTGATAAAGGAAGATGTGGTATGAGTGCCAATGAGACAACTCTCCATCCAAGTCACAATTTATAAAAGTAAACCATTATAGGTCAAGGTACAATCTTCAACACGGAGCCTAAGCTCACACCGAACAGCAAGCTATAAAGGGCCCCAAAAATTACTAGTGTAAAACCATTCAAACGGTACAACCAACGGTCTTATCGAAGAGAAACAAGAAACACATATGAACAACATAAATAGACGACAACCACTGATTGTTTAAATTTATGTTTGCTTTTTAAATAAAAATAATAGCTTTTGACGTCCTGTACTTATATGCTCATTATCATGTTTTTATGATATTGACATTAAAATTGTTCGTTAACCGTTTCATGCATATCCAGGTGTAACAATTTTGCCTTTAAATATTAAACATTAGAAATGATTGTAACATTGTTTGATTGGTAAATTTGTTTTTAATGCCACTTTCAGCGATATATAATAGGTTATTTCGAGGCGGTCAGTTTGTATTGATGGAGGAAGAAAACCAACAGTAGGAAAAGTTTAACTGACAATCCATGTCAGTTAATATTGTGGGGGTAAAACTCACCAGCACGTGTTCGGAAATTCCCACCAAAGTTGAATTATACAGCAGCAAAATCTGTCTGTCGTACCGTTAGAGATCTGTTACAAAGCTATCTTTTTTCTGTGCATCAGTCCCTAATCAAATGGCAAAATCAAGCGCTCAAACACATCAAACGAATGGATAACAACTGTCATCAGGGCCGTAAATTACATGGAGGCATGTAGGCAGTTGCCTCCTATTGCAAGCTGACAAAAAAGAGGGGGGGGAGAAAGAAAAGAAAAGAAAAAAATGGTTAAAACCATGCATTATTATAATGGCACTGCTTGTTAATTTAACCAACAAGGTGATTAATCATAATGGCAGTGTGTGAACAATATTTAGATCTGGTAAATATCGCTGAACGATACCCAAGTCCTTTGCACACGTAAAATGTTCCCGTCAATTTTGTAGCACAGGATTTTCCTGTGGCTCATTCTCGGGCATATTAAAAATCCTGTTGTCTCGTCATATCAGTCTGAGGAACAAAATGCGAGGTTATAACTGGTCCTGATTTTGCGCCACATTAAATGCTAACCATAGTAGAATCGTCATAATTTTTGCAAAGACTAACCAGTTGTTAATAATGTAAGTATAACTGTGAATTTTATGTCAAGAGCCGAAGTTCCATGACACATTATAATTGATTACTGGTCCCGATCAGTGTCGAGTGAATTTTTTTCTATTCTATACAGCCGACCCTGTACGTTTTCACTTGTATTTGAAGTCGTCCGTTAATCCCGTCATTATATATATTTCACATCCTGACAAACGGGCTCAATTTCCGCAAAACCGATACTTAAAATAAACTCCAACCCAAACACACTGAATTCGTCTTGTGTGTGAATATATTGCTATGTGATCATAGTTGCGGATCCGGGGGTTGCTCAACTTCAGGGGGGCATTTTTTTAAGTTCGCAAATTGTTTCCCTTAAACTAAGTAAAAATAGCTTGTGAAGTGTAATAAAGCAGGATAAAGCGTAAAAAAAATCCTACTTTCCCGGCACACCTAATCTAACTCTGGTTTATAACTGTATTCAATATATTCCAGGCGCTTGTTTATTGAAATGTAACAAAACTAGTGGATTCTGGGGAGGTACATTGCATACAGGGAAAATGCGTGAAATAATTTCTTTTTTTGCATAAAATGGGTCCAAAATATTTTTCGCCTCGCACCGCTCGGCAGGGTGCCTCCCGTTACAGGGCAAGCAATTTACGACCCTCAGTGGAGTCATATTCCTAACTTGGTGTAGGCATTTTCTTATTTCAAAATCATTTCGAAACCCGTTCACAGGACCATCAACAATCAATTATATATGTTCTCTTGAATTTGCTTGATATTTTATGTACGGCTTTCCCAATAATTTAATATGTCAATATTATGATAATTAGCATAACACATCAACAAGATGTCACAATTGTAAACATGTTATTATATAATAAATATTTATGATTGGTAAAACATCATTTTCGATAATACTGATGAGAGGGTGACACGGGGATGCTCATTCCAATGATCCCGGTGGGTTTCTTTATTTGTTTTTCCCCCTTTCCCCTATTTTTCCTAGATCGTCCTTTTTTACCCCCTATATCCAAAATCGTCACTTTTTTAACTCCATGTATCCATATACAGACTTTTTTATCCCCTATATCCCACATCCCAAATGCGTGTCACCCCCTCACTGATCAATATTCAATTTAATCTAAATCAATATCTTATTGCTAATAAACGTTTGTGACAGCGACTCAAATACAGATTGTAATATGTAGCTGATGAACAACTATTTTGTACTTGATTAGTGACTGACATGAATATGCTTATTAGCCTTCATATCTCATCAATTACTTCATTATCTTTGAATGCATTGAAATAACGATCACCAATGATTTCCTCAACTGGTACGTATGTCTCGAATACGTGGGAATAGTTGGAAATCCCTTTTGACACAAACGTATAGTTAAATTTATATGCCATGATTTTAAGATAAATTGTTAACAGAACTGACAATACTTTGGCAAAACAAAAGAATAGACAAACAAAATAATACATACAAAACTACAGTGTTGTTTTAAAAGAATATCCTCATCTTATCAAAATCTTCAGAAATTTACCACATTAACTATTAAATTTTTGTTTCCCATTACTCTTATTCCCCGAAAACTTTTCCATATGCAGAGCTGTCGTTAGTACTTCGGCAACCTAAATGCAAGGCAAACCCTTGGTGAATGTAAACATACATGTACGTTGATATTATAGTGTTACATGTAATAGTTCAGAGAGAAGAAGAAATAACACCCCAAATCATTTGACAACTGTCATGACAAATTTTAAGTAACAAATGGAAAGTCATCGAAAATATGAAAAAATAGACATCGCTATATTCCATGTCTCATCATCTCACTTATTGTTGGCGTTTTGCATGGTTCTGCACTTGTTTAGTTCAGTAGGTAACGTTAGGTAAACTTTGGCTATAAAACACGAAAAATAATTGGCAGTCAAAGTTTTCACTGATTAATTTATCTTCTGTGTCGATTATATGTTATGTATTCGTAATAAATGTACACAAAACGTGCATAAAGATACGATATAATATTGAGGAATATTATAGATTGCTCTACATCCACTTCATATGAACTTTGTTGGATAGTTTTCTCATTGGCAATCATACCGCATCTCCTTGATTTTATAAAGAGGACTTAGTTTAGTACATATCAATTTGTTCATGCATTGGTTCAATAATTTCATTACTATTTCAAGAAACTCGTTTCATATTAAGAGAACTTAAATGTAGCGATTTTTAATGACGTAAGTGATGTCTTATGGTTAGACAAAGACATTTACAAATCCTATATATTGTAATAAAAGTTTTTTAAAGGTACTGCTTTTATTAATAGTTTGACTAGGATTATCTTTGCGACTATCACCTTCCACAATACCTAATTTTATCCCAGTTTTTTTCTAAGTTCGTGTTCAGTACTTCAGTACTTTGAGTATCTTGCCATGGTGTTTTTAATCTGTTTTCAGTAGGTTTTTTTTTATAACACCTCAGTACCATACTGACTGTTGATAAACAGCAGCAGTGATGGCTTCATGGTTACATGTATGTGTATTTTCTGCCTAGACACAAAATACAATCGAAATATTGTCAGTCCTCTCAGAAACCTTGAGGTTATCCTTATAATAAAAACGAAAGATTAAAGACCATAAAACAATAATAAAATAGGCACAGGAGTTATGCTTCAAAGCAGCTGTTTCTGCATGCGAGTCAACACTAGATTAATATATTTTACACAATTTAGATGCTATCAACAGAAAGTTCTTAGTATAATTAAACAGAATAATCTCTTGATTTATAATGAACGAGCTAGTTTGGATAAAGAAAGTTTATATCTTTTACCCAGATGGAAATGACAGAAATAAATATCTGTGATTTTTAAGACAGTATCGTTGGATGTATACGTACATACATATTTGGATTAAAATTTGAAGAAAAAAACATAACAAAACAGTGATTAATTTCATTGTTTCTATTTACTTTAGTAAATTAAATTCTTTCAGAAAAGTTTGCGTATGAATTATTTTTTTTTATTAAAAATTTAGTCATTCGAAATGATGGATAGCTGTCATGTTCTACATTTTTATATTATTTCAAAGATTTAATTAATCAATTTAATAACAAGGGGAAGTGTAAAAACTACATGGAAAGTGTCAATTTGTTAATTAGCATATTTATTACGCTCTTAACTTTTGTCATACAATACAAGAATGTGCAGCTGATTGATTCGTTCTTTTTTATTTGAGGAGAGAAATTTATTCAATATGGTATGTTTAAAATATTATATGCATTTATATGTATATTTTGTAGAAGTACGTGAATATTGTGAATATTGTGTATTTTTCAAATATTGAGGAATTTTATAATGTCTTTTTGTAGATGTTTAATTGATATTGTCTTGTTGAAAACCCTTTCGCAGACAGTCACTATGACGATTTTTTTCCGGAGCACATATCGATTATTTACTTCATTGAATGTCGTGAAATTATTTATTTAAGGATGAGAAGAGTCTCATATACGTTCAAATTTAAGCTTTTATAATGATAATTTATAACCGTGGACAGATCTGATGGTTATTGCGTTTTCAAATTGATATTATATAATTGATATTTTTACTATGGACATGGCGATATGGAGTTACAAACATACTAATAATTTGGTCTTAGATGCATGTTTTTTTATTAGTTGTTATTGGCTTTGGACTAGCTGCGAGTACTCTCAGGTCTGTACTTAATGTCTTGGGATGTAAAAGTACCCGGCCACGTCTAATCTGTTTTTTGCTAAATGTGTTTCTATTTGTCTGGTCCATCTGACGAGTCCTTTTTCAACTGATTTCTATAATTCGTTTTTATGATGTACTATACATGGATTATGCCCCACTGTACCAGGTAAGGGGAGGGTTGGGATCCTGCTAACATACTTAACCAAGCCACATTCTGTCTGTATGTGCTTGTCTGTTATTTAATTGATGTCGTTTGTTGCTGTGTAACATATCTGTTTCTCGTTTATTTTTTGTACATAATTTAGACCGTCAGTTTTCTCGTTTGAATTATTTTACATTTGTAATTTCGGGGCCTTTTATAACTGACTGTGCTGTACGATGACCTATAGTTGTTAATTTCTGTGTCATTTTGGTCTCTTGTGAAGAGTTGACCCATTGGTAATCATACCACATATTCTTTTTAATAGTTAACCTTACATTAAAAGTGAAACAGTACAGTTAAATTGCAATGGGTCTAGTTTTGTTTGTAATTTCATTTAGAACCTACTGATTATTATCAGCAAATTGCCTTGCAACAGTCCCAACTAAGAACCTTATTTGCGAGTAGTTTGATTTTAATCAGACTAAAAGAGAGGTGAAAAATCCCTAAGGGTCTTTCAAACTCATAAGTAAAAATTAAACTGACAACGCCATTGCAAAAAACGAACGAAGAAAGCCAACAGATAACAAACACAACATAGAAAACTAAAGACTGAGTAATATGATGTATGTAACAAACTAGGTGTGATATCAGAAGCTCCGGACTGGTTAGTAGATCCTGCTCCACTAGTGGCGCCCGTCGTGTTGATTATTGAAGTGTAAATACGTGACAAGTCTGTTTTAGTAGGTCACTTTTTGATGGAAAAGGACAGAATTGTGGTTACAGAATTTGAAACATCTCCGTCATTATCAGTGATGCAAACTCGTAATGGCGTCCGTAAAATTTTAAATGCGTATTCTCATTTGCACTATTGAAAATCTCCTGTCGGAACTCTTTAAGGTTTACATCAAGGTTAACCGGTAAAACAATTTTTAAATAATACTGTATATCAATAAATTATGACAGCTTTAGGTTATTCTTAAGTGGTGTTGAAATACTTGACTGAAAAACTTGAACCACTCAGTATTACGTACTGTTTGGTCACACCTGAAACGATTGCACATGTTTTTGGTGTAATTAGTCTTTTCTTGAAAAGGTGTTACACAGAATAAATTAACACTAACCACACAGGAAATAAAAACCAAGACACAAAATGTATCATTAAAAACCTTGTGTTTTACTTTTAAAACATATGGACTAGTTGGAGGTTTGGAACTTATTTAGAGTTAACAAAAAATTAAATTCTACAAGAAATGGCACATCATGACAATATTGTCAGTTAGTGCCATGCTATACTAACCTGCTTGTAACCTGAATAAAACGCAGCTCCTGTTTCCATGCTTTGCAATTTACTTGCAATTCCTGGTAAGCAAAGTTATATATAGACTCCTGTATTTTAATCGATTTGGTTTAGTTGCTGCATTGAAATTTAGTGCTTTAGTTTTGTGATAATATTATATTGCCTGATATACATAACTGTTTTTTGCATTATTGTGCTTATTTTTTTTAACTCTGCATGCATTATATTTTATGTTGTACAACGTTCTCTTATTGTGTGTGTATTTGTCTTGAGTTTAATACGTTGTTTATATGTTAAATGTTATTACTAAATTTTGAATATCGACTTTAAATGCAAGCTTCGACTTTTCGGATAAATATACAAATCTTCCATTAACGCATGTTACAAAATGTAGTTCATGCAACAAGTCAAAGCAAATTTAAATATTTTGAAGATTTTATATTATGTTTTATGTATTTGTAAGTTGATGAGGGTATTTAAGGATATTTGTTATGAAAAGTAAATACCAGTGACACTACAAACACGAATTCATATTTCTCTTCCCCCTTGATACATTCTAAAATATATTTTTTTCTACTTTTAGATAATGGTGCCGAGAATTTTCGTTTTCTTTGCCTTATTCTTAGTTTGTAAAGTTTATGGTAAGTAAAAAAAATGGGATAGATTTACACGAAACAATATATGTTAGGAAAAACATATAACAACCAGAGTTTATTCAGTGATTTTCATTTTGACGTTTTTAATCTCATAGAGATGTTCAACTTTATTTTCATATCACAAAAACAATAAACATAACTGAAACAGTATGAAATCTGTAATATCTGATGAAAGTTATCATACAACGCGAAGGAAGCTAAGAAAATACCACTTGCAACAACACAACAGGTCGCACATACATCCCCTTACTAATTACGATCTTAGAGCTGAAATTGCAAAAGCAAATACGGCATACATCCAGTTCAAATAAAAAACCAAACACATACATTTTAATCAATCAAAATATTCGGATGTTGATTATAAAATACAATGAATTTAATGAAATTTTTAAATTACTGTTATTTTTGTAGCTCAACGGTCTGTCAAAAAGTTCAGTAGCAGTAGAAAGTCAAATGCTTCAGCTTCCAAATCCACAGTATCAGAAGTTGTCAGTGGTAGAAATGTACCAGTGGTTCAGAATTCTGACTTTGGTTTAGCGAGTGCTTCTAATAAACTATTCCCATCACAAATGCAGAGCAATTCTTTTAGGGATATTGTAGATTTGACCCACAACAGAAACCGAAATGCTGGCTTAGATCGTCAAAACAATCAACTACAAACACTTCTGGATTTAAATGACATTACAGCTATGGAAACATCTATTAAAGATCCGACCGTCCCAAATCTGTTTTCTCATACGTCAGATTTACAGAGATCACAAGGGCAGTTAAATCCAGTCCCCGGCGAAAATTTACGAAGCACAACGAAAACAGAAACAAAAGTAACAAAGACTTCTACTGTTCAAAGGGTAGAGCCTCAACCTATTCCACAGCCTTCTACAAATTCTATGCCAATGATTATTCCATTTAATGTAAACGGAAATTCTGACAGAGTGCCAAATAATCCAAACAGCCCCGAAGCAGTCTGGATAGAAACGCAAAATTCCATTATAGACACAAGGAAAAGTCCAGCATTGGATCAAAATTCAATAAAGTTGTCGCCTAATCAGGAAATACATAAAGGATTACCTAACGCCAATACGGAACCAGAAAATCCTCAAAGTAGAGAGGCTGAGTTATTAAATAACTTTCTGCAACCTTTAATTCCACGTGGTGACCCTCCCCCAGAAAGAATTACTCCTGGCTCATTCGGATTATCACTTCGAAACAGAAACATGGCCCAACTGGTCAGTGGTTTGGCGACTAGACCACAGCCACGAAGGCCGAGACAGATTGCTATGGGAAGAGAATCTGATAAACCAATTAGGGGAATAATTGTAAGCCAATCAAATAACAATCCAGAGCAAAGACAAGCAAATGGCATAAACACAAGTAATTTAGAAAAGAAAAGATCACAAAACCAGAAACCCGAAAAACAAATAACAAGTGGATTAGGAAAAATTAAAAATTTGTTCGATACAAATAGTGTGCAGGATTTTGGATTGTTGAGTCGGTCAGTTAAAGACGGACTAAGTACCGGAGAAACAGAAAGTTTGGATGGATCGACTGCTCCTTCCTGGGTTCAAACAAATAGTCAGGAAATAGGACTTTCACAATCGGAAACAGGTGTTCCAATAACAAATTTAAGACAAGAAACAAGATCTTTTATAGATAACCCTGATCCAACTGTAAATAACGAATTCAATGAATTTCCACTTTTTCCTGGTATTCCAGGCAGCGCAACAGATTTTGGTAATCAAAATGACATTGGTGGATTTGAGGCCCCTAACCAACAGATAATTACAGGCGTTGAAGCATTAAACAATCAAAACATGGGTTCAATGCGAAACAATGTTAACGATCAAAGTGGAAATGTTATTGGTGACAAAGAAATAGAAGAATTGATTAATCGTGTAGTTTCTAGTGTCGATCCAAATCCTTTTCCGGGTGTTCCAGTACAACCACAAGAACAAACACAGAAAGGTGAAACAGGATTAGCAGGAGAGTCAAATTCAGGACAACTGAATACTCCATTCGAAAATGGCATGTTGATGGAAAACCCTTTTGAAAGCGGTCCTCCGAGTCAAAGAATGGTCCCAAGTGCACCAGTTTTAAGTAATAATGGACGCCCACCATCTCAAGACAACACGCAAACACAGAATAACGCAAACCCGTCTGCTCGCGTTTCTCGTACAAATGTTCCAAATCGACCTAGAAGCCCCTCTCAGCGAGGTCGCATGGGACCAAGTAATAATGGTTTAGTACCAAGACCAAGACAAGCGTTACCTAATAGAAGACCTACAGGATTTACCAGACCTGCAAATAGAGGTCAAGTTAGAGGTTCAACAACAAATAATCAACCTGTGGTTAGAAACATGCGTAATCCTGGTAACCGAAACAACTTTGGTCGTATAAATCAGAATCGGGGATTAAATAATATTGTAAATCCCAGACCGCAAATTTCTCAAGGTCCCACTAGGATGCCAAATAATGGAGCTCGACCTATGCCTTTGAATAATTTTCAAAATAGTAATACTCGTCAAAACTTACCTAGCGATTCACAAGGTCAAACTACTTCTCGTCTCATAAATGCAATAAATAATGCATTTCGTAACAATAGGGGGCCGTCATCTAATACAGCTCAACGAAACAACGTAGTTCAGCCAACTAATTCACTACCACAAAACAGAAATAGATTCGGCCAGGAACCTTCAAATGTGGTTGAGGAAAATAGACTGTTGCCTAATCTCCCAACTTCACCAATAGAAGCTAGAAGAGCTATACGTAGGATACAACAAGCTCGCACACTGCAAGAAATTCAACAAAGTCAGCAGTCGACACAACAGAATGATGTAACAGACCTTTCCGGACCAGTAGGTCAAATTGCATCCAGGGCTTTAAACCAAAACAACGAAGCAAATCTTTTAAGACCATGGCCTCCGGTAAATCAACAGATTAGATCAAATTCTTTGCAGGAAAATCTGTCACGGAATCAAAATTCAAGTAGTGCTTTTCGAAATTCAAATGTAATAAATCGTCTATTGCAATCAATTGATTTGCCAAAGAATTTACCAGTAGGACAAATAGGTTCGTATATGATACTTCCTTTGGGGACAACGAATAATATGACTTTACCTAGAAGTGCCGGCAATGGTAGAAGGTCACCTCAATTGTCTGCAATAAGTTCTCAGCTAGCTTCAGTGTTAAATCAAATAGTCTCTCAAAACAGAAATGTGCGTAGGTTGCAACCAAACCCGTCAAATGTACGAGTTCCGACACGGCAATCAGCCACTCAAAGGCGAATTATTCCAAACCAACAACGGCGAACTAATCAATGGACAAATCGTCCTCAAGCAAGGACACAGACTGGTCTAAACAGTGAAACATTAAGAGCTTTGCAAACAATCTTAGGACTCTTCCAAACAAGACTATCGTTAACACAAGCCCAACGACAGCGTCTTCAAACTGATTTACAGAATATTGTACTAAATCGAATGCGTCCAGCAGCTGGTCAACCCTCACAACAACGTCGTCCAGTGTTACCAACAAATATGGTTCGACAAATAGGACCACAAGCAAATGGTCAAAACTTTAGAAGCAGTAATTCTCAGGCGCAAACTAGAACACAAACAAATGGTTTACCAAGAACAAATAACCAGCAACTAACAGTTGCAAACAATCGGCGACGGACAAATGTATTTTAATTTTGTGTTCCGTCTTGAAACATTTTGGAACTATTGATTCGATGTAATGTTTGAAGGGACTTACATGACTTATATTTGACACCAACAATCGTGATACACTCCCTCAATTTTTTTATTAGATTGAAGATAATATTTTGCCAAGAGAGCATGAATATAATAAAAAACCATTATATATGAAACTCGAAAAAGAAAAAAAAATAATTCAGTCATGCTTCATATCTTTTAAAAATATCTTAACGTAATTTCAAATATATATTATTATACGTGTATTGTTAATGTATAGAGACCTTATTTAAGTCATTAGGTTTTATACAAAGTATGTAATTTGGCCATTTTTTAAAGAATTATTCTCCTCTCATTTAACGATTTCCAATGCTTGTTTTCATAAGGACTCTTATTCGCTGAATCCATAAGGGTGACTGGGAAATAGAAATATGGTATGTGCTCTTCTTTCGACTGACCCTGGCCAAAGTGAGGACGTTCGTTTGGTTGTGTGAAATGTATAAGTACACATCCACATCAAGCCAGAAATGGGTCGTTAAAGTACATGCCTCATGTAAAGATATAGCCACGCTCTTTGAACCGTAGGAAACCTTGCAACAACTCTCATATGGGGTATGTAGGTAACAGTTTAGTGGGTCTCATTGGGGTCTAAGCGTGACGTGGGATTGCAGTATTTTTGTAAGCGTGACACGTGAAAGTCAAATTATTGTGCCGTGAAAACGGGGAAATGAAGTCTAGCGGGACCCGGGGAAATTACAAAAAGAATGAGAATTGCTTAGTACGTAGATAGTGTAAGCGGGTATGGGAATCTGACAAATCGGTAAGCGGGATCCGGGATCAGAACCCCCCAATGAGACACCCTCATTTTCCAGTGGCCGTCTTAATATTATCACTGGTGGCCTCTTTTACAGGCTACCTATTGAATTTATTGTTAATTTGTTCTTGTCCTGAACATGCATGAGATATTTGTCGCTGGACGTAGAGAATACTTTTATCAATCAATCCATGATATTGTTTAAAATGTATAACTAAATCGTAAACTATGAGAGATTAAACTTATTGTTACTAAAAAATGTTTCCAATTGTGTTTTTTTTAATTTTGCGTGTTAATTTTTTATGTTTTAAATTGTCATTTATTAAATATAACAATTATAACAAGGAAATACAAGTGACAATAATGACATTATGATTGTTAATCGAATGAAATTAAATTTATAATAAACATTTTTATATACAAAGGGGTCACGCAGGTGTACAGACACTGATTATAAAAGATAAACAAGGAATTGTACGAACCAAGAGATGTCACTATCTACAGTACTATTCCGAAGGGGGCACTACGTTTGCGCTCATTTGTGGATTAAAATATTTTACGTTTGCGCGCAGCTTTTGATTACATTTGCGCGCATTCATTTTACAGGTAATCTCAGGTAAAAATAATAATTTATATATATTAAATTATTAATTACTATACTTTATTGGTATTTTCATAATAGATATGACTATCAATTATTAATTTTGAAAATAGTTTGTTAATTCAAATTATTTATTGTTCATATTGAATTCTAAAATCAATTTAAAACCCCGTTATATCTTAAGTTCAAGTTATGATAAATGGGCTATGTCACAGATTTCTGAAACTTTTGTCTACACATTTGACTTGTTGAATTGTATCTGAAAATCGAAAAAAAATATGCTGCTTTATCTCCTTTTTTTTCTCTGCCTAAGAAGAAACTTAGAATAACGAAAGGGGTACTGATAATTATAAATAATTGAACAAATTGATAAATAAATAAGTATTATGACGTGCATTTTCCCTAAAATATTTTTGATTGAATTCTTTCAAAATAGGTGCCTTAGGAGACTTAGACTAACGGAAGGGGTACTGATACTTGTAAATAATTGAACAAATTAATAAATAATAAAGTATTATGACCTGTATTTTACCTGAGTTTACCTGTCATAAAAATGCGCGCAAATGTAAGCAAAAGCTGCGCGCAAACGTAATGATTTTTGCGCGCAAATGTAATGGTAATGCGCGCAAACGTAATGCACCGATTCCTAAGGTGTTGCTATTTGTGCCTAGGCCTACACAACGCATATTATTAAATATAGATGTATATATTTGTTCACTGAAAAAGTTCCGTGTAAAAGATTTAGAATAACTTGTAGTTCTTTCGTATAATTGTAAAAGCTTATATTTCACATTCAAATTAGCCAAACCTTAAATTAAATCCGTTCACTATTTTTTGTTTGGCAAATTAAAAAACAACAAAATCAACACTCCCAACACGAATTTCTTCAAGCGGCCATAAAAAAGCCAATCATCGAAACAAAGATTATTATGAGTATGCCACACACGCGTTATGTTGAAAAAAGAGACTTTATTATCTATAATACATGCATGATATATTACATATCAATGTATTTTGTCACATATCTCTTTATATTAGTTTAAACATATTTATTTGAGGTGGATTGGGAAACAAGTTTTGCAACTTATATAAATCCCTTTCCACTTTCCGGGTGCGAGTGCTGCCTTGTAGCGGCATTAGCCTGTTTTTTTTTCGAAATCTACAAGGGTGTCTTTTACAAGCAAGAGACATGGATCTCTCTTAACACGGGTCAGCCATAAACTCGTCCCATTCCGACGGACTATCATGGTTTCATCAAGACCATACTCGCAAATGGTGTCAAGGGAGAGCCATAAATTCAGTCCCTGAAATTTTCATCCCGGGACGGGAATCGAACCAGGAATCTTTGTGTTAGTAGTCCTCTTTTACGTAAAAGAACACGAAAATACATGTAATGTTATTCAATATTATGTGTAGAAAGGCGAATCAACATTGCCAATCATCAATAATATAAAGGACAATAACTCATATAAAAGGTTGATTGCGAATTCGGCTATTTTGACATATTTGTAGATATAGTCCTGGCAAACATTTTATTTTGCCATTTAGAATGTCTCTCTATCTGTTATTATAGTTTACAAGATACTCAACAAAACACATAAAATGGTAAAAAAAATCGACAATCATGGCAAAAACTCTTATTAGGATTCAACTGACGATTACAGCTATGTTGACCTATCTGTAGATCTTGTTTTCCATGTTGATAATTTTGCTGGTTAAAAAGTCTTTTATATTGTATCTTTAAATAGTTCCAAGATGATAAACAAAATTGTGAAGAAAAAAGTCACAGGAAGGAATTTCTACATTAGCTAGTATGACGAAGTTTTTTTTTTACTAAATAAATGGTAGAAAAATCTTGATATTCTGCACTTTTCTGCCCATGCCAGATTTTCTATATTTGAAATGGTCAGTCAAACAGGTAAATTCTGACAAAATGTTGTATATTAATAATGGAAAAACACGTTGGCACGAATTGTCGGATACCCAGTTAAAAACAATCATATTCAAAGTAAAACAAACAGAAGCCGTTTAAAAAACAATTAAAGGTTTTAGTATGCAAGTAAAAATAAGTTTATTCGTCAAAAACTTAGAAAATACAATATTAAATAAGAATTCTAAAAACAGTTGTTGGCATGACACGGGTTATATTCTTCTCATATATGTTATGATGGTATGATACTAAACCCCTAACGGGAAGGATTGTGCCTGATGTTCATATGATGAAATCATAATCTTTCAGTCAGTTTAATTGAAGTCTGGAGCTGGCATGTCAGTTAACTGCTAGTAGTCTGTTGTTATTTATGTATTATTGTCATTTTGTTTATTTTCTTTGGTTACATCTTCTGACATCAGAATCGGACTTCTCTTGAACTGAATTTTAATGCGTATTGTTATGTGTTTACTTTTCTACATTGGTTAGAGGTATAGGGTGAGGGTTGAGATCTCACAAACATGTTTAACCCCGCCGCATTTTTGTGCCTGTCCCAAGTCAGGAGCCTCTGGCCTTTGTTAGTCTTGTATTATTTTAATTTTAGTTTCTTGTGTACAATTTGGAAATTAGTATGGCGTTCATTATCACTGGACTAGTATATATTTGTTTAGGGGCCAGCTGAAGGACGCCTCCGGGTGCGGGAATTTCTCGCTACATTGAAGACCTGTTGGTGACCCTCTGCTGTTGTTTTTTATTTGGTCGGGTTGTTGTCTCTTTGACACATTCCCCATTTCCATTCTCAATTTTATTCACATATTCGAATATATGTATTCGTTAAACATTAGATAATTTGATATCGTAAAGTTTATATCGATACATCGGGTAAAAGTTTATATCGATACATCGGATAAAACGGAAACGGCATGTTTGTTTGGTGTTTTTTCTGTCAGGTTTTGTTCTCTTTTCTTTTTCAGACTTTAAAAGGGATATTTTTCTCTGTTCCTTGATTTCCTCTCCCTGCTCCGTTTCCTCTCTTTAATTTGTTTTCTGTTTTTCTTATCTTTTCTATTAGTCGGTTCTCCCTTCGAACTATCGCGCTGCCTGTCTTCGTTTTTCGGATTCCTTTGCCATTTTCCCAAAATACAACAAAATTATTATATATTTCTAGTTTCCTATGATCGCTAATGCATATATTTGATATGTTTCTGTTTCAATATAATAGCCGGTCATAACACATAGATGAAATAATCCGTGTAATTCTTCGCAACATGCATGGCAATGATACGCATGTGACATTTAGCAGCAACTCTTTACAAGAGACGAAATGGCACGTAGTTAAAAACTAAAGGTCACCGTACGGCCTTCAACAATGAGCAAAGCAAATTAGTTCGTATGCTTCATCTGATTTTGAATATATGTGGCTTCCATAACTCCACCGCCATACAACATAGTATAAAGATGATATCAATTTTGCTCTCGTTTTCTAAAAGAGAAAAAAAACCAATGTTGTTCAAAATTCGTTTTCTACATAAGTTCAATATATATATTCGTTGTTCCCTTTAAGGTACTGAATAAGAAACCAGACATATTAAAGAATAGAAAATACAGAAGATTTTATATACTCATCTACGAACTATATTTCTTATTTGTGCCTTCATGGTCATATAGCTGTGTGATGCATAGTGTGCCACAAAATTCAAATTCAATCTTCCAGTCGATTTCCAATTTCATATTTCCAGTCATTATTCAATATCAACTTCCAGATAAAATTCTCAAATTCAAATTTCAAGTTAATTCCCAAAATCAACTTTAATTCCAGTTAATACCATAATTCAACTTTCAAGTTTATTCCCAAATTCAACTTTCCAGTTAATTCCAAATTCACTTACAATGATCTTGTCAGCCTATATTCTAACATTTTTTTAATCTGAAAATATACCTTTTGACGTACTCAACCCTGGATTTGTCAGTGAGTCTTTTTGGTGAGTCATTAGAAAGAGAGATAGCTGGAAGTCTCCTGGGTCTTATCATCTCACTTTCTGTTAATGTCTCGACAATAAATCTTACACCACCGGAACGTTCTGAAATTATCCCAACTCTTTGTAACTCTTGTAATATTTCTGGTGGTGGACGAGTTTCGGTTCTGTTGATGATCTCGGGAGAATTTGAAACGACACCTAAATTGGTTTAACGTTTGTATCTTATACTATAGAAGAAGCTGATGTCCATTAATATTAGAATATTAGTAGATGTGATAGGATTGCCAGTGAAACAACTTTCTCCCCAAGTGCAAATAAAGTAGTGACAAGGATTTGTATAGTATCTTACTATACAAATCCTTGGTAGTGATAAGCATTTATGGCCACCGTCCTACAACAATGAAAAACCCCGTACCGTATTGTCAGTTATAAAAGGCACCGATATAAAAAATATAAAACATTCCAATTAAAAAAAAAACGAACGGCCTAATTTATAACAAAACAATTTATGAAAAAAAAAACAAATATGACAGACATGAACCAACGACAACCATTGAAATTCAGGCTCCTGGGACAGGAACATACATATTGTCGCGGTATTAAACATTTTTGAAGGCGTCAACACTCCCCTTAACCTGGGACAGTGGACCATCATTTTCTCACAATAGATACAACATCCACGGATAATATACAGTAGAAACAACCAATCGTATTGTTTTATTATTTACTTTACTCCAAATTAGCATGAAATATATGTCACTGGATTATTAAGCAAGTCCGTAGAAAACTGTAAATGATCGAGTAATCAATCAACTATTAAAACATCTGTATTCATTCACAAATTTAGCCAGTAGGATGTCGGAACGGAAAAAATAAATTCATGCAAATCATTTGAATGAGATAAATACGAAAGGGTTGCGGGCTTACACAACGAAGTTATCATCACTACATTCCCATGTGCCTGTCCCAAGGCAAATACATCATTATTGAAGTTTTGTCCGCTATGGAATGATGCTGTTGGCAGAAATTGAGAAATTTGTTAACTTTTTGGTGTCCGGGATAATTTAGGGTTTAACATATTCTACATCAATAATTTTTCATTTCTTCATTGTTGGATTGCTGTCTCATCTATGCTATATAAATAAATCTTTTTATTTACAGATAAATGCTTCGGTCCTACTAAAAAGCGCCCGGGAGCGCACGGATACAGTAAAAGCGCCCGTGGAAAAGAAAAAGCGCCCGGGAGAATAAAATAATAATATTTTATAAGAATAAATGTTTTCCTGAATATAATAAATAATCATTGCTTGTTTTGTCCTTAATATAAATGGGGATATGTACGATGATACGATCGGCTGCGACAATTATGATACATGGTATCATTTACGATGCGAAGAGGTGGAATTGGCAGACTTTGAGATGTCAGTTCTCAGACAAAAGTGTTAATTCTTCATGCAAAGGGGTGATTTTCCCATGACCAGTCAGATGAATACACATACACATCAGCTTTATTACGATTGACAGAGATGAGATTTGTAATATATTAGATAAATGCTAAACAATGTCAAAATTGGCATTGATTCAGTAACATGTATTATGTTATATCTAAATGCTTTTATCATTTGTGGGACTGGGGTTTCCCAGAAGTAGTTAAGCATAAGTAAAAACGTTTATTTTCAGTTTCATTTGCATGTTTGACAGTTTACTTACAAGAATATAAAGTAGGGGATATAAAGAGCATGTGTTGATCACCTTGGTCTATGTGCCTATTCAACAAAGGACACGTTCTAACATTGTAAAAGAGAATAGAATTCATGACAAAAAACTCTGTTTTGTTTATCTTGTATTGCTTATCATTTAGTCAGTTCAGTTTCATTCTATCTTCTTTAGTTTTTGCTCAAACCCCAAAAGTGGGTAAACAATCCTTATTTCAGGGGCTAGGCAATCTCTCATATAAAGAGTGACAGTCTACTACCTTTATCAGCAGAATGTGACTTGTCAGTAGAGATCAGTCGATCTTGTTTGCTGATCATATTTCAATACAATGTTTCTCTGCATCTATTATACTTGTCAGTTTAATAGACATAGCTGGAGATTTTTTTTTCATTTAACAAAGGGTAGTAACTCCTATAAGAAGTCGTCCGATAATTTTGACGTATATAAACAATTGGAAGAGCTCAATATTCTTAATTTATGGTCATGTCAGATTTTCTCTATTATTGACGGTTTTCAAAATAATAGACAAAACTAGAATTTTTGCTGTATCATGTTCTATTTTTAACCATGGCTGCAATGTTTGTTGAAAGGCCAGGTCGCCGGACACACTTTTAATCTAGATACCCTAATAATGAGTGTAGCCAAGTTTACTGATATTTGTGTCTTGATTGAAAACATATTTGTTACGTTTGGAGGACGTGTTTTTTCAACAGACAGTCGGTATTCCAATGGGAACCAATTGTGCTCCTCTTCTTGTCGACTTGTTTCTTCGTTATTATGAGGCTGACTTCATACAGGAACTTCTTAGGAAGAAAGATATGAAGTTAGCAATAATTTAACTTTACTTTTCGCTAAATAGATGATGTTCTCTTACTAAATAATTCAAAATTTGGTGACTATGTTAAACGCATCTATCCCATCGACTAGACTTTAGTATAAGTAAATAGAAATCTATGAAATTTAAACACAAGGTTTATGACCATAAAAGGAAGGTTGGGTTTGATTTTGGGAGTTTTGGTCCCAACAGTTTAGGAATAAGGGGCCCAAAGGGTCCAAAATTGAACTTTGTGTGATTTCATCAAAAATTGAATAATTGGGGTTCTTTGATATGCCGAATCTAATTTCTATTCTATTGTATGTAGATTCTTAATTTTTGGTCCCGTTTTTAAATTGGTCTACATTTAAGGTACAAAGGGTCCAAAATTAAACTTAGTTTGATTTTAACAAAAATTGAATCCTTGGGGTTCTTTGATATGCTGAATTTAAAAATGTACTTAGATTTTTAATTATTGGCCTAGTTTTCAAGTTGGTCCAAATGGGGGTCCAAAATTAAACTTTGTTTGATTTCATCAAAAATTGAATAAATGGGTTCTTTGATATTCCAAATCTAACTGTGTATGTAGATTCTTAATTTTTGGTCCAGTTTTCAAATTGGTCTACATAAAGGTCCAAAGGGTCCAAAATTAAACTAAGTTTGATTTTAACAAAAATTAAATTCTTGGGCTTATTTGATATGCTTTATCTAAACATGTACTTTGATTTTTGATTATGGGCCCAGTTTTCAAGTTGGTCCAAATCAGGATTCCATATCAAGTATTGTGCAATAGCAAGAAATTTTCAATTGCACAGTATTGCACAATAGCAAGAAATATCTAATTGCACAATATTGTGCAATAGCAATTAATTTTCAATTGGAGTTATCTTTCTTTGTATAGAATAGTAGTTGATTATATATGTTGGAAATTTGCCAGACATGACTATGATGTCATTTTCTATTTTTATTTGCCAATAACTTTATGTAAATAACTTCATTGGAAATTTGCCAATATAAAATGTTGCTGATGAAGCTTTTTTCCTTATCTTATCTAAAATGTTTTTAGATAATGTATGTTGGACATTTGCCAGACATGACTATTTACATTTTGGATATTGAACCATAATAGTTTAATATTAAATTTAAAAACTTTAAATTCTAATTTTCATTTCTTAAACCAAATTCATAATGTGATATAAACCTATGTTGTGTCAACTATTTAATCACAATCCACATTTATAGCTGTATCAAACTTAAAAGTTGTGTCCATACTTGTTCTCATTTCAGATTTCATAAATAAAAAGAAAATTTCTTCAAACATTTTTTTGACAGGATTAATATTCAACAGCATAGTGAATTGCTCAAAGGCAAAAAAAAATTTAAGTTCATTAGACCACATTCATTCTGTGTCAGAAACCTTTGCTGTGTCAACTATTTAATTTTAGATTTAAATAAGTTTGAAGAAGAAATCTTTAATTAATTTGTAAAATCTTGACATTTGTTTTGTGTAAAAAACCCATATAATGTCAAAAATTTGATCACAATCCAAATTCAGAGCTGTATCACGCTTAAATGTTTTGTCCATACCTGCCCCAACTGTTCAGGGATCTACCTCTGGGGTCGTATAAAGCTGCGCCCTGCGGAGCAACTGGTTATTCCATGTGGAAGGACTCACTAACACTTTGAGATGTAGAACAGCAAAAAAAAGTGATGTTCCTTTTCTCTGTTTGTGTGTTCTTTGCTGTGCATGTACCGATTTTGTGTAATGAATGGATATTCCACATCCTTTGTTTTTCTATAATAAATTACATGCAGGAATGTCATAAACAAGGATAGGAGGAAAGGATTGCATTGAACAATAGAACATTTTCGTTCTCAGTGGTGACATAAATATAACATAATGATTAATTCAACCTTGATAATGCTCATTAAACTATTGAAAAAACTGTCTCAAACAATACTGTTCCTTCAATATTAGAAAAGCAGTAAAGGAGTTTAGATGTCCAATCAAAAACCGATATCTACACATTTTAAAGAATTTTATGAGGATTACCAAATGCCTATTTTAATTTAATAAACTGTCAACAGAAAAGATGGGTCTTTCCTATGTAAAAAAAAAACTTGGGAGTTATTGTTGATGCTGCAATTTACTTATAACAACAATATTGAGTCGGGATTCAATGATGTTGTTTTTTATCACAAGAAAGACACGATTCTGTAATCTGTATGTGCCTGTCCCAAGATGGATTCTTTATATAGTTGTTGTTGTCCATCATATATGTTTCACCTTTGTGATTTGCATATGCTGTAAATTCCTAATTTTTTAATACTCTTAAAATAGAGATAAATTTGTTTCAATATGAAGGTTGAAAAAGTCATTCATGATATTTTTCTATGCATCTGCCCTGCTCTTTTACACGAACGAATTAAACAAATGGAACAATTTCAATAGGTTTTCATTAAATGATTTTAACCACACTTTTCTATTTTGACCCCCCACCCCCTGAGAAAACTTATGGCCTTATTTATGTACAAAAAAAATGTTGAAAAACAAACAACAACCACTGAATTACTGACTTGGGACAGGCACATACATACATTATGTGGCGGGTTAAACATGTTAAAGGGATCCCACCCCCACCCCTAAATATTCATCACATCTCTCCAACCTTTGTAAATGAAATTTACTTTGATAAAGTTTGCCAAAGACAAAATATAAATTTCATGGTATAAAGTTTCATTTGAGGGACCTGCACATCGCAGTTGTATTATATCAACCACAATAGCTGTGAGAAAATATGGAAATAAGTTTTCTTAAAAAAATATAATGCTACAAAATGTAATACAAGAAAACGGTGTCAACTATCAGGGCTTGTTCCAGTATCAGGATAGTCTAGATCAAACATTTATAAAGTTGTTAGAACATATTCCTAGATACATCTGCATGTCTGGCAGTCACAGCTTTCAGCACATATTTAGTGTTAACAAGAGAGCACACACTGAAATATCTCACCTGCTTCACCATTCATGATTGATTTTATGTTGATATTCCTAAAGGTTTAAGTTTTACTACAAATATCAGAAAAAAATAATATTATAAAAGATCATGAAAATGAGGCCAAAGTCAGATAAATCAATCGGAGCCAGCCTTAAGTACACTATGGGGAAACCAGAAACTTTCATAAAAAGGGGGAGTGTTAGGGTAACCATGGACTGCCAAGGAAAGACCGTCTCCAGCTATTCCATATACATGTATGAGCCCTCACCTTAAATCCGACTCTGTTACAATCATCCCATCAACCAAATATTTTTAAACATAGAAAGTATTCAAGAAACAGATAGAACCATGAAAATGAGGTGTAGTTCAGGTAAACCCTGCAAGAAAGGCATATTTGTTTTTCATTCATTATTTTGTACATAAATCATGGCGTTAGTTTTTTTATTTGAAATGTTTTAAATTGTTTATTTGTCATTTCGAGGTCTTTTATATCCAACTATGCAGAATAGGTTTTTCTCATTGTTGAAGGTCGTATAGTGACCTATTGTTATTTCTGTGTTCATTTTGGTCCCTTGTGGAGTGTCTCATTTACAATTATGTCACATTCTCTTATTTAATCATTTAATTTATATATTTAATAATCATTCCATACACCAAATATAGTTGACATATTGACTACACATTGTAGTATATTAAAAGAGGACTTACTATTCACCAATGACCATGCAAATGTGGTCAATGACAACTGCCAGACAGACATGTACTTCTTACATTTGTGAATCATTGCATACTTTATAGACAAGTTATTTCCTAATGTAATGAAGACTCTGATATCTACATGTACGAACAGCCTAGTAAATGTCTCATGTCATATACCACAATAATGGAACTAAATACATGTATAAGAAAACCAATCTTTGGAACTTTACCAACCTATTACTATATTGCATGACTTATATACCAAACTACAAAGTGACCTGAGCAAACTATACCTACTTATAAGTCCTTTACTGTCGTACTAAAATACTATTGCCAAGTTGACCTGATGCTGCTTCTACGGCATGTACATTTGTAACCAAGATTTTATTAATTGTTTTGCTGTCTCACAGATTTATACCAGCACTTCTATCATACTTTTAATTTATCTATGTTAACAACAATAGGATAAAAAAAATATTTTATTACTACTAAGCATGTCTAATCTCACAACATATATACATATTTACATAACAAATTACAACTTGGAAAAACTAGGAACTAACAGCTGTTTGACACTTTTGAAATTAAAATTGAGTTATCCCCCTTTTCATATAGATATAAAAATTAAAACTTTGGGGATGAGATACAAAGGCTAATGTTGCATACATATAGTTTATCTTCTACATGTACATGTAATTCTAGTATTTGAAAAACACAAATTTTTAAAACTTGACATTGACAAATGACCTATTGCTATAAATTAAAGTATCTGATAAACAGCCATAACAATTAAGGTAACTTTAACCTTGATCACTTATCCATGAATTTGAAAAGAGGTTGAGATCTTTGTTGCAATCTGTAGCAATTTAAGGGCATAATCTAATTTTAAAAAACAATATTTATCTGATTTCATGATAAACAATCTTTATCATTATCATAATTATGATACTGTAAATTCAGAAATTATTGTGATGTTTTAATAAATGCAAATAATGCGACAGGGTTAGAATTGCAATAAAAAGCACTCACATTCTGATAACTGAATTAATAAACATCTTAATGCAGAAATTTTTGTCATCCCAATAATTAAACTAAAAATTTAGTCCATTCTTTATAAATTGCAATAATAAATGCACGCAATAATTTCAGAATTTACCATAGGTAAAAAGTCTCAGCGAGACAAGTTTTCCTGGACAATACATTTATATAATTCTTTCATTTGTTTTGTTTGGTTGCTGTCTCATTGAACAAAACTATATTTTTTTTCTCCTTATATCCAGAAAATATAACTTTTGAAATAAAACTGAATAGCATATAGATAGACAACAAATGCCAAATGATGTAAATTATGGCCATTTAGGTCAGAGGTAAAAGATGAAGCAAAGGCATGTGCATTTACCACAACTGCCACTTGGTATTGTGATTTCCAAAATGTACAAATCTCACTAGCTACCTTCTGTATTAAAGACAATTGTATATATTGCAGTTTGCAACTCATGAATCAAGTTTGCAGAAAACTTCACAACAGGCAGCAAAATAATTTAAATTAAAACATCTCATTTAAAACTCATTTTTTGAAACATTTTTTATTTTTATTCTATGAGATCAAATTTATAAGACATTTATTAATATTGTTAATTTCAATTTACTAGTAATGTTGACATGTATATACATTATGTAGTTAATTTCAATACTAGTCCAGTCAAACTAAGACTGAACCCTAAACTAATTGCAATAGAAAATGTTTTAGTTCTAATCTATAACATTAAGCCCTTAATATACACAGAAAAAAGTTCCACAAAATCTGACTTGAGAAAAACTCAAAATCGGAATTTCTAATTTCCTATGGAAATTAACATTGGAAGGGGAGATAATGCTGCAAAAATGAGTCTTTTTTGGTTGATTTTCTTAAAATTTATGTAAAGTATGATGCTTTGATGGGGTTATAAGTTCGTATTTTACTAAATTATATAATCTTCTGCTCATGAAATGTACAAAACCAAGTGTTATAGGTATTTTTATTTTTTTTGGTCGTTTTTCATTAAAGAAATTGCAACTTTTTTGCTTTGTAACCATTTTGAAAAAATTATTTGAAAATTTGGTATTGTTTATATCTGTATATTATATTATTTCAGCATCTTACTTATTTAAAGAAACATTAAACCACAAAAAGAAGAATACATGCTTAAATTATTTTTTATTAAATTTGAGATTCTTTACCTTGACATGTTGAAAAATTCAATAATTGGTCAACAAATGAATTACAAAATCTAGATTGTAGCTTGATAAAACATATGAAAACACCTTTAGAGTTGTTTATTATACTCTAAAGATGGCTTAGATATCAAGAATCAATACATTCTGATGAGTAGAAGAGGTAAAGTTATAATTTTGTATCAGTTTTTCTTGATATTTCTGCCTTTTTTGCAGAGTTATCTCCCTTTTACATGAAAATCTCCATAGGAATTTTAAATGGCGATTTTTTTAGTCTTAATGCTAAAGATTAAAACTTAAAAATCTTCTGTTGCAATTACATCAAGGTTAGGGTCAACTAGTAATTGTTGACATGTATACATCATGTACATGTACAATCCTTATTATTCATTATTTTTATATCAATAATTTCTTCGTCACTGTTTTTTTTTTTACAAGAATCAATAATCTGTATTCATCATTGGGACAGGTAGGTAAAGTAGGTCCTTTTGTTATCTTGGATTTTTTATGGATTTTGCCAGCACTAAAACATACAGTTCTAAATTATAATTGATCTTTGGCTTCTTAGGCGCATGGATTCTGACAACACATTGCATATACATGTAGACACCAAGTGTAGATTGGTTCTCACATGGATTCTGGCAGTACATGCACTTTGATTATACATCATGATGTAGTTCCAAGTATTGTTGATCTTTGCTTTTAATGTTGTTCTCAGGTTTCAGCAGTTTACATATAGTTTCCAATTGCAAGACAAGATGATACCGGCTTCTGATGTAAATTCTGTCCGTACTTATCCAATAGTTTCCAAATAAAGTTGAACATTCCAGGATCTTTCACAATATATAACTCCTTCTTCTTACATATAATTGGAGCCTGAAATTAAATATCAGAATAATTTTGTCAGAAAAATGACATAATATAAAGGTTTATTTAAGGTTATACTATAAAGACAAACTTAACTATTGTTCTTCTCAAAATATTTCTGTACACTGAACCAAGCATTTCAGTGCAATCGTTTCAGCAGTACAGTTTAATTGGAGCCTTAACTTTCTTGTTTATCTGCTTAAACAGAGATAGGAATCTAGGTATCTTCATGTGAGTTATTCGACAAAAGCTATACAAAAAATGTTTAGTTCGACAAAATGTTCGCTACCTTTAAATAATTTTATATTTGTTTGGATAAATATATCCCACTATTATAAATTATTCATATTTACCTACCATGCAACTTTTATAAATTGCATTATCTGTTCTCAGTCATTTGATGGACAAGGTCAAGTTAGTTCCATTATATAATATCTTTAAAATGCAAGTGGGGATAGAAATATGGTCACTTATTTTGTGATGATGGAGAAGCTTATGGTTTACAGTATATGTTTTACTCATTGTTGACATATGCTGACCTTTAGTTTGCTTACATCCATGACATTTGTTCTCTGGTTGATATATGTCTTATTGGAAATCATAACACATCTCTTTATTCTAGTACATGGAGGCAATTTAAGATAACGAAAAAACATAAGATTTCCTAAATTTTTTACGTCCCTTCGAGATTATATATTCAATTATAACTTAAGAAAACATTAAAACGTAAGATGTACATCTATAAAAACTGTGGCATTAACATTCTCTAGGATGAATAGTTCATAAATCTTTGTTTTTATTCTTACCATTAAAGTCCTTTCCAATGGCCATTCTCAGCCTCAATCCTTGTGGAAAAGCTGTGATGCTAACCTGAAATGTAAAATGCTTAGTTATTTAAAATGGTTTGAAAGGACCATCATTGTTGATATACTCTGCACAAGAAATTATTTACAGATTTTACAGAGTTATCTCCCATTGAATGAAAGAATCTTGCTGTTAATTGTACTGTAAGAAACAATCAGTTAAACAATCTAATGTGGATTCGTTTATTTTTGTGGGGACCAATTTTCATGGATTAAGGAAAACTTAATATACATATTCATGGATACTTCATTTGTGGTTTGGCTTGAGTCTGCTTTCAAGCATTATATAAAAACAGTTATTCGTTGAATATCTAATTTCACGTTTCACCTGTACGAAGGAAATCCACTAAAATTGGTATCCAATGGATGACAATGACTCCATAGTACTTAAGGAAGTACACCACTAATTCATGGTCCCATTGCTTTCTATGTTAAATTCCTCCGTTTCAAGCAGGCACACCTCTATTGTTTGAAGTTCAAATAAAGTGGCAATCATTGCATTTCAAAGCAACACTATATGATGTCTTGTACTGATAAAATCAACACACCTTTAATAGCATATAAGAAAGAACTGGTTCCCGGAACTTTGGATGTATCAAAACAGGTACTTCAGGTTACAAGAGCGCAATTATTCGTAATGCATTTTCCATAGGGTACCACTAGTGTTCCGTATTTTTTTTCTCGAAGACTACACAAACTAGCGAAAAACGGGTGGCAGTTCCTGTTACTAAAAATGCCAGTGTTGCATTACAACCAAAAAAAATATAGGGTCATGCGGCTCAAATTGCCTTAAAATGCAGTTGAAAAAAATCGTCTACTTTTTTCGCTTAATGAAAAAGGCATATTTTTAATGGCTCCGACGTGCAGAAATTGAAGATATTTTCTATACCTCGTAAAATGTGAATATGATTTTCGGCAATTTTTAAACCTAATTGGATAAGCTTTCGATTAAATGTAATTCCAATCCTGTATCAACCAATCAGAAGCCGTATAGGATTCTATTCTGAGTACCATCTTGGGGTAAAAAACTTGCCGGTTAAATGTAAAGAAATAATTGCGTTCTTGTAACCTTCAGATCTGACAAACAGACAAAATGTTCTACACATTTTGAAAGTTACACTCATGCGTAGGAACTATTTTGTGTTAAATATGTACTACTTTCTGGCCGGGCCTGAATTAGTGGTATTACACCTCAATGACTTAAGTACTTACAAGGGGTAATGGGGTCATCTTCACACTTCTATTAATCATCATATCATTTGTTTAGCATAATTATCTTTCCATGTGGACTGCTTCCAAAAGATAAAACCAGATGATCTCCAGAAATACTTCAGCATGACATCGGTCTCTTTCTACAGGTTGCACTTTGTAAATCCAGCTGTTTCTCTAACCACGCCTCTTTTGGGGAGATCTAGAATATTCATAGAAAATTAAATTTTGTTAACATACTGGCTCTCAGTTATGCTCTCTTTGTTGCATCTCACAGAGACATAACTTTGGAATGTTACCAGTTAATAGACCTCTGCATATTGTTTATATTGAAATCTATGGTAACCTGACTGTCAAGGTAGGGGTAGTTAAGCAAATTGGTGTTAGTTTAAACTCTGAGGAGTACAGGGCATATAAACATTGAAAATATGCGGCACAGCCCTATATTTTGACCTTTTGAAAAAAATAGTAATGCATATGAACATTCAATTCCTAGATATGATTTTTTTCAAAACTTCATAGTAAAAGTGGTACAGTGTTAGCTGTAAAAGGAGTTCCTATGGGAAATTGCATTGTCAATATTTACAGAAATGCAACAATACAGGCATAAGCAGGAAGCTTGTAGGTTATTGGCCACTAGCGAAACATCTAAGCTGCCCGTCTCCAAGGGTCTGTGATGGAGGCCATCTATACATAGATGAATGTTGGAGGTAGCCAACTAATTAAAGGAAACACCACATACAGCAAAATCACCTGCCGTAATCGTACTTACATTGCCTATATTTCTTCAAGTCTTTCACTTTTTGCTGGTTCTTTTACCTTCCTTGGTATGATTGGAAATATAAGAAAGTCATTATTATTCAGATTAATCTACAAAAATCACAAAATTTGTGATTTTCATCATTCCAAAAAATATTTAAAATATAGATTATAGTTATTTTAATTCTAGATGGATAACCAAAATTTAGTTAAGTAGTCTTTGAGAAAAGATTGAGGAAAAAAGATTCAATTTGTTTTTTTCAGCACTTTAAAAATTCAAAGTTGTTCAGCACTTTATAAAAATTCAAAATATAATCAAATAGGAAATGGGCAAATGACAGAACTTAAATATGCTTAAACAAGAAAAAACTAGTCATGATTATGCTGTAGACCAAATTATTAAGTCATTCTATTCAGTATCTTAAAACCAGTAAAATTATTGGTAATTGACATTTCATACAACTTTCATGTTGCACATGTTTGAAAAATATTTTACAACATTTTGACAATGATTGGTACTTTTTCAGTTGCTCTGGTATGTAATTGATAAGGAAATATATAAATGCCAACGAATTGCATATAGGAACAATATGAGAAAGTGTGAATAAAAATTCAATGTAGATTTTTGTTAAAAAATAAAGAATTAAAAAACAGTTATTCACATATCAAATATTCACCTTAATTAAAACAAAAATGAGAAAAAAAAATTAAATTCAAATGAAAACAAACAAAATCTTTTAAGTACAGCTCCATGTTAGATTCACTTAGGTCATCAGAATTGGATAAAATTTCACATGAAGATGTCATGTCCCAACATAAAGCAAATTAGTTTTGAAAAATTGAATGTCAATTGCATTATATAAGCAACCAAAACAATAAAAAAGGCCAATTTCTAAAATTTTTAATATAACACCAAAACCCCCATTTTTGGGCCCTCATTTTGGATGATTTGTAACAATTAAGACATAAAGTTAAAATATTTATTAAGTTTAAATTTGAATGATTGTAGGATAATTCGGTGGAAGCTGGTTTGATAGAGAAAGCAATTAAAAAAGGGGAGATAATTCTGTTGATTTCTCTATATTTTCCTATTTTTTAACATTTCAGTGGGTAAAAAATGGTAAAACCAAAAAAGAAGGAAATTCTTAACAGAGAGAGGGATTTAATTATTCGAGTTACTCCTGCGATAAAGTTCTATATAAATACTTTCTTTTGAGAGAAAATCATTTTTGTGTAAATATTTTCAAATTTCCTGTAGGCTGACTAAGAATTACTGACTTCTTTTGCTATCAAGTTTTTTCCCCAAAATATACTATATATCTTATGTGAACTCTTTGTTATTTGTTATCTATTTATAATTGGAATTACATGTACTTTGTATATTCTGAGATTTGTTATTACTATCTTTTAATGAATAACATTTGTTTAGGTTCCATTTAGTGCTTATATATAATTATGAACCACATATATATTTGCCAGTTTCAAAAATGGCTTTGATATATATATATTCTATTTATGCTGCAAAGTTATTTTCATTAAAATGTATTCAGTATGAGGTAAAATTGTACGGTTTCAGTTTTATTTATATTGTACTTTTGTAACTGTACAAGCACAAAATATTCTCCCCCATAGAACAACTTGACAAAACAATATGAGTATATTATTTAAATTTACTAAACTTAGATGCAACTTAACAAAACAAACAAAACTAGTTAAGTAAAAAAACTTACATTAAACAGTTCTACTTAATTCCAAGTTGCAGGAATTTTCTATAGCGCCTCCAAAATAAACATTGAAACATATTGTTACTTTAATTAACATTAACCACCTACATACAACATTTTATTACTGTGAACCACCTGGCATTACTTTTTTGCAAATTCAAGGAAACATAAATCCATAACATTAAACATGTCCATACCTGCCAACCGTCACTATTTGCAGGGGATTTCCCCCATGAAAGCTCCCAAACAAATTTTTTAAAGAGGAATTTTGTCCCAATTTTAAACAAAACAGTTAATTATACAATGTCTTTAGGCTTGAAAAAGTTTGAAGAAGCCAAAACACAACATAGAGATGCATTTGAAGGACCCTTTGAAGGTTTTTTATGACTGTAAGAGCCATCATGGAAGCAAAACTTCTATGGACATTTGAAAAATTTGGCAGGTATGCATGTCCCATTTGTGGGATTTTAATGATATTTGTAATATCAAGTGTAACATATGCTACCTGACAACCAACAACACTTGACCCATCATCAATAGTAACTTTTATATCTTTGGCAGTTAGCATGTTTTTTTCCTGAAGCCACAAAGGTTTTCATCTTTGTTCTCATATGGGCAATTTTAGATTCACAACAAGATTTTCCAGTCTGTGGTTCACTGTAACTGTATTCTTTAATATTATTACCTGTAAAAGAAATTATGTTGGCATTAAATATCAACAGTTGTTTTCTTATTTAGGGGCTTATCAAGTAATTATAGGGGGGATAAATCTGACATATTAGAAATAATTAAGATCTGAAGATGCAGCAACTATAAATTTGCTTTACTTTACCGGTAATCAATGTTATACATGTAAGATAAGTATTTTTTAAAGATTTTCATTAATGCAAATAATGCGACTTAGTGAGTAAAGCAATAATAAAAACTTGCATTCTGATATCTCATACGAAAATCAGTATGAATTGCAATAATTAATCTTGCATTTTTGTCCATTCTTCAAAAATCACAATAATGAATGCATGCAATAATATCTGAATTTACAGTATCTAGCTATATCAAATTTATCAATTGAAATAAAGATTACTAATTAATCTGAAAGAATCAGTCAATTTAATGTTTATCCCACAAAAATAAAAATAAACATCATGTGGTCAGAGTTATCTCCCATTGACTAATTGTAAAAAATTTAAAGTACCGTAGAAACTGTAAAATAGTTTCAAAGACAGGGTATGGGCTATTTAAAGAAAAAATATACTCAACTTTCAATGTTCTTCTTCTGTACACGTTCCCCAGGCATCTGAAAGAAAAAAAAAGAGTATGAATTAGTAAAATAGTTTCAAAGACAGGGTAGGGGCCTATGTAAAGAAATATATACTCAACTTTCAATGTTCTTCTTCTGTAGGCATTCTCCAGGCATCAGAAAGAAAAAAAAAGAGTATGAATTAGTAAAATAGTTTCAAAGAGAGGGTAGGGGCCTATGTAAAGAAAAATATACTCAACTTTCAATGTTCTTCTTCTGTAGGCATTCCCCAGGCATCTGAAAGAAAAATAAAGAGTATGAATTAGTAAAATAGTTTCAAAGAGAGGGTAGGGGCCTATGCAAAGAAAAATATACTCAACTTTCAATGTTCTTCTTCTGTACGCGTTCCCCAGGAATCTGAAAGAAGAAAAAAAGAGTATGAATTAGTAAAATAGTTTCAAAGACAGGGTAGGGGCCTATGTAAAGAAAAATATACTCAACTTTCAATGTTCTTCTTCTGTAGGCATTCTCCAGGCATCTGAAAGAAAGAAAAAGAGTATGAATTAGTAAAATAGTTTCAAAGAGAGGGTAGGGGCCTATGAAAAGAAAAATATACTCAACTTTCAATGTTCTTCTTCTGTAGGCATTCTCCAGGCATCTGAAAGAAAAAAAAAGAGTATGAATTAGTAAAATAGTTTCAAAGACAGGGTAGGGGCCTATGTAAAGAAAAATATACTCAACTTTCAATGTTCTTCTTCTGTACGCATTCCCCAGGCATCTGAAAGAAAAATAAAAGAGTATGAATTAGTAAAATAGTTTCAAAGAGAGGGTAGGGGCCTATGTTAAGAAAAATATACTCAACTTTCAATGTTCTTCTTCTGTAGGCATTCCCAAGGCATCTGAAAGAAAAATAAAGAGTTTGAATTAGTAAAATAGTTTCAAAGACAGGGTAGGGGCCTATGTAAAGAAAAATATACTCAACTTTCAATGTTCTTCTTCTGTATGCATTCCCCAGGCATCTGAAAAGAAAAATAAAGAGTATGAATTAGTAAAATAGTTTCAAAGAGAGGGTAGGGGCCTATGTAAAGGAAAATATACTCAACTTTCAATGTTCTTCTTCTGTAGGCATTCCCCAGGCATCTGAAAGAAAAATAAAGAGTATGAATTAGTAAAATGGTTTCAAAGAGAGGGTAGGGGCCTATGTAAAGAAAAATATACTCAACTTTCAATGTTCTTCTTCTGTACAAGTTCCCCAGGAATCTGAAAGAAAAAAAAAGAGTATGAATTAGTAAAATAGTTTCAAAGACAGGGTAGGGGCCTATGTAAAGAAAAATATACTCAACTTTCAATGTTCTTCTTCTGTACAAGTTCCCCAGGAATCTGAAAGAAAAAAAAAAGAGTATGAATTAGTAAAATAGTTTCAAAGACAGGGTAGGGGCCTATGTAAAGAAAAATATACTCAACTTTCAATTTTCTTCTTCTGTACAAGTTCCCCAGGAATCTGAAAGAAAAAAAAAAGAGTATAAATTAGTAAAATAGTTTCAAAGACAGGGTAGGGGCCTATGTAAAGAAAAATATACTCAACTTTCAATGTTTTTCTTCTGTACAAGTTCCCCAGGAATCTGAAAGAAAAAAAAAAGAGTATGAATTAGTAAAATAGTTTCAAAGACAGGGTAGGGGCCTATGTAAAGAAAAATATACTCAACTTTCAATGTTCTTCTTCTGTACGCATTCCCCAGGCATCTGAAAGAAAAAAAAAGAGTATGAATTAGTAAAATAGTTTCAAAGAGAGGGTAGGGGCCTATGTTAAGAAAAATATACTCAACTTTCAATGTTCTTCTTCTGTACAAGTTCCCCAGGAATCTGAAAGAAAAATAAAGATTATGAATTAGTAAAATAGTTTCAAAGAGAGGGTAGGGGCCTATGTAAAGAAATATATACTCAACTTTCAATGTTCTTCTTCTGTACGGTTCCCATTCGGCTTCTGAAAGAAAAATAAAGAGTATGAATTAGTAAAATAGTTTCAAAGACAGGGTAGGGGCCTATGTATAGAAAAATATACTCAACTTTCAATGTTCTTCTTCTGTACGCGTTCCCCAGGCATCTGAAAGTAAAAAAAAAAAGAGTATGAATTAGTAAAATAGTTTCAAAGACAGGGTAGGGGCCTATGTAAAGAAAAATATACTCAACTTTCAATGTTCTTCTTCTGTACGTGTTCCCCAGGCATCTGAAAGAAAAAAATAGAGTATGAATTAGTAAAATAGTTTCAAAGAGAGGGTAGGGGTCTATATAAAGAAAAATATACTCAACTTTCAATTTTCTTCTTCTGTACATATCCCTTCTGGCATCTGAAAGAAAAATAAAGAGTATGAATTAGTAAAATAGTTTCAAAGACAGGGTAGGGGCCTATGTAAAGAAAAATATACTCAACTTTCAATGTTCTTCTTCTGTACGCGTTCCCCAGGCATCTGAAAGAAAAAAATAGAGTATGAATTAGTAAAATAGTTTCAAAGAGAGGGTAGGGGTCTATATAAAGAAAAATATACTCAACTTTCAATTTTCTTCTTCTGTACATATCCCTTCTGGCATCTGAAAGAAAAATAAAGAGTATGAATTAGTAAAATAGTTTCAAAGACAGGGTAGGGGCCTATGTAAAGAAAAATTTACTCAACTTTCAATGTTCTTCTTCTGTAGGCATTCCCCAGGCATCTGAAAGAAAAATAAAAGAGTTTGAATTAGTAAAATAGTTTCAAAGACAGGGTAGGGCCTATGTAAAGAAAAATATACTCAACTTTCAATGTTCTTCTTCTGTAGGCATTCCCCAGGCATCTGAAAGAAAAATAAAGAGTATGAATTAGTAAAATAGTTTCAAAGAGAGGGTAGGGGCCTATGTAAAGAAAAATATACTCAACTTTCAATGTTCTTCTTCTGTATGGTTCCCTTCCGGCATCTGAAAGAAAAATAAAGAGTATGAATTAGTAAAACAGTTTCACAGACAGGGTAGGGGCCTATGTAAAGAAAAATAAACTCAACTTTCAATGTTCTTCTTCTGTAGGCATTCCCCAGGCATCTGAAAGAAAAATAAAGAGTATGAATTAGTAAAATAGTTTCAAAGAGAGGGTAGGGGCCTATGTAAAGAAAAATATACTCAACTTTCAATGTTCTTCTTCTGTACGCGTTCCCCAGGCATCTGAAAGAAAAATAAAGAGTATGAATTAGTAAAATAGTTTCAAAGACAGGGTAGGGGCCTATGTAAAGAAAAATATACTCAACTTTCAATGTTCTTTTTCTGTAGGCATTCCCCAGGCATCTGAAAGAAAAATAAAGAGTATGAATTAGTAAAATAGTTTCAAAGACAGGGTAGGGGCCTATGTAAAGAAAAATTTACTCAACTTTCAATGTTCTTCTTCTGTAGGCATTCCCTACAGCATCTGAAAGAAAAACAAAGAGTATGAATTAGTAAAATAGTTTCAAAACAGGGTAGGCGCCTATGTAAAGAAAAATAAACTCAACTTTCAATGTTCTTTTTCTGTAGGCATTCCCCAGGCATCTGAAAGAAAAATAAAGAGTATGAATTAGTAAAATAGTTTCAAAGACAGGGTAGGGGCCTATGTAAAGAAAAATATACTCAACTTTCAATGTTCTTTTTCTGTAGGCATTCCCCAGGCATCTGAAAGAAAAATAAAGAGTATGAATTAGTAAAATAGTTTCAAAGACAGGGTAGGGGCCTATGTAAAGAAAAATTTACTCAACTTTCAATGTTCTTCTTCTGTAGGCATTCCCTACAGCATCTGAAAGAAAAACAAAGAGTATGAATTAGTAAAATAGTTTCAAAACAGGGTAGGCGCCTATGTAAAGAAAAATAAACTCAACTTTCAATGTTCTTTTTCTGTAGGCATTCCCCAGGCATCTGAAAGAAAAATAAAGAGTATGAATTAGTAAAATAGTTTCAAAGACAGGGTAGGGGCCTATGTAAAGAAAAATATACTCAACTTTCAATGTTCTTTTTCTGTAGGCATTCCCCAGGCATCTGAAAGAAAAATAAAGAGTATGAATTAGTAAAATAGTTTCAAAGAGAGGGTAGGGGCCTATGTAAAGAAAAATTTACTCAACTTTCAATGTTCTTCTTCTGTAGGCATTCCCTACAGCATCTGAAAGAAAAACAAAGAGTATGAATTAGTAAAATAGTTTCAAAACAGGGTAGGCGCCTATGTAAAGTAAAATATTCTCAACTTTCAATGTTCTTCTTCTGTAGGTGTTCCCCTCCAACATCTGAAAGAAAAACAAAGAGTATAAATTAGTAATAGTTTCAAAGACAGAGTAGGGGTAGGGGTATTATGAGATTGAAAAATGTTTTCTTTAGATAAACCACAAATACTGGCGTACCCATGTGTAAAATGTATCTTGGAATAGACTTATGTAATGGCATAAAATATCTGATATGTACTTTCTCTTTTTTTCTCCAAAAAGGGCTTTTAAGAAATAACTTATTTACTATATATGTATACAATTTTGTGAATTCTAAGAAATGGTAATCTTACCTTTCATACCTTTAGTTTCTTTTGTTAAAAAAACAATAATATTGACCCAGAGTGGGCCCCCTCTTAGGCAGTCAGTGGGCCCCCACTTATGAAAATTTCTGGATCCGCCACTGGTTTGAAAGTCATTTAAGTTATTCATATAAAAAATGCGTAAAGGTTCTGCTGAACCCAGTGTCTCGCCTACTCTATCTGTTAATCGCAGGCTCAACAAAAATGAGGAAATAAATCAATAAAATATTCCTGTTGATACTATTTTTTGATTGTAAGAAGCTTCTGTCCAAGTTTGGTATAGTTTATGAATCTAATAAATGTTTAAAAACGTAAACTGCAGACTGAATGTACTTTTAACTGGAAGAAACCAAAGTTTCTTCTAGTTTCTAGCTTTTGATCATTAACAAGCTTCTGTCCAACGAAGTTTGGTACAAATCCAAAATAGTATAAGAAAGTTATTAAAATTTTAAAAAATTTAACCACAGAGTGAATGCGGTGTTTCCTGGCAGAAAATCTAAGTCCATTTAAAAGTAAACTACGAAAAAATAGATAATTAATCACAGAGTGAATATGTTGTTTCCTGGCAAAAAATCTCAGTTCATGTTAAAAGTAAAATACAGAAAAATGGATTAATTTTTTTAACGAAATTTACTTCTGGATACTATCTTATGATCATAAACAAACTTCTGTCCAAGTTTAGTACCAACCCAGGATAGTTTAGGAAAGTTTAAAAAATTAATAAAAACTTTTAACCACAGAGTGAATGTAATATTTCCCGGCAGAAAAACTAAGTACATTTATAAATAAAATACCAAAAAAATGGAATTCTATTTTTTTTTTTTAATTTACTTCTGGATATATCTTAATTATGATCAAAAACACGCTTCTGTCCAAGTTTGGTAGAAATCCAGGATAGTTTAAGCTATTGAAATTTCAAAAACTTAAACCACAGAGTGAATATTTGTGGCCGCCGCCGTCGACGACACGGACGACGATGGAATGTATGATAGTTTAGTCTCGCTTTTTTGACTAAAGTCAAAGGCTTGATAAAAAGAATATGTGGTATGATTGACAAAGAAAAAAGACTAAAATGACGAAGAAATTAACAACAATAAATAATTCATCATAGAAACCAGGACTAAATTTTATATATACGCCAGACGCGCGTTTGGTCTACAAAAGACTCATCAGAGATGTTTGAATCCAAAAAGTTAAAAAAGCCAAATAAAGTACGAAGTTGAGATCCAAAATTCCTAAAAGTGTTTCCAAGTCACATGTACAGCCTTCAACAATGAGAAGAGCCCATGCCCTATAAATCAGCTATAAAAGGCCCTGAAATGACAATGTAAATAATTCAAACGAGAAAACTTAAATGGCCTTATTTATGTACAAACAAAATTCTCAGTAGGGCACAGCTTGATATTGCCACAGTTGGGGCAAGTATGGACACAACATTCAAGCTTGATATAGCTCTGAATTTGGATTGTGAATAGTGATCAACAGTTTTCACACTTAGGGAGCTACCATTTGATTTTTATGGGGGGGGGCTAGGATGAAATTTGAAAAAAATAGGCAGGACAGGAGTTTTGAGTTAAAAAAAAAGGCAGGATGTGACACTTGCAAAAAAAAAAAGTCAGGACGACAATTTAGGTAAAAAAAAGTCAGGATAAACTATAAAAAAAAAAGGCAGGACAGATTAGAGTGAAAAAAAAAAAATGCAGGACAAAATTTTTCATCCTAGCCCCCCCATAAAAATCAAATGGTAGCTCCCTTATTTTAACTGGTCGGCAGATATCCAAACTCAAACACCTGATTTTCGTTTTGAAGGTCGTCTTCATGACTGTTTTCATATTCATTTTCAAAATCCTGTAGCATTTCTTCAATTTTAGCAAACAAGTTCATTCTCCTAGAAGATACATACTTTCCGTCAGTTTTACCGTTGTCCCATTGAAAAGTCGCCGGTTGAAATTTTAACATTGCAAAATCTGGTCAAAGGGACGTAATTCGTACAAAACATCGCAATATTTCGCGGAATCCGCTAAACAGCGTTCATTTACTGTTACTTGACCTTAAACCATCATCCCCATATTCATTCAAACCTTCCTTTTGTGGTTTTGAACCTTCTTAACAAATTTCATAGAGATCCATTCACTTAAACAAAAGTTATTGTCGAGACAAGTTATTGACTGGAAACTACAAAAATTCTTATTTGGGCACTTTGTTTGCCCTAAACTCCTAAACTGTTGGGTCCATTACCCCCAAAATCAATCTAAACCTTCTACCTGTGTTATGAAATATTGTGGTACAATTTCAGAGCAATTGAACAAGATGATATATCCTGAAAGTAGAAAAATGCTTTTTTTGGCCCCCTAATTTCAAAACATTTGGGACCATTATCCCCAAAATCAATCACAACCTTCTTTTTGTGGTATTGAACCTTCTTAAAAAATTTCATAGAGATTGATACACTTAAACTAAAGTTATTATCCGGACAACAAATGTGTTAATTGTCGGACGACACAGACAACGACAACATCATACATGCACAATTTATATACGAACACAAATATTTTTGCGGTCTTTTAAAAACATGTCATTCATTCTGTATTGGTATAGTTTTCGGAACTTTCTTCTGCATATATTTAAGGTGATAGAAAGTTAGATCATCAAAATGAAATTGAGAATGTCTACATCTTTATTGACTCAAGCAAAACAAAAAATACACCCTTTTAGAAAAATTTATGCAGTGGCGGATCCAGAAGGAAGGATAGAGGGCATATGCCCCCGCCCTCCCTTTAAAATTTTAAAACTTTAAAATTATTAATCAGACCATAATCATGATAATGTGTACAAGTTTCATGACATTTGTTTTTAAGTAATATAATGAACAGAAACCAACTTTGGGATGTACGGACGGACTTGCATATGTACAGAAAGACACAGGTAAAACTTAATGCCTAAAGGCGGATTTAGGGGGGGGCAAAAAATTTGGTTGCTTATATAGGGATTCACTGAAACGTGAAGCGATCAGGTCCCCTCTTAGGCAGCCAGTGGGCCCCCACTTATGAAAATTTCTGGATCCGCCACTGATGCCCCCAATCTATTTTATTATAGTGTCACATATTGCTCAGGTTGGGAACAAACCTGTATGGTGATTATACCTGTATAGAGGGATAATCCTTCTTTAGAGGGATAAAATTATCCCTCTATAGAGGGGTAATTTTGTTTACACTGGATTTAAAGCAAATTAGGGCAGAATGGCATTTTCTAGTTATATTGACTATAATCTCTAGCAT